>NW_020173668.1:3002994-3053758 GCF_003031525.2 Neophocaena asiaeorientalis asiaeorientalis | reverse complement strand
TACAAACACATGGAGGCTAAACAATACACTACTTAATAACGAAGTGATCACTGAAGAAATCAAAGAGGAAATCAAAAAATACCTAGAAACAAATAAAAATGGAGACACGATGACCCTAAACCTATGGGATGCAGCAAAAGCAGTTCTAAGAATTGAGTGAAGTAAGTCAGAAAGAGAATGGCAAATACCGTATGCTAACATATATATATGGAATCTAAGAAAAAAAAAAGTCATGAAGAATCTAGGGATAAGACGGGAATAAAGACACAGACCTACTAGGGAATGGACTTGAGGATATGGGGAGGGGGAAGGGTAAGCTGTGACAAAGTGAGAGAGTGGCATGGACATATATACTCTACCAAACGTAAAATAGATAACTAGTGGGAAGCAGCCGCATAGCACAGGGAGATCAGCTCGGTGCTTTTTGACCATCTAGAGGGGTGGGATAGGGAGCGCGGGAGGAAGGGAGCTGCAAGAGGGAAGAGATATGGGAACATATGTATATGTATAACTGATTCACTTTGTTATAAAGCAGAAACTAACACCATTGTAAAGCAATTATACTCCAATAAAGATGTAAAAAGAAAACATTAGTTGACGAATCTTATAAGCAGGAGTTTTCACATAAAATTTCAGATTCCCTGGACCTTCGGGAGGTCCATTAACACCTGATCCACTTTCCCACTTGGCCGCCTTCCTCTGAGGCTGAGTACCAGCTGCCCCTTCAAGTTAGGAATGCTCTCATTTGCCACAGTTCTCACCACTCCCTAGTGTCCCCAACCCTGAGGCCCCATGTCGGTTGTCACGAGTCACGCTACTGATGGTGCTCTTGGTGTTCTCCAGCCCACACCGCTTCACCACTTTACTCCAGGTCCCTAGTTCCTGCAAGCTTGTGTCTTGAGATCCTTGGTCCAGAGTGAAATGTGCCCTGGTAGAGGCAGCAGAGGGCGCTGTGGACACACACAGGAGAGGTGCCCCGGGCACCTGCTGGGATGGACGGATGCAGGCTGCTGTCTGTGCTTCCTCCATCAGCCGGAACAATGGAGGGCAGGCCCCTCGCCTTCCTAAGAGCACTCATCACAGGGCCAGGCAGGGCCATCCTTGTTGGGCTGCCCAACAAGGGGAGACGAGTGGGTTGGCCACCTCAGGGGTCCTCAGCCCACCACCAGACACTGGCTATCGCAGGTGGGAAGGCACAACCTCAGCGGGGACAGGGGGAGAGAGGGGTGCCAGAGGAAAGGCAGCTTGCTAGCTTGCTCAGGGAGGGCAGGGCTGTGGTGTGGAGGAGAAGTGGACTAACCAACCAGCTTCCTCCCAAACCAGCTCCAGGCCAGGGCTTGGAATTTCACAAAAAAGCAAAAGGGGCTTTGTGAACATTTCTTGTCCCGGCCCAGCCCCCTTCCTGGCAGTGACACAGCCTAGCTCAGGGTTACCACACTGCTTACCTGTGAAGCAATCTTCCCGCAAGAGGGCTGAGTTTCTCAGCCAGAGGCCTATAAATACTGGGCCCCCATCTTTCTGTCAAACCCCTCTGTGTGACTCCTGGGCTTGGGTAAGTGAGCTGCCAGTTTCCCCGGGGCCGGAGCCTGCCTGCTGACTCTTTACTCCCCTCACCCATCTTCATTTCAAACCTCCTCCTGGAAGCCCTCCTCGATTGACTGCTCACTTTAAAGCCTCCTTCCCATTTTCTTAGGTCATGTTCTGCTGCAGCCTCCTGTCCTCAAAGGCTCTCCTTTTTGGCACTCCCTAAATAATCTGTAAACCATTCCTACCATGTGTGGAACAGGGTCATCTCCCAGTTCTGTTGCAGGCCCTGCTTTCTTTTTATTCTGTTTCCCCCCTTCATTCCTGCGTGTGGCCAGTAGGAGGTGTCAAGGAAGCTTGATGGTCTTTTCTTCTAAGCACCAGAACTCTTGCTTCTCCTTTGCTCAAACAGAGTGCGGGAAGATGGCTGACCAACTGTCGCAGCTGGAAAGCAGCATAGAAACCATCATCAATATCTTCCACCAGTACTCTATACGGCTGCAGCCCCCGGATACCCTGAACAAGAAAGAATTCAAAGAGCTGGTGAAAAAAGAGCTGCCAAACTTTCTCAAGGTAGGGCTGGACTCCTGTCAGAACTGACCCGGACAGTCTGGGCTAAGGATGGAGAATAGGGGTGCAATCTGCAATGGTCAAGGAAAAAGTTCTTGCCCCTTCAACCTAGCCTCCAGAGGCAGTGGGCTCTGTGTTTGGAACAGGATTTGGACGCTGTCAGTAGAGGTGGTCCATGTTAGGTGGCACCAACAGACTGAACATGTGCAGTGTGCCAGGTCCCATCCTGGGCAGGGCATGTAGTGGCCCACCGGGACCCACTGTCCTGACGGGAGAGACACGCAACAAACGTGTTGACCAATCAAGAACACAGATAGATCCACAGCCAGTAAGTACCTGAAAGAAAAACAGAGAGAGCACTGTGGGTGATGTGGGCTGGGTACGGGGGGAGGTGACTAGTTAAATGGACATGCAGGGCCCCTCTAAGGAGGTGACCTTTGAGCTGAGACCTGAATTTTGGTGGGGGGAAGCAAGTGAAGACTACCTTTGACAGGAAGCCAATGAGATTGTAAGCCTCAGATGGACTTGGAGTGGAAGACCCCAGAGGGCTTTTCTAATCCAAAGTCTCTCTGGTAAGAAACAAATGAACAGCATGTGGGAAAGGACCCAGTCCAGCACAAGTGTGTACAAAGCACTCAGTAATATGTTAGTTTATTTCCCTGATCTGAAAATGATTAGGCAGCTCTAAGAAAAGGAGGATTCGTTCCACAGGATCTTCTTGTTTTCTTTACAAATTTGGTGACTTTGGGGACACAGAGGACTGGACTAAGAAGGGTGGGACATCTAGGTCCCAGTCTCAGTTCCATTCCTGGAGCAAGATGTTCTGGGATAGGTGGCCAGCCCTACCTGGAGCCCCTCCCCACCTTGGAAAGGTGGAGAATCACAGCTGTCGGAGGTACTGGGGTTGCTGACAGCTCCCTGAAGTTGCAGACCCCAGCAAGCAGGACGCTCGGTCAGGGTAGACAAGAGAGGATACAGCCAAGAGGTTGTATGGGCAATGTTTTCCTTTGTGAGACCCCTATCCCACCCCATCCACCACGCCCCACATCCAGAGCAGATAGGCCAGGATGGGAAGCTGGGCCCCCTCCTACGGGCTGCTCAGGAGCGAGGGATCTGCCAGGGTGATGCCAAAGGTGCAAAAAAGCAGATCACGCTGAAGCGTTGCAAAGTGGGAAGGGCGTGGGAGATGAGCTGGGCACCTGCAGGTTCCCAGGAGGAGCCTCAGCGGGGGTGCCCCAGCCAGTGGGAGGCGGAGCTGGAACCCAGTGGGGCCTGGATCCTTCACCTCCCCTCATGCCCCCCTTGCACACTTATCACACCACACTGCTCTCTGTCCCCATCTCGTTTCCCTCGGGTGCTTCCCCGCCATGCAGGCTGAAATGAGTGTCACTAAGTAGTAACCTGGAGAAGGAGGGGGGAGGCGGGAAGAGGAGGGCGTGACATGAATAGGAGTAGAGGGAACGGGACAAGACTGGGCTCTGAGTCAGATCGGAATGTGCGTGTCCACCCTTCTTCTCCCAAGCCTTGTCAATCTGCACAAGCTAATTACCGTTTGTACGACTGTTTCCTCAAGTCTTCCTCAAGGAAGATTCCAAGTCTCCCTATCATTGTTATAAGGGCCAAATGAGGAGACATCTCTGTACTTATGAACGTGTGTGACCTCAGGCAAGTCACTCGACCTCAGTTCCTCTCCTGTAAAATGGAGAGAATTGTGGTGGCCAGGAATCAGAAAGTGTCTAGCAGATGTTCAAACTAGGCCCAGGAGCATGGTGTCACTCTGCCTTTGCCATCGGGTCACTTGCTGTGCTCCCCGTCCTTAGCCCTGACCACACCCAGCCCTGACTGCCCTGTGTCTCCCACCGGCAGAAGGAGACAAAGGATGACAAAGCCATAAACGAGATCATGGAGGACCTGGACACAGATGTAAACAAGGAGCTGAACTTCCAGGAGTTCTCCGTGCTGGTGGGCAAGCTGACGGAAGCCTCCCACGAGGAGATGCACAAGACGGCACCCCCAGGAGTAGGCCACAGGCACGGGCCAGGCTTCAGGGAGGGTGTTTCAGGCCACGGCCACAGCCATGGCAATCACGGCCACAGCCACTAATCAGGTCAGGCCACCGGCCCCTGCCCACCTAGGGCCACGGGGCTGCCTTAGCTGCAGGGCAGGGAGATGGGAGTGAAATATAAAGTCTTCCTCCGAGCCAGTGTTCTGTGTACTTCTTTCCCCACCCCCTTCCCAACCTGACCTTCCTGGAGGTCTGGGGGTTTGACAGCCCTGTGGCTTAACTGGGCCTCAATGTCTGCATTCAGTAAGAACAAAACAAGAAGCAACAAAACTGTGGGTCTCTTCTGGGCCCTTTGGGTTCACCTCCCTGACCGTCTCCTCACCTCTGACTCTAGGCCCCCCTGCTTAGGTCCCCGTCACCCTTCCCCAGCTCAGGACCTCTCTGTCCAGACAGTCAAAGTGGTCCTTGTCACCATAAAAAGCAAAAGGGGAGTTTCCCTTCCCCTCAACCTTCCAGCCACCCCCCAATCCTGCCCCCACCCCCTCTTCATCTAGTGCTATCCACACAGCCATCTCTCTCCTACCAGAACCTTAGTCCTCTAGACAGAACGTGTCTGTGGAGGAACACTGAAGTCCAGGACAGATGGGGTGTGTTACCCACAAATGGAGTTCTGAATCCATGGGGGTATTGGGTGTCTCTCAGCAGACCTAGGATCCTCCATGGATACGGGGGTAGGTAAGCACACGGATGGGAATCAGGGGTCTGGCCCCGGGTGGACCGGAGTGTGAGAAGGGTACCTGCCTGCCCGTTGGAAGAAACAAGATCCACCCCTGGCTCTGCAGCTACAGAGCCTAACCACTGAGTTGCGGAGGTTGGACACTGGGTCCAGAGAGCCTCTCAGGCCTGAGGATTCTTATCCTAAGCCTCGAGGGCAAGCTGACCTCCCTGAGATGGCCAGGGTTCCCCCAGGCCCCAGTGGGTGGATGAGACCTCAGGCCAGCAGAAACCCTGGCTCCTCTGCAAACTCACGGCTGGCCTGGCTCCCAGCTTCCCTGCAGCTGCTGCTGCTGGTCCTCACCTCAGCAGCCTCCAGACCACTCACTTCAGAGACATCCAAGGGACTCCTGGCCTTACAGCAACGCCGTAAAGTCCCCCTACTGGGTCATTACCGGGCTGGGGTGGGCCTTCCAAACTCCAGAGCCCAAATCAGGGTCGTCTGCTCTGCCCTGTGCTTTCAGCAAAGAGAAAACTCTGATAGGATTAGGATTGGGGGTGCAGGAAAAGACGAACAGCATCCATCCCCCAGGTTACACGTGAAGAAAGTGAGGCATAGAGTCGAGAAGGGACCAGTTCAAGGTCATACAGTGGTGATTGGTGAGGATATTGCAGAGAGCCTTGAATCCATCGTCCCTGCAGCCTAGATCTCACAGCTCCTTCCCCAGTGCTGAGCATGAAGCCAGGAGCGGCGGTCAGACTCCAGCTCCCCCCAGGCCACTTGGCTGTAGCCTGGCCCCTGGCCTGCCTGCTGTGGACCGTGTAGGCCCTGTTCTAAGAGCCTTTGCTGTGGCGACAGGGATTTCCGGGCTCCCACTTGAGGGTATGAGGGTGCTTCCAGGAACCACTCCAGGCTGTGAGCTTGGGGAGAAGGGTTCAGAAGCCCCCAGCCCCTGGGGGATCCCATAGGTGGGGAGACTCATCTCCTGACAGCCCTGCTAACCCACCCTCACGTCCCTGCTGTGCAGCTTGGTGCAGGAGAAAGAGAGCTGGCCCGGCAGTTGGGAGGCCTGGGTTCTACCGGTGGCCTGGCCAGGACTAGATACCTCAGGTAGGGTAGGCTCCCCACACCCCCTCTGCCCACCAGTGCTTATCACAATGTGTCATAAATATGTCTATGACTCTGCTTCCTCACTAGACTGTGAACTCCACGAGGTCAAGTCCATGGCATCTGTCTTATTCTCTGCTGTATTCCAAGCACCTAGAGAGGTGGCTGATACACGGTAGGTTCTCAACAGATACTGACTGTATAGATGTTCTAAAATTCCCCACATGCTCCAGGCTCCCTTCTTGGGGGCAGGTGTAGAGAAAGGAGGGAGAGGAGGTGGGATTAAAACCAGCAAAATGTCCCCACAACCAGTCGCCAAAGTTTCAATAAAATGCCTCAATCACTGGGAAAAAAAAACAGAAGGCTCTAACTATGGAAAACAGTATGGAGGTTCCTTAAAAAACTAAAAATAGAACTACCATATGACCCAGCAATCCCACTACTGGACATATACCCTGAGAAAACCAAAATTCAAAAAGGGTCATGCACCACAATGTTCATTGCAGCTCTATTTACTATAGCCAGGACATGGAACCAACCTAAATGTCCATCTACAGATGAATGGATAAAGATGTGGCACATATATACAATGGAATATACTCAGCCATAAAAAGAAATGAAATTGAGTTATTTGTAGAGAGGTGGATGGACCTAGAGTCTGTCATACATAGTGCAGTAAGACAGGAAGAGAAAAACAAATACTTTATGCTAACACATATATATGGAATCTAAAAAAAAAATGTTACCGATGAACCTAGTTGTAGGGCAGAAATAAAGAGGTAGACATAGAGAATGGACTTGAGGACATGGAGAGGGAGGGCGAAGCTGGGGCGAAGTGAGTAGCATCGATGTATATACACTACCGAATGTAAAATATTTGGCTGGTGGGAGGCAGCAGCATAGCACAGGGAGATCAGCTCGGTGCTTTGCATTGACCTAGGGCATGGGATAGGGAGGATGGGAGGGAGGCTCAGGAGGGAGGGGATATGGGGACACGTGTATGCATATGGCTGATTCGCTTTATTGTGCAACAGAACCTAACATGGTATTGTGAAGGAATTATACTCCAATAAAAATGTACTTTAAAAAATCCAGGGCTTCCCTGGTGGCACAGTGGTTGAGAGTCCGCCTGCCGATGCAGGGGACACGGGTTCGTGCCCTGGTCCAGGAAGATCCCACATGCCGCAGAGCGGCTAGGCCTGTGAGCCATGGCCGCTGAGCCTGCGCGTCCGGAGCCTGTGCTCCGCAACGGGAGAGGCCACAACAGTGAGAGGCCCGCGTACCAAAAAAAAAAAAAAAAAAAAAAATCCAGAAGGTTCTGGATATCATCATGACATCTCAAACTGGAAGGTAAGGGCAGCAAGGGCATGGGACTCTGGAGCCCCCTCCTCAGCTTTATTCAGTCTTACCAGTTCTGCCTTCATCTGCTGGAAGGTAAGGGCAGCAAGGGCATGGGACTCTGGAGCCCCCTCCTCAGCTTTATTCAGTCTTACCAGTTCTGCCTTCATCTGCTGGAAGGTAAGGGCAGCAAGGGCATGGGACTCTGGAGCCCCCTCCTCAGCTTTATTCAGTCTTACCAGTTCTGCCTTCATCTGCTGCACACTAGAAGCTTCCATTTGAATAAAGCGATTTGTCTTGAAAAAAGTTTGAACATTATTTGTTTAACCCAACCTGCCTCACCCTCATGCTTGAGTGATTCTCCCCAGCATCCCTGCCATGCGGTTGGCCCAGCTCTGCCTGAACTCCTCCAGGTAAGGGAGCATCCTCCTTTGGTGCTGGCACTTAGAAAGTCCTTCATTACACGGAGCCAAAATCTGTCTCCTCGCGCCTGCCAAGCATTAACCCTGGTTTCCTCCCACACCACTGGGGATGCAGAATAAATCTAACCTCCTCCACACACGCAGCTACCCATCCACTTCTTCAAAATCACATCCAGGCTTTCTACAGCCTCTACACAGTTGTACCAGGAATGCTCTCCCCACCCTGAGATCTCTAGTGAGTCCCTTAGGGCCCATGAAGGCCTAGAACCTATGTCGCCACCTCCATGAAGATTCCCCTGACCACCCACCTTCCTCAAGCCCATGGGGGCTTCCTCCTCCAGGCCCATAGAACTCTCCGGTACATCTACCTTTGCACTTGCAATAGAGAACTGTAACCCCTTATCTGCAAGTCTGGCAGTGGCCCTGGATGCAGGGACAATGGCTGATTTGTCCCATGTCCCCAGGTACCAACGTGGAAAAAGCTCTCAGTGAGCATTTCAAATGGGCAAGGGAAGGTAGGGTGGTCCTAGGACCCTGTGGAGCTGGAGGGTGAAGCTGGAGCTTGCATGAGGAGAGGGTAAGGTGGGGGCTGCTTTGGGCATGAAGGGTGCGCCCTTGGTCTGGCGATCTGGAGGCCAGGAGATGGTGGAGCCACTGGGCATCAGGACGGCAGGGGACAGAGCTTCATTGATCCCAAGGGTTCCCCCTTTTGCCTATCTCTCTGCTAGCTTGGTCTGAGAGGAGGAGGCTGTTCTAGGCCCCGCGGGAAGGTCTACAGCAATCCACTTTCACAAAGCCCTGTAGGATTTTCTTTAAAAAGAGCTGATCAAGGTGACTTAGCCCTTCCATCCCATTAGTCCCCTTCACCCCCAAAGACTGGTTCTATTGAGTAGAGAAGAGCTGGATTCTTCCCTCAGGTAAAGAATAAGAGTGTCAGAGTGAAGGTTAAGATTCCCACTCCAAGTGAAAATTGCTGACTACCTCTAGGATTAATGAGTCCTTTCAAGGAACAAAAGCTTTGGGGGTTCCCCAGCATAACAGTGATTAAAGAACAGAGAAAGCCTGTTGTCAGATGCCTGTCCCTCAGTTCCTATAAGAGGGAGTTGCCCTCCTTGGCAGTGGAACCTGAACTTCTGTGTACCTTTCTGGGCATGGTGAACAAGTACAGTGGCAGCTGCTGGATGCTGCCCAGAGGCTTAACAATGCTCAGAACATGTTCTGGGGCCTCGGTGGTATGAAATGCTTCCAGAACTGGCCACAGAGATGGATTCTTATAGCATCTACTCATTTGTCTTCTCATTCACTCATCAGACATTAACAGCAGACTTGCTGTATGTTGGGCTCTGTATAATGCTCTGAGGGGCCCCCATGATAAATATGGCTTCATTCTATCATTAAGGAACTCCCAGGACTGCAGGGCAGACAAGACAGCTCCTCACATGATTCCGATATAAAAAAATGAAAGGCCAGAAAGGGATAAAGTTCTGTGGGGCTTAGAGATAGGAGGGCTGTCCTTCAGCTGGGCAGTCTCGCTGCGGGGGGTGAGTTAAGTCTGGTGGCCACAGGCATCCTGGGAAAAACGTGCAGATACTTCAGAAGGAGGAGAGCACGTGTGCAAAGGCCTGGACGTGGTCAGATGTGGGGTTTGAGCAACAATGAGGACCCCTGGGGGTGGAAGAGGGGGAGGTGGGAGATGCAGAGGAGAGGGGGACAGACACTAGGCCACAGAGCTACAATTTCATCCGGAGAACGGAGGGCAGAAGCAGTGGAGGTTTGGGGAGGGAAATGATATAATCATACCTGTATTTTAGAAAAGTCTGTCTGTGGTGTGTGGGATGATTTGGGGTGGAAATGAGACAGGTTAGGAGGCTGCTGCGATAGTCCAGGTGAGGCTAGGAGAGCCCGAGGTGGTACTTCTCAGAGAAGATGATGCCTTCAGCCAGGGTCTCAAACTACCCAGGCCCCAAGTCAGCAAGGCAGGCATGCCCCACAACCCCTAGAGGAAGAAGAGAATTGTGTGCTGTTTCCCAAGACCTTCCCAGAAAGAAATGCCTCAGCTTTCACCAGCTGGCTGAGGCAATCTTACACAAGCCTGACACAAGCCCTTCTGTGAAGTAAACTCCAGAATCCAACCTCAACACCCTGCCCCCTTCCAGGAATTGCTGAAAACATGGTTTAGAAAGCCCAGTGTCATAGATTTTGACACTTCAATTACCAAAGTGACAACAGAACTGAAACAATTTGTTGCTCAAGTCCTGTTGCCTCTTGGGACTCAGGCCTGAAACAATTCCTCTACCCCAAGACTCAGGTCATCCTCCTGGCCAAACTGGACCCCCAACCCCCATCCTCAGAGGTCCCCACTGCACACACAAGACAGGGAAAGTGGACACCAGGGGACGGCTGGCCTCCTGTGAGCTTCCCAGGGTTTCCCTTTTCTCTGCAAACTCTCCCACTTTTGCCCATGTACCCAGAATTGTCACATGTATGGTGAGATTGTACAGTGAGAGGGGGACTGTTGAGAAGACCGGAGGCGAGGGGTGAAGAGGAGGGTGATCCCCGGACAGGTGCATCAAGGTGGCAGGATTCCGGCTTGGGGCACGGGGCAACCCAGCTCACTTCCGTCCATCCCCCTCCTCTCTTCTCCCTCTCCCTCTTGGTTTGTCCCTCTCTTTCTCTATCTTCCCTTCCTACATTCTCTCCCTGAGTCTCTCCCTCACTTGCTGCTTTCTGCCCTCCTGGTCTCAGGGCTGAGGTGCAGTCCCAAGGTGCTTGGGTGCTGCCAGGGAGGGGAATGCCTTTGAGATGTAACTCAGGGTCACATCTCACGGGGGATGATGCCGCCAAAACAAAAGATGCTCAGCTTTCAAGATGCCCATTAACAATGGAAGGAGAAAATCACAAAGGGAAACAGTTGAAGGGCTTGAGAGCATTGAGCCTGGAAAAGAGAAGCGGGAGCATGTCCTCTCCACAGCAAGGTCTCCAAAGCCTTCTGTGATGGGGCATATTTGCTGCCAGTTCCCCCCACCCTCCATCACAAGCATCTCACTTTTTAGCTGTTGGTCCCTTCAGTTAGCAAACAGTAACTCAATTCTACTAAACCAACATTCATCAGTTATTCATTCATTAAAGGACCCCTGTAGGCAGGACACTGTCACAAGCCCATAAAACACAGCAGGTCCCTGTTCGGCTGGAGCTTATGCTTAGGGAGACTCAGGCAAGAAACAAATGGAGGAAGAAAGAATAGATCGTTCCAGGTGGGTATGAGCTCCACTGCAAGAGGAAGATGTGCTAGAACAACTACTAGCTGGGCTGGGGAACCAGACAGGGCTTCCCTGGGGAGGTGACAATGGAAATGAGACCTGGGTGACAAAAAACACTGGAGAAAGTCTGGAGGGTCTTCGTCAGGTAGTGACACATGAATTATGTTTGGACATCACGCTGGCTGTTGTATGGATGAGGGGTTGGGGACCAGGTTGGAGGCTGTTGCAGGGATTTATTGAGCCCAGTCTTTGTGTCAAACACTCTGCTAGGTCCCCTGACCTCAAGGAGCCTTCAACCTAATGGGGGCAACAGACACCTAAATAGCTATTTTCAATATTACATTGTGGCCAAAAGAAAAGCAACGGTAATAAGGATCAGACGCCCTGGGAGCACAGAGGAGGTGCTTTTCTTCTGTCTTCTTGGGCAAGTGCAGGCCTGCCTGCGGGGGAGGGAGGATTAAGGAAACATTCCTCAGGCTAATGCTGAAAGGGCGAGGGTTCTGCTTGCCTGGGGCTGGGTTAGGTAATGAGAGAAATCAGAGAAGCATAGGAAGTCAGGGCCTTGCCCTTCACAACCTGCTTTGCTTCCTTTTAACTTTGAAGACTTTTATATTGACCAAGTTAAATGAAGAGTCCTAGCCATTCTTGCACCAGGGGGTCCCTGTAACCATCCCATTGAATCCAGATCCTTCTCCTGACTTCCAAAGCCCCAATATGCATGTTGGCTTGACTCACAATGTGCAACAGCCTACCGGCCTGTGACATCCTCCTGAAGGGCATGGGTCCCTTGTCACATACTAACTCTCTTGCCCAGAGGGCTCTGTCAGACTCATCATCCCCAAAGCAGCCTGTCGGCAGGACAGGAAGGTAAGTCCTAGAGTCCCCAAGTTGAAAGCCACTCTGGATAGGAGGTGGAAATATGGGAGGGGGTGTGAGCAGGAGAGCTCCCTGGAGGTTGTGCCATTTGGATTGGGCCTTGGTGGGTGAGCAGGAGTTCCGGAGCCAAAGAAGGGCCCGGTAGCTTGGTAACTACAACAGAGTATCAGACACTTTTTTTTTTTTTCGGTATGCGGGCCTCTCACTGTTGTGGCCTCTCCCGTTGCGGAGCACAGGCTCTGGACACACAGGCTCAGCGGCCGTGGCTCACGGGCCCAGCCGCTCCGCAGCATGTGGGATCTTCCCGGACCAGGGCACGAACCCGTGTCCCCTGCACTGCGCCACCAGTGAAGCCCCAGACACTTTTTAAATGTTTGTGAATGAAGAGAAAAGAGGGCACTTCAGACAAAGAGAACAGTAGGACAGCAGGTGCAAAATCCAAGACATCTGACAGTCCATGGGGAAACTGGAGAACGTTCTGGAATGGCTGGAGACTAGGGCTCATGGCGGTGGACAGGAGGTCAATGGCGAGATGCTGGAGAGGACATGTCCAGTCTCTGTGGTCCTGTGGTTCTAAGTGTCCTCGTATCTGTTTGCTTGTTTCGTGATACCTGCCATCGTCCGGGGACCAGGCTCTGCATTTTGAGGAAGGGACCAGAGATCACCTGGTCCAAACATCGCACTTTAAAGATGAGAGACCAGCTCAGAGAAGCAAGGTCATTTGCTCAAACTCACAGAGCCAAGAAGCAGTTGAGCCGGGAGGCTAACCTAGTACATTTTATTCCAGGTTGAAGGCTCTTTTCATCAGCCTTGTGTGCCTCTCCGACTAATGGATTTTGACCATGTTTGGGGACCCTTAACATTTTTCTAAATATGATTGAAGTTCAATTTGTGGTTCAGTTGGCTATTTTGAAACAAAATCATGGCTGTGATTGTTGGTTGGTTGGTTAGTTGACTGGCTGGATGGATGGATGGTTGGCTGGATGGCTGGCTGGATGGCTGTTTGGTTGGGTGGTTGGCTGGATGGCTGGTTGGTTGGTTGGCTGGCTGGTTGGTGGCTGGTTGGTTGGTTGGTTGGTTGCTGGTTGGTTGGTTGGTTGCCCCATCCCCAGGAGAGGGTCTCCACAGGCTCCTGCTTCCTCGCATACTTTCCACACTTCCCACCTGCCTCAGCTTTGCCTCAGATCCACATCTCATGACATAGTAGTTTCCTCTGCTGGGCAGCCCAGCAGACCTCCAGCCCTGGGGCTTCTGTGGCCAGGACTCGTCACTTTCTGGCCTCAGTCCTGAATCCCAGCTTCCTGTGCACCATCTCCACCCAGATTTGCACCAAATAAACCAAAATACAAACCCACCTCTGCCCCAATATAAAGCTTCTCTTCTCACTTTTCCTCATATCAGTCATACCTGGGCTCCAGCAAGTTACCTCACCTTTTAAAAATGTCGTCATACACTCTGCCCTCCTGGCCCGTCCCTCCTGCTGAGGAGGGGGCAGGGGAGCAGCCACTGGTGCGTCTGCCAGAGGCCAAGGCTGTGCCCTGGCTGCTGCGACTGTGGTGTCCTAGCCTGCTTAGGCTGCGAGAACGAATGCCATAGGCTGGATGGCTTAAACAACAGACATTTATTCTCCCAGTTCTAGAGGCTGGACATCTGGGATCAGCCTGCCAGCGATGGTTGGGGGCCTGGGGAGGGCTCTCTTCCTGGCTTGTAGACTTGCTGTGTGCTCATGGAGAGAGAGAGAAATCTCTCTCTATTCTTCTTCTTATAAAGGCACTAATCCCATCACGAGGGTCCCACCCTCATGACCTAATCTAATTACCTCCCAAAGGCCCCATCTCCAAATACCATCACACTGGGGGTTAGGGCTTCAACAAGTGAATTTGGGAGGGCACACAAACATTCAGCCCATAACATACAGGTACTCTGACATCTTGACAAAATTGACCTCTTGACCTCTGGACTAAAGGGACACCCCATCTATCCCAGACCTGACTCAGCACCAGACAGGGGTTGGTGGGCAGGGAGGTCCCCAGTGACTTCTGCCCATTCAGACTGAATACACTTTTCACCAGGGAATAGTGACCCAACACTTGCCCCCTAGGGAGATTATTCCTGTCCTCAGAGACCATGCTCCCTCCTGTTTCCCTCTGGACCATTTACAGGGAATCAAATAAATAGCCTATTGATTTCCATACATTCATCCTTGTAAGAGGTATTTCTGAAACACCTACTGCATGCCAGGCACAGTGTTGCTGCTACAGACCCAGTGCCTACTCTCACACACACCCATCCATTGAGGAGACGGACATAGAACAAATAAGCACATTAGTGGATACAGAATCACAGCAGGAGAGAAGAGCACAGAAGGAGAGCAGCTTAGTCCTAGGGGAACATTTCACAAAGAACCTGGACTAGACCAGCATGAGGAGGGAGTCTGGCCCAAGAAGTCTTGCCTCCCCTTATCCTGTGCTGGACAGAGCTCATGCTCTCCCCCTCGTCCTGTCACTCTTCTTCACACACCCTTTCAAAGTTCAGCCCCAAGTTTCATGGCCCATACAGGAAACATAAGTGAAATCAATCATCTCACTCTCTTGCTCAAAACCCCTGTGGCTCCTTAGCACACTTGGCACAAGTCCAAGGCCCTCCCCACAGGCTGTAAGCCCCTGCTCCCTGCTCCCTGTTTCCTGAAGGCTCTGGTCTCCCACCAGCCCCACCTCAGACCTGCATCTGCCACTGTGCTGGTCTTTGAGCAGGTTAGACACATGCCTGTCTCAGGGCCTCAGCCTCTTTCTGCAGGAACTCTTGACCCACAGACAACCGCAAGCTGCTCTCCTTCCTTTCTTTTAGATTTCTGCTCAAACACATCCCTCAATTATCATATTTACAGTATCCCTGTCCTTCCCTCTGCCCCTTATTTCCTTGCTTTAGCTTTCTTCATATCACATATCATTACCTACCAGTGTATCATATGATATATCTTTATGCTAATACCTAGCGGTTTGTCTGTTGGTTCATTTTCTATCCTCTCCCCAATAGAATGCAAGCCCCAAGAGGACAGGGACTTCACGTCTTTGGTCTCTGGCTATTATAGATGCTCAGTAAATATTTGTTAAATAAATGAATAAATGAACAAATAGGGGACATTTAATAAATTATTGGTGAACAAATGAACAGAGCAGGGGTTCTCAGAGGTCTAAATGGGGACTGTCGGAACAGCAGGGGTGAGGAAGGATCAAGTTTTGTGAAAGAAAAAAGTACACAGACACTGTTATGAACTGTTCAAGGGTACTTTTATTAACTCTCGCTTCCTTCAGGCAAGGCAAACTTCGGTGAGGAGAAGGGAAAGTCTTCTTGGGGACATTGCTGGGAAGAGCCCATCAGAGCTTCTACTCTTGGTGGATAGCCTCATGGGCAGTCTTCAGCACCCTGGACACCAGGACTACGAATTCCTCAAAGGTGACCTGTCCATCTTTATCAGCATCCAGCTCTTGGAATACTTTGTCAATGGAAGGTTGGTCTTTGGTGTTCTTGGAGAAGGGAAAGCAGGGACAGTGAGCTCCCCTTTATCCAGGCCTCGAATCCCTCAGAACTCAGCTTAGGGAGGCCCGGGAACACCAACTGATTAGCCAAAACTATGTGGGAGAATCCAATGTGAGAAAACAGAAGACACAGAGAAGCAGCTGTCTTGGGCCATCCTAGAATAAAGTCTTAACCTAGAAGATGCTGTGTAGCTCAGCAATCCAATCCCGCCCTGCCCTGCCTCTCTCTACACTCTACAGAGACAGGAAGGAGCAGAGCCTAAGGTGATGGTGGGAGTTATTCAGAGAGGGAGGCAGAGCCCCTGTCCCACAGCTGGCGGGCAGGTGGGGGGAGACATCCTTGGAAGCTCAAACTGGGAAGAACCCACCCCTTGTCCCACCATCATCCTTCAGGCCTTGCCACTGCCCTCAGTGCAGGGGGTCGGGCAACTTTTCCAAGAGAGGAGCATCACGTACCTTGAGGGCATTTGGAAGTTCCTTTGTGATCAGCTTCTTCAGCTCACACTTGTTGAGGGTGTCATAATTCCCCAGCCGAATGGAGTAATGGTGGAAGATGTTGATGATTCCCTCCAGGTGGTCTTCCAGCTTCGTCATCTCCCTAACTTCGCATTCACCTTCAAAGAGACAAGGGAGGTCTTGTCAAGGGGCAGTTCCTCCCCCACCCCACAGCACTTCCACTCTCTCCTCTCTTTCCGTATCAAAGGTTTAGACAAGGGATGACTACCCCTGGGTCTGCTCTGCATTCTCTCTGCTCTGTGTTTGATCCACGGTGAATGTTCTCATTTGCGGATAGGATGGGGGGGAGAAGGACATAGAATACCGCCTAAAGTCTAAAAGAATCAGCCTTAACTGTCGCGGTGTTCCATGTCCCCCCATCTCCTGGGGACTATAGTCCAGAGGTTGTTAATCACTCATGCTCACCTGGGAAGGGTGCTGTGGTTGGCCAGGCTGTTCCCTTTCCCCCAAGTGTTGGTACTTAAAGGCCCTTACAGATGCCAGCCACCCCACCCACCTTGGCCATCCCCAAGTCCTGAGACTGGGTCTTCCTAGCACAGCAAGAGCTGGCATCCTTGGGCCCAAAATGCAGTCAGCCCAGAGCGGCTCCAGCAGGCAGGAGGTTGTAGCTTCCAACAGCCTGCCAAGTGGCCCCCTGAAGGCCCAGCCAAGGAAAGGACACTTACCCCTCAATGCACAGAAGTGTGGAGGCAGCAGCACTGGTGAGGAGCCCTGAGCCAGGGAGGTTTTTATAAGGCAGGTGTCACCTTTGACCTCGAGCGAAGAAACTTCTCTCATTCACCATGGGGCATGTTTCTCTGTTGCTCAAGAGAAGCTTCACACATGCGGCACTGACTGCAAAATGGGCAGCTCAGATTGCAAGAGAACAAGTTTCACTACAGGCATGGCTCCTACCCGGAAAGGGAAGGGCTGGGGAGAGGCATTTGCTGAGTGTCTATGCAACAAAAGTGATAGTGATAATAAAAGCAATCAAAGTAGACATGTAATCTGGGAAAAGAAAAAGGACATTGGTTTAAAACTAAAGAAATCTGAATATAAAGTATGGAACTTAGTTGATAATAACGTGTCAAGAGCAGCTGATTACTTGTAACAAATGTACCACACTATGTAAGATGTTAATAATAGGGGAGACTGTGTGCAAGAATACTGGAACTCTCTATATTATTTTCTCAATTTTTCCATAAATCTAAAAATGTTCTGAACTAAAGTCTAAGTGTTTGTTTGTTTGTTTGTTGGCCGTGCAGTGCAGCTTCCAGGATCTTAGTTTCCTGACCAGGGACTGAACCCAGTCCACAGCAGTGAAAGCACCTAGTCCTAACCACTGGACCACCAGGGAATTCCCTAAGTGTTTTTAAAAGGGACCATGTATTGGGCACTCACATCATGCCAGACACTGCCTTACACAAACCCTCACCTAATTCTCCAAACAGCCTTCACTCCAACAGCGCTAACGGTTTCCCCATTTTGCAGATGAAGAAAATGAGTTAAGGTTAAGGAACTTTTCTAAGTGCCAAATCCAAAATTGTCTACTTTCAAAACCTTTGCCATTTTGTAATTTTTCCCTAAAATGAGAATAGTTTTTTGTTATCAAAAATAATACATGCTTGGGGCTTCCCTGGTGGCGCAGTGGTTAAGAATCCACCTGCCAATGCAGGGGACACGAGTTCGAGACCTGGTCCGGGAAGATCCCACATGCCGTGGAGCAACGAAGCCTGTGCGCCACAACTACTGAGCCTGCGCTCTAGAGCCCACAAGCCACAACTGTTGGGCCCACGTGTCACAACTACTGAAGCCCGTGTGCCTAAGGCCCATGCTCGCAACAAGAGAAGCCACCACAATGAGAAGAAGCCCGCGCATCACAACAAAGAGTAGCCCCCACTGGCCGCAACTAGAGAAAGCCCGCACGCAGCAAAGAAGACCCAACACAGCCATAAATAAAATAAATAAATAAATTTATTTTTAAAATAATAATAATACTACATGCTCATACTTTTTGTAGAAAACCTAATTTTTGGTAAATGACACAATCTTATATCAGACCCTGACCTTTTCCTTCCAGTTTGTGTCCTAATGCCATCAATTCTTGATTAGCCTTTTTAAAAATTCTTTCTTCCACACCCTCCAACTCACTGTGTGAGACTCGGGGACAGAGCAGCACAAATTCCGTGGCTGCTCTCCCGGAGTTTGCAATCTAATGGGTTCAGACACCTTCCTGAATCGTAGGAAGAGTTCACCGCACGTAATGGGGGTGGGGGGTTGGGGGGCACTAGTCAGGCCGAGACTAGCGACCTGGATTCCACACTGGCAGGGGGACTTGGGAGAACCAGGGCTGCCTGGCAGGCCACAGTGGGAAGGGTGCCAGGGACCAGCCTGTGCCCTTGGGCAAGCCTTTGACCTCTATGAACCTGTTTCTTCATTTGTGTGGTCACTTCACCGGACTCCTTTAGTTCCCAGATTTGTTATGAGGCTCAGCTGACAGAATATATGAGAAAAGTCTTGAAAACAGTAAGGTGCCATCTTTAAGTTGGTTTTTCTTTTGCCCTTACCCACCCAGCATGGATGTGTGGATCATTTAGCCCAGCCAGCATGAACATGAGCCCAGAGCCAGCCCTCCAGGGCCTGGCCACTGAATACTGGGGGTCTCCTAGCAGAACAAAGAGACCTGCCTCTTCTATGTCTTGAAGAGCGTCCACTGGTGGAGGAGACTACACTCCAGCTTTCCCTCTGAGCACCAGCCCCTACACCTGTGCCCGTCCAGAAAGAACTTCCAGAAGTCAAGGCAGTTCACACAGAAGGCTCCTGACACAGTTCCTGGCACAGGGAATAATATCACTTGTCTTACCTTCCTCCTTCCTCCCACCTGACCTCACTGAAAAGGTAGGATTGGGCCCAACAGGAAAGGCCAAACCCAACTAATGTTCCCTCCTGCTGCTGGCCTTGGTGCTCCCAAGGGTATTCCAGAGACTGGTGGCCTCCTGGCTATTCCTTGGGCTGGTCCTACCTCCCCATCAATAGGAACTCCTCGAGGCCAAGACTGTGTAGGAAGCTGATGCTCATGGCAGCCAAGAAGGATGAAGAGTATGGGAAACTCTTTTGTTGATAGTTTGATATAGATGATACTGCAATGGTAGATGCATGTCATTTTACATTTGTCAAAACCCATAGAATGTACAATGCAAAGAGTGAACAGTAACATGAACTATGGATTTTGGTTAACAATAATGCATTAATGTTCGCTCATCAATTGTAGCAAACATACCACACCAATACAAGATGTCAATAACAAGGGAGCTGGGGGAGTGAGGGCTAAGGGAGTATTTGAGAACTCGCTGGATTTTCTGCTCGATTTTTCTGTAAACCTAAAACTGCCCCTGAAAAATAAAGTTTATTAATTAAGAAAAATACTACTGCCTCTGAAGTCATTATGCACAAAAAGTAATAGCATAGGGCTTCCCTGGTGGCGCAGTGGTTGAGAGTCCGCCTGCCGATGCAGGGGACACGGGTTCGTGCCCCGGTACGGGAAGATCCCACGTGCCGTGGAGTGGCTGGGCCCGTGAGCCATGGCCGCTGAGCCTGCGCGTCCGGAGCCTGTGCTCCGCAACGGGCGAAGCCACAGCGGTGAGAGGCCTGTGGACCCCAAAAAAAAAAAAAAAAAAAAAAAAAAAAGTAATAGCATACTACACAACAGGAAACAAACTTTTCAAGTAAATTTTGAGCCAAATTGATAGAGATTTACTTTCACAACTTCCTCTATAAAGTTGGTCAAAATACCTTGATAATGGTGGGGAACTCAGCACATTAGAAAAAATTTTAACTAGCAAAAATGTGAATTCATTCTAACTCTTCTAACCTCAACAAGAAATAAACACATGCTCTAAAGTAGAAGATAGACAGAGCTTCAGGAAGAATACACTGAATGTGATCATGTAAACACCTCGAAAAAGTATATCAAGGTAACTAAATTTTCATAATGCAAAAAACAATGAATTAAACTGGTAAATCTGAGTAAAGAGTATATGGGAATTGCTTGTACTGTACTTGCAATTTTTCTATAAGTTTGGACTTATCAAACTAAATTACATCAAATTGAAATGATACCAAAATTTTAAATTACCCAAAAAGTACTCATGGCAACCGAAAAGACTCTGTTAGTCACATCAAGAAATGGGGAGGGGCACACGTAGAGCATAAAATGGGGCAGGGAGACCAGAAGGGGCAGAATGGCAACCCACCGACCTGGGTTTACCCTCCAAGTTAGCCCAGATCCTGGCTCTGGGTAGAGACAATAAATATGAGTGCCCTACCCTTATAGAGGCACCTTCTCTGAAAAATGCTTCTCCAGGAGGGAAATAAACTCCCAGGTAAGCAAAGAGAGGGAAAAAGAGGGTGGCATTGCTTTAAAGGATGGGAGGCGCTGGGTCTAAAGGGATACCATCCCCAGAGATGTGAAGAGAGCCTCAGATCCACTCTTACTTCTGAGCAATGATGAGTGTGGGTTTCTTCACCTGGCAAACACTTCCTGGCCCTTCATATCTGCTAGTCACTGCTGGCCAGGCACTGGAGAAAGCAACCATGAACAGGACAGACATGGTACTGACCTCACTGAGCTTACAGTCTTGGGAGGACATAGACGGGAAAGGCTCTCTGGTAAGGCAGGGACAGAGCTAAAAAGGCCAGGAAAGGAGAGGCGTTGCTTCTTCTTGTTTGAACAAAATTAATCATCAGCTTTATCCTCAGTTTTGGCAAGCAGAATGTCAAAAATCTTTTATGTCTAAGGGGGGAGGAAGACCTCTCCCTCAGTTATTCTGGGGTGCAAAGCTAGTCACTGGACCAGCTTTCAAAAAGTATCCCAGGGTTTTCAGGAAGTGAGACAGCAATCCCTCTATGCCTTCCCCCACTTTCCTGTCACAGCCTCCAAATTTGGAAGTTAGAAAACGCTGTCAAGTTGGGCTATGATGACCGTGATCAAAGTGCCATGGTAGGAAAGAGGTTTTCAAGACCTCTGAAATAAAATCTTTTGAAGTCTAGCCTGGTGACTTCCATTCAGTACCACAGACTCCCCTGCATGCTTTGTGGTAACCCAGTTACCATAGCAACATATACAGAAAGGAGGAGGGTCCAGGCCCCACATGGAGCACCACTGAGGCGTGGATGAGGACCTGCACCACCCCAGCAGCAGTGGCTAGCAGTTTGCCCCTAAAACTGCACAGCCCAGGCTTCAATGACCACACCTTACAAGCACAAGAAGCTACTGCTTTTGGGGGACAAGTGAGTGAGACCCCAGCTCCCTGCCCCTTTGGCTTGTGGAGGCAGAACAGATCCCAGCAATGGGTTAAGACGCCCCTGGGGTGTTTGAGCAATTCAGGGATGGGGAGGCCACAAGAGGAGAAACTGGACAGGTAGGAGCATGAGCAAATGGCAGGAAAATAAGATGCTTGTAATGGTGTGTTTATCCGCAACCGAACAAATCATGTCACGATTCAAATTGAAGTTTCATCCAGATTACTCAGCATCATGGACTAATTTGCCCTTCAGAATTAGACAACTTGGGGGGGTGATGAATTGGGAGATTGGGATTGACATATATACACTAATATGTATAAAATGGATAACCTGCTGTATATAAAAGTAAATAAAATAAAATTCAAAAAATTAAAAAATAAAGAATTAGACAACTGATGTTGAGACCAGGCTGTGATTATGTTAGGAAATCAGGTGTGGCAGAGACTGTCCAAGGTCACTGTTTCCTTTCTTTTTACTTTTTCAGGTGAAATTAACTGGTTTTTTAACAGCTTTATTGAGGCATAATTGATGTACAAAAACTGCACATATTTAATGCGTAAAACTTAATGAGTTTGGACACATGCAAACACCTATGATACAGTCACCACAATCGATGTCATAAGCACATCCACCACCCCCAAAATTTTCTTTGAGTACCTTTAGTTTTGTTTTTGGTTTCTGTGGTAAGAACACTTAGAGTGACATTACCTGCTTAACAAACATTTGCGTGCACGATACCACATCATTAACCGCAGTCACTGTGTTGTATAGCAGGTCTGTAGGTCTTTTTCATCTTGCAGGACTGTAAATTTATGTCATTGAACAATAATAGTCATGCTGTCTTTGAGGATGCCACTCATAGGGGTGAGACTGATTAAAGAACTCCAAAAGGATGCTTCTTTTTGTTTGTTTTCTTTCCCTCCCTTACTACTGCATTCCATATCGTTTTCATACATAAAAAAGACTACACATAGCATATGTCCATTATAAGACAAAATAAAACAACAAACATCTGTAAATCTACAGGAGGCCTTAGTCCCCTGGACAGAAACCAGGTGATTGGCAAAATATTCCAGAAAGCAGAGAAGAAAGAAATTAAAGAATTTCTTGTTTGCTAAAAAATGTAATTCTCTGAGAGTCCCCAGACAAGCCAGCAGAGTAGTCAGGTGTGCTTCAAGAATGATTTGTTACTAGCCAAGACATGGAAGCAACCTAAATGTCCATGGACAGATGAATGGATAAAGAAGATGTGGTATGTATATACAATGGAATACTACTCAGTCATAAAAAAGAATGAAATAATGCCATTTGCAGCAACATGGATGAAACTAGAGATTTTCATACCAAGTGAAGTAAGTTAGAAAGAGAAAGACAAATGTCACATGATATCACTTATATGTGGAATCAAAAATATGACACAGGGGGCAGAGTCAAGATGGCGGACTAGGAGGACGCAGAATTTGGGTCTCTGCACAACTAGGACACCTACCAGGCACCGGTGGGGGACCATGGACACCTAAGGGGATGGGAGGAACCCCCAGTGACCGGGTAGGACGTGGGGCAAGGGGGGGAGTGAGGGGGAGGAAAAGTGGAGGTGGGATGGGACTGATGTCCCTGAGGGGTGGCTGGGGGAGGGGAAGAGATCCCACATCCAAAGGGGGAAATTGGGGGACCATTGGGAGGGCAGAGGATCAAAAGGGAGTGTGACCAGGTTTCCCCTGCCCACTTGGGCCCCCAGGAGTCTGCTGAGATCCCAGGCCTGATGCTCTGTCCACCAAGGCCCCCTCCAGCCTCATGGGTCCTTAGGGAGAGGGAGGGAAGGGGGAGCAAAAGTAAAGGCCAGACCTACAGGACTGGCACCCCTGAGGGGTGGCTGGGGGAGGGGAAGAGTGTTCCTAAACCCAGCGGGATCCACCCACGGTTAGGGGTCCAGTGGGGACAGGGGAGACCCTGGGGGAGACCCGGGGAGGGGGGCACAGAGGAACGGAAGGGAATGGGGCCAGTGCTTTCCCTGTCCACTTAGGGACCTGGGGAGCCCGTTGGGCTCCCAGGCCTAATCCTCTGCCCTCGGAGCCTCCCTGCTGCCATGCAGAGCCCAAGCCCCGCCCCTACAGCCCCACCAGGGCCCTACCTCTACACTCGGAGACTCCCTCTGAGACCCCCTCCAACCACACTGGGCCTAAACCCCATCCACATGCCCTCACCCAGGCCCTTACCTCCAAACTCCGGAACTCCACAATCCAGAGGCCCTTCTTTCCATGTGCTGCCTCTCCCCTTCCCCCGCAGGTCCTAAGCAGAGGCCCTGCCCGCCCGATGCTTGAAAATCACCTGCCTAGGCCCCGCCCCCAGGGCCTTTTCCATCTATGTGGATCCTGAGCCTAGGCCCCGCCCCGCACTCAAACGTCAGCTGCCCACCCGCCTAGGTCTCGCTCCATCCTAAACCCTGCCCCTGCCTAAGTTCTACCGCTGCCTAAACTCCACCCCCAGAGCCAAGGCTTTTTTTTCTTCCATCTTTTAGTTTGGGGTTTGTTTTACCTTATTGATTCATTGTTGTTGATTCTTTTATATTTTTATTTTTCCTAATCTTTCATTTTTCTAATTTTATTTTATTCTTTAAACTTTGTTATTCTCTCCTTTGGCTCCCCCCCCCCTTTTTTTCTTTTTTCTGTCGTGGTTTTATTTTACCTTCTTTTTATTTTTACCTTGTTGCAGTTGTTTCAATTATATTTTTATTTTTCCTAATATATTTTTTACCTATTTTTATTTTGCTTTTTATCCTTTGTTATTGTATTACTCCTTTTTTTTTTTCTTTTTTTGCCATGCCACACAGCTTGCAGGATCTTGGTCCCCAGGCCAGAGGTTGGGCCCAAGCTCCTGTGGTGGGAGCTCTGAGTCCAAACCACTGGATTAACAGAGAACCTCAGACTCCAGGGAATATTAATCAAAGTGAGGCCTCCCAGAGGTCCTCATCTCAGCACCAAGACCCGGCTCTATCCAACTGCCTACAAACTCCAGTGCTGGATGCCTCAGGCCAAACAATGATTAAGAAAGAAATACAGCCCCACCCATTAAAAAAAAATGAAATGACAAAAAAATATGTTACAGACAAAGGAGAAAGGTAAAAACCTACAAGAGCAAATAAATGAAGACAAAATAGGCAACCTACCTGAAAAAAATTCAGAGTAATGATAGTAAAGTTGATCCAAAATCTTGGAAATAGAATGGAGAATATACAAGCAACATTCAACAGGGATCTAGAAGAAATAAGGAGCAAACAAACAATGATGAACAACACAATAACTGAAATTAAAAATACTCTAGAAGGAATCAATAGCAGGATAAGTGAGGCAGAAGAGCTGGAAGATAAAATGGTGGAAATAACTGCCAGGGAGCAGAATAAAGAAAAAAGAATGAAAAGAATTGAGGACAGAATCAGAGACCTCTGGGACAACATTAAATGCACCAACATCCGAATTATAGGGGTCCCAGAAGAAGACAAAAAGAAAGGGTCTGAGAAAATATTTGAAGAGATTATAGATGAAAACTTCCCTAACATGGGAAAAGAAACAGTCAGTCAACTCCAGGAAGCACAGAGAGTCCCATACAGGATAAACCCAAAGAGAAACACGCCAAGACACATATTAATCAAACCATCGAAAATTAAATACAAAGAAAAAATATTAAAGCAGCAAGGGAAAAGCAACAAATTACAAGAAAATCCCCATAAGGTTAACAGCTGATCATTCAGTAGAAACTCTACAAGCCAGAAGGTAGTGGCAGGACATATTTAAAGTGATGAAAGGGAAAAACCTGCAACCAAGGTTACTCTACCCAACAAGGAGCTCATTCAGCTCATTTCATGGAGAATTCAAAAGCTTTACAGACAAGCAAAAGCTACAAGAATTCAGCACCACCAAACCAGCTTTACAACAAATGCTAAAGGAACTTCTCTAAGCGGGAAACACAAGAGAAGGAAAAGACCCACAAAAACAAACACAAATCATTTAAGAAAATCGTAATAAGAAGATACATATCAATAATCCCCTTGAATGTAAATGAATTAAAGGCTCCAACCAAAAGACAGAGACTGGCTGAATGGATACAAAAACAAGACCCTTATATATGCTGTCTACAAGAGACCCACTTCAGACCTAGGGACACATACAGACTGAAAGTGAGGTGGTGGAAAAATATATTCCATGCAAAAGGAAATCACAAGAAAGCTGGAGTAGCAACACTCATATCAAATAAAATAGACTTTAAAATAAAGACTGTTGCAAGACACAAGGAAGGACATTATATAACGATCAAGGGATCAATCCAAGAAGAAAACATAACAATTTTAAATATTCATGCACCCAACATAGGAGCACCTCAATACATAAGGCAAATGTTAACAACCATAAAAGGAGAAATCGACAGTAACACAATAATAGTGGGGGACTTTAACACCCCACTTTCACCAATAGACAGATCATCGAGACAGAAAATAAATAAGGAAACACAAGCTTTAAATGACACAACAGACCAGCTAGACTTAATTGATATCTTTAGGACATTCCACCTGAAAGCGGAAGAATACACTTTCTTCTCAAGTGCACATGGAACGTTCTCTAGAATAGATCACATTTTGGGTCACAAATCAAATCTTGGAAAATTTAAGAATATTGAATCATATCAAGTATCCTTTCCAACCACAACATTATGAGATTAGAAATCAATTACAGGAAAAAAAAACAGTAAAAAACACAAATACATGGAGGCTAAACAGTGCACTGCTAAATAACCAAGAGATCACTGAAGAAATGAAAGAGGAAATCAAAGAATACCTAGAAACAAATGACAACAAAAACACGATGATCCAAAACCTATGGGATGCAGCAAAAGCAGTTCTAAGAGGGAAGTTCATAACAATTCAAGCTCACCTCAAGAAACAAGAAAAATCTCAAATAAACAATCTAACCTTACACCTAAAGCAACTAGAAAAAGAAAAACAAAGAAAACGCAAGATTAGTATAAGGAAATAAATCATGAAGATCACAGCAGAAATAAATAAAATAGAAACAAGAAAACAATAGCAAAGATCAATAAAACTAAAACCTGGTTCTTTGAGAAGATAAACAAAACTGAATAACATTTAACCAGACTCATCAAGAAAAAAAGGGAGAGGATGCAAATCAATAAATTTAGAAATGAAAAAGGAGAGATTACAACTGACACCGCAGAAATACAAATGCTCATAAGAGACTACTACAAGCAACTATATGCCAATAAAATGGACAACCTGAAAGAAATGGACAAATTCTTGGAAAAGCACAAACTTCCAAGACTGAACCAGGAAGAAATAGAAAATATGAACAAACCAGTCACAAGTAATGAAATTGAAAATATTCAATTTTTTGAAAAAAAATTTGATTTGATTAAAAATCTTCCAGCAAACAAAAATCCAGGACCAGATGGCTTCACAGGTGAATTCTATCAAACATTTAGAGAAGAGTTAACACGTGTCCTTCTCAAACTCTTCCAAAATATAGCAGAGGGAGGAACACTCCTAAACTCATTCTATGAGGCCACCATCACCCTGATACCAAAACCAGACAAAGATGTCACAAAAAAAGAAAATTATAGACCAATATCACTAATGAACATAGACACAAAAATCCTCAACAAAATACTAGCAAACAGAATCTAACAACACATTAAAAGGATCATACACCATGATCAAGTGGGATTTATCTCAGGGATGCAGGGATTCTTCAATATACACAAAACAATCAATATGATACACCATATTAACAAATTAAAGAACAAAAACCATGTGATCATCTCAATAGATACACAAAAAGCTTTTGACAAAATTCAACACCTACTGATTATAAAAACCCTCCAGAAAGTGGGCATAGATCGAACCTACCTCAACATAATAAAAGCCATATATGACAAACCCACAGCAAAAATCATTCTCAATGGTAAAAACTGAAAGCGTTTCCTCTAAGATCAGGAACAAGACAAGGATGTCTACTCTCACCACTATTATTCAACATAGTTTTGGAAGTCTTAGCCACAGCAATCAGAGAAGAAAAAGAAATAAAGGAATACACATTGGAAAAGAAGAAGTAAAACTGTCACTGTTTGCAGTTAACATGATACTGTACAGAGAAAATCCTAAAGATGCCACCAGAAAACTACCAGAACAAATCAATGAATTTGGTAAAGTTACGAGATACAAAATTAATGCACAGAAATCTCTTGCATACTTATACACTAACAGCAAAAGATCAGAAAGAGAAATTAAGAAACAATCCCATTTACCATCACAACAAAAAGAATACCTAGGAATAAACCCTACTTAAGGAGGCAAAAGACTTTTACTCACAAAACTATAAAACACGGATGAAAGAAATCAAAATTAACATAAACAGATGGAGAGGTATACCATGTTCTTGGATTAGAAGAAACAATATTGTGAAAATGACTATACTACCTAAAGCAATCTACAGGTTCAATTCAATCCCTATCAAATTACCAATGGCATTTTTCACAGAACTAGAAAAAGAAATTTTACAATTTGTATGGAAACACAAAAGACCCCAAATAGCCAAAGCAATCTTGAGAAAGGAAAACGGAGCTGGAGGAATCAGGCTCCCTGACTTCAGACTATACCACAAAGCTACAGTAATGAAGACAGTATGGTACTGGCACAAAAACAGAAAGATAGATCAATGGAACAAGATAGAAAACCCAGAGATAAACCCACGCACATAGGGTCACCTTATCTTTGATAAAGGAGGCAAGAATATACAATGGAGAAAAAACAGCCTCTTCAATAAGTGGTGATAAGAAAAATGGACAGCTACTTGTAAAGAATGAAATTAGAACACACCCTAACACCATACACAAAAATAAACTCAAAATGGATTAGCGACCTAAATGTAAGGCCAGACACTATAAAACTCTTAGAGGAAAACATAGGCAGAACACGCTATGACATAAATCACAGCAAGATCCTTTTTGACCACCCACCTCCTAGTGTAAGGGAAATAAAAACAAAAATAAACAAATGGGACCTAATGAAACTTCAAAGCTTTTGCACAGCAAAGGAAACCATAAACAAGACCAAAAGACAACCCTCAGAATGGGAGAAAATATTTGCAAGTGACGCACCTGACAAAGGATTAATCTCCAAAATATACAAGCAATTCATGCAGCTTAAAATCACAAAAACAAAAAACCCAGTGCAAAAATGGGCAGAAGACCTAAATAGACATTTCTCCATAGTAGACATACAGATGGCAAACAAATGCAAGAAAAGACACTCAACATCACTGATCATTAGAGAAATGCACATCAAAACTACAATAAGGTATCACCTCACCCTGGTCAAGACAGCCATTATCAAAAAATCTACAAATAATAAATGCTGGAGAGGGTGTGGAGAAATGGGAACCCTACTTCACCATTGGTGGGAATGTAAATTGATACAGCCAATATGGAGAACAGTATGGAGGTTCCTTAAAAAACTAAAAAGACAACTACCATATGACTCAGAAATGCCACTACTGGGCATATACTCTGAGAAAACGATAATTCAGAAAGAGGCATGTGGAGACTCACTTGGCACATGGCAGAAGAGTAAGACGCAGATATCACCTTCCTCACCACAGATACACCAGAAATACACCTACACGTGAACAACTCCTACAGAACACCTAATGAACGCTGGCAGAAGACCTCAGACCTCCCAAAAGGCAAGAAAGTCCCCACACACTTGGATGGGGCAAAAGAAAAAAGAATAAACAGAGACAAAAGGATAAGAATAAACAGAGACACCAGTGGGAGGGAGCTATGAAGGAGGAAAGGTTTCCATGCACTAGGAAGCCCCTTCGCGGGCGGAGACTGCGGGTGGCGGAGGGGGAAAGCTTCGAAGCCGCGGAGGGGAGCGCAGCAACAGGGGTGCGGGGGGCAAAGCGAGCAGATTCCCGCACAGGGGATTGGTGCAGACCAGCACTCACCAGCCCGAGAGACTTGTCTGCTCACCCGCCGGGGCGGGTGGGGCTGGGAGCTTTGGCTCGGGCTTCGGTCGAGCGCAGGGAGAGGACTGGGGCTGGCGGTGTGAACACAGCCTGCAGGGGATTAGTGCACCACGGCTAGCTGGGAGGGAGTCCGGGGAAAAGTCTGGACCTGCTGAAGAGGCAAGAGACTTTTTCTTCCCTCTTTGTTTCCTGGTGCGGGAGGACAGGGGATTAAGAGCACTGCTTAAACTGATTCATTTTGTTGTAAAGCAGAAACTAACACACCATTGTAAAGCAATTATACTCCAATAAAGATGTTAAAAAAAAAAAGGAGCTCCAGACACGGGCGTGAGTCGCGTCTAACAGCGCAGACCCCAGAGACGGGCATGAGACACTAAGGCTGCTGCTGCCGCCACCAAGAACCCTGTGTGTGAGCACAGGTCACTATCCACACCCCACTTCCGGGGAGCCTGTGCAGCCCGCCACTGCCAGGGTCCCGAAATGCAGGGACAACTTCCCCGGGAGAACGCACGGCGCCCTCAGGCTGGTGCAACTTCCCGCTGGCCTCTGCCACGGCAAGCTCGCCCTGTATCGTCCCCCTCCCTCCCCCTGGCCAGAGTGAGCCAGAGACCCCGAATCAGCGGCTCCTTTAACCCCGTCCTGTCTGAGCGAAGAACTGACGCCCTCCGGTGACCTACACACAGAGGCGGAGCCAAATCCAAAGCTGAGCCCCGGGAGCTGTGCGAACAAAGAGAAAGGGAAATGTCTCCCAGCAGCCTCAGAGGATGTGGATTAAAGCTCCACAATCAACTTGATGTACCCTGCATCTGTGGAATACCTGAATAGACAACGAATCATCCCAAATTGAGGAGGTGGACTTTGAGAGCAAGATTGATTATTTTTTCCCCTTTTCCTCTTTTTGTGAGTGTCTATGTGTATGCTTCTGTGTGAGATTTTGTCTTTATAGCTTTGCTTTCACCATTTGTCCAAGGGTTCTATCCGTCCATTTTTTGTTTGTTTGTTTTGTTTTGTTGTTACTTTTTAAAAATTTTTATTCTTAATAATTATTATTTATTTTAATAACTTTACTATATTTTATTCTTTTTATCCTCTTTCTTTCTTTCTAATTTTTCTCCCTTTCATTCTAAGCCAGGTGGATGAAAGGCCCTTGATGCTGCAGCCAGGAGTCAGTGCTGTGCCTCTGAGGTGGGAGAGCCAACTTCAGGACACTGGTCCACAAGAGACCTCCCAGCTCCACGTAATATCAAATGGCGAAAATCTCCCAGAGATCTCCATCTCAACACCAACACCCAGCTTCACTTAACGACCAGCAAGCAACAGTGCTGGACACACTATGCCAAACAACTAGCAAGACAAGAACACAACCCCACCCATTAGCAGAGGGGCTGCCTAAAATCATAATAAGTCCACAGACACCCCAAAACACACCAAAAGACGTGGACCTGCACACCACAAAGACATGATCCAGCCTCATCCACTGGAACACAGGCACTAGTCCTCTCCACCAGGAAGCCTACGCAACCCACTGAACCAAATTTAGCCGCTGGGGACAGACACCAAGTTTAATAATGAAGTGATCACTGAAGAAATCAAAGAGGAAATAAAAAAATACCTAGAAACAAATGACAATGGAGACACAACGACCCAAAACCTATGGGATGCAGCAAAAGCAGTTCTAAGAGGGAAGTTTATACCAATACAATCCTACCTTAAGAAACAAGAAACATCTCAAATAAACAACCTAACCTTACACCTACACCAATTCGAGAAAGAAGAACTAAAAGAACCCAAAGTTAGCAGAAGGAAAGAAATCATAAAGATCAGATCAGAAGTAAATGAAAAAGAAACGATAGCAAAGATCAATAAAACTAAACCATCGTTCTTTGAGAAGATAAACAAAATTGATAAACCATTAGCCAGACTCATCAAGAAAAAACAGGGAGAAGATTCAAATCAATAGAATTAGAAATGAAAAAGGAGAAGTAACAACTGACACTGCAGAAATACAAACGATCATGAGAGATTACTACAAGCAACTATATGCGAATAAAATAGACAACCTGGAAGAAATGGACAAATTCTTAGAAATGCACAACATTCCAAGACTGAACCAGGAAGAAATAGAAAATATGAACAGACCAATCACAAGCACTGAAATTGAAACTGTGATTAAAAATCTTCCAACAAACAAAAGCCCAGGACCAGATGGCTTCACAGGCGAATTCTATCAAACATTTAGAGAAGAGCTAACACCTATCCTTCTCAAACTCTTACAAAATATAGCAGAGGGAGGAACACTCTCAAACTCATTCTACGAGGCCACCATCACTCTGATATCAAAATCAGACAAAGATGTCACAAAAAACGAAAACTACAAGCCAATATCACTGATGGACATACATGCAAAAATTCTCAACAAAATACTAGCAAACAGAATCCATCGGCACATTACGAGGCTCATACTCTATGATCAAGTGGGGTTTATCTCAGGAATGCAAGGATTCTTCAATATATGCAAATCAATCAACGTGATACACCATATTAAAATATTGAAGGAGAAAAAACATATGATCATCTCAATAGATGCAGAGAAGGCTTTCGACAAAATTCAACACCCAATTATGATTAAAAACTCTGCAGAAAGTATGCATAGAAGGAACTTTCCTCAACATAATAAAGGCCATATATGACAAGCCCACAGCCAACTCATCAACAGATGAATGGATAAAGAAGAAGTGGCACATATATAAAATGGAATATTACTCAGCCATAAAAAGGAATTAAACTGAGTTATTTGTAGTGAGGTGGATGTACCTAGAGACTGTCATACAGAGTGAAGTAAGTTAGAAAGAGAAAAACAAATACCGTATGCTAACACATATATATGGAATCTTAAAAAAAGAAAATTGGTCAGAAGAACCTAGGGGTAAGACGGGAATAAAGATGCAGACCTACTAGAGAATGGACTTGAGTATACGGGGAGGGGGAAGGGTAAGCTGGGACAAAGTGCGAGAGTGCCTTGGACATATATACACTACCAAACGTAAAATAGCTAGTGGGAAGCAGCCACATAGCACAGGGAGATCAGCTCGGTGCTTTGTGACCACCTAGAGAGGTGGGATAGGGAGGGTGGGAGGGAAGGAGATTCAAGAGGGAAGAGATATGGGGACATATGTAAATGTATAACTGATTGACTATGTTATAAAGCAGAAAGTAACACACAATTGTAAAGCAATTATACTCCAATAAAGGTGTTTAAAAAAAAAGTATATTCAAAAAAATCTTTTTTTAAAAGTGGTACATATATATGATGGAATATCACTCAGCCATAAAAAAGAATGAAATAGTACCATTTGCATCAACATGGAGGGACCAAAGGTTATCATACTAAGTGAAGTGAGCCAGACAAAGACAAATGTCATATGATATTGTTTATATGTGGAATCTAAAAACAAATGATACAGATGAATTTATTTATAAGACAGAAACAGACCCACAGACAGAAAACAAACTTTTGGTTTACCAAAGTGGAAATGGAGGAGAGGGGTAAGCTGGAGGTTTGGGATTAACATATACACACTACTACATATGGAGTAGCTGATCAACGAGGACCTAGTAGTGTATAGAACAGGGAACTATGCTCAATATTTTGTAATAACCTATGGCAGAAAGGAATCTGAAAAAGAATCGATATATATGTATACGTAACTGATCACTGTGCTGTACACCTGAAATTAACACAACATTGTAAATCAACTATACTTCAAAAAAAAGAGATAAATTTCTCCATTAAGTATGACATTTATGATTGGGTCTTAATAGATACACATTATCATGGAGGGTTCTAGGACCAAAACAGGAAAGAAATCCGGAGCATCCTATCTGGGTTAGATATTTTGCTCTAGAAAGCACAGGGGGGAAAAAATGTGCCATAGCAAAACAAGATGCTGAGCAAGCTGAACTGGATGGAACCCTTGCTGGGCTAGGTTGATGAAGAGCCTCTGGCTTTGGCTGTAAGATAGTCCCATGCTTTCTGCTGCTAATGAGGCCTATTCAGGAGGAAGAAGAGGAGGTTTCTGTCCAAAGAAAGAGGAATAGGTACAGATCATTTGAATGGGTACAGATCATAAAATTCTATGCCCTGATCTTAGCAGCCAGTTCAGACTGTGATTTTGCAAATGAGAATTATTCACATGAGAATTTCCACCACTCCTAAGACTGGAAGGAAGCTCCCCAACCCAGAAGGAGGCACAAACCCTAAGAGCTTACAGACCTCAAAATGTCAATCCTCTGTTCTACAGTCATTGTCTGGAGGATTGTTCATACCAGGAAAAAAAAAAAAACCACAGTAATTCAGCCCCAAGGCAGGGTGAGCTCCTGGGCAGAAGAAAGAGGCCCAAGAGAGAAGTTCATTCTGGCACCTGGGGCCCTGATCTTCACCCCTGGATGGCAGAGACCCTTCAGGGGGTCCTCACCCTTCTGGTCCTCAAAGAGACCAGAAAGGCCAGCAGAGGAAGGGCGGGCCCTCTGCACTCACAGGATGGAAATCAGCTAGAAGAAAGTGCTTTCATGTCTGAACAAGGGTTTCTCACCTGGAGACAACCACGGATCTAATCCTAGCTCTGACATTTGCCAGATTAATAATTTTGTCAAGTTTCTTAACTTCTCTGAATCTCCTCATATGCAAAATGGAAATAATAATTACGTGTCTTATAAGATTGTTACAGGATAAGCTATCAAAAAGTCTAGTGCTTAAAAGCAAAATTATCAACAAATATAGTGGGCCCATGTCAAAATTCTTGTTTGAATTCATTAATGAGAGAATCAGCAAAGAAGGTTTTTAAAGCTGGTTTGAAGAATATTTGAAAATACATAAAGACATTCAGGAAAGGAATGCCTGAGTAAGATTCTTAATTTAAAATATGACTCTTTTAACTTTCAATAGGGTGATAAAAATTAAAACAGGAGTTTAACATCTCTACCAGGCTATAAAATCATATTACCCCATCAAGCAGATGTAAACTGCCTACTTCTTTATCCACCGTGACTTGTTAATCAAGTATACTGTGCCGACCATGTTACATTCCCCAAGAGTGTCAGACGATAGAAGGTTAACAAGTAGCAAGGACTTGCTTCTATTCAGGCAGACTCTAGCATGAGATCAAAGATTTAAGCAATCACCAGTTTGTCTTTCTCTAGGTTTGAGATGATTTTTTTCCTTTCACACCAACAACTAGAAGGAGCCCAGTAAGTGTTAGCAGCTTTCCCTCCCCTCCTCAGCCCATATGAAATTAGGGTGAATTCCCTAGGTCAGGAGGCCAGAAGATAGGCTGGTATCTGGACCCGGCTAGAATGATTCTGGCTCCCAAGTGGAGGGATGTACGGGGAAGTCTTTTCCACTGGAATAAGCTCTGTGTTCAGCTGCTAGACACCAGTTGCCCAATTCCAGATATTCCCCATGCTCTTTAAGATTTTTGTCACAATTGTGAGACACTTGGCTGAAGTCAGGAGTCTTGGGTGGAGAAGTGGGATTTCAGACAGGTCATACTCTAAGGCCCCGGAAGTCTCAGTGGCCAGATCTACCTCAGTTGGTGAGCCAACGTCTCCTTTGTGGGCTCGAACATTGCATGAGGCTTCCTGCTACACTTATTTCTCAACTTCCCGCCACCTTGTTCTTCTTTTGTAGCTGGGGAAACAGGAAACCAAATTATCTTGCTCAGTGCTACAAGCCCGTCTGACTCTGCCCAGTAGGTCCTGTAATGGCACAGCCTTGCTTGTAAATTACCATCTGCAAGCCTGCCTACTCCATGGACCTTCCAAGGATGGCCTCCCTCACCTCCTCCTCATTCTCCAGGTAGCCAGTGCCAGCTGGGCCACCTCCCATGTCCAACCATGAGCCTGGGTATCAACCATTTGATAGCTCCAGGTCAATGCGATTCTTCACAACCAGTGGCCCATCACTTATGGTGAAACTCCAAAGGGCACTCTGGGCTACCTTCTGCATGGTCCTCTGAGAGGACTCAGAAAGCAGACTCATTGGACTTTCAACTAAAGGCAAACTGTTAATAATGGTAAATCTCCCCCAAAGGATCCATTAACAGCAAGTCTAACAACGCATTTTCAAGGAGAGAGAAAGGCACTGGGATATGTTGCCCCTCACCCACACTCGGATACACACACACACACACACACACCCCACCACCACCACCACAACCACCACCACCACCACCACTACCACCACTACCACCAATGTGGATAACTGAGAGGCAGATTCAGGTTGCCCTCTCCTTTTGTGCATTCACCCATTATATTCCCTAAATATTGAGTGAAGCCTGGGATGCTGCTTGATGAACCCTGCCAACCTTTCCCATCTTTTTTTGCCTGGGCCACATTTGGGCCAGCAGCTCAACTTTAAAGGTGCTTCTGAGAACTGCATGAGAGTTTCCTCAATGCAGAGAGTGTGTTCACACTCCTGAATTAGGTGGAAGCACTTGCTTGGGGGAATAGACAAACTGATCCTTCAGGAAAGCTGAAAAGGAAGTAATTTTGTCCCTAGCCTTCCCACGCTTGCCCAGAAGGAGCCCATCTCCATATCTGATGACTAGACACCCCCCCCCATCCCATTTTATGTCCCAATCTTAGTTCTCTGCTGGCTGCCAAACATTTTCACTAATATGTTAGCTGATAATAAAACTGGTTGGTAATTAAAGCCTTGGTCAGTGAATAAGGATTTAAGCTGTTACCTTTCCCTGTTCATTTGCATTTCTATATAAGTAAAGTCTGCTACAAAGGAAAAGCCCTGTGATCTGGGGTGAGTGATCTTCAGCCCTGGGATCCATTCATCTGAGTGGCATTTTGTTGGGTGGGAGAGGGACTTGGTCCCCCTGAAATGGGGGGGAATTGGCCACCTCCTCTTCTCCTCCTGGGCACGAAGCACTTCTGCCTTCTCCAAAGATGCCCTCCTTCTCCCACCCCCACCCCTCATGGTCTGGCTCCTCTTCAGCCCAGGCTCCTGGGGTCAGAGGCACACAATCATCCCAGAGAGGGTTGAAGGGTCCCTGCTGTTCATGCAGAGGCTCAGTGCCTCATGCATACAGTGGGACCCCAAGCCAGCTTCCGTCTCCAGGGATATAGTGCACCCCCAGCTTCACAGAGCAGGAGCGTTGGGAAGGGGTAGGGGCAGCAGCAGAGAAATTGATTTAGGCCTTAGCAGCACACGTCCCCACCAAGTCCGGCCACGCACAAAACAACAGTAGAAATACTCCACCTTTCATTACTAAAATCCAGCAGCCATGACAAGTGTTCTTAACCTTTTAGGGGCCTTTGGACCCTTTTTTAATAGTGAAAGAGGGGCTTCCCTGGTGGCACAGTGGTTAAGAATCTGCCTACCAATGCAGGGGACACGGGTTCGAGCCCTGGTCCAGGAAGATCCCACATGCAGCAGAGCAACTAAGCCTGTGCGCCACAACTACTGAGCCTGCGCTCTAGAGCCCGCAAGCCACAACTACTGAGCCCACGTGCCACAACTACTGAAGCCCACTCGCCTAGAGCCCGTGCTCTGCAACAAGGGAAGCCACGACAAAGAGAAGCCTGCGCACCACAACGAAGAGTAGTCCCCTTCACCACAACTAGAGAAAGCCCGCGCACAGCAACAAAGACCCAATGCAGCCATAAATAAATAAATAAATTTTTTTTTAAAAAATAGTGAAAGACTCAGAGGAATGAGTTTATACATATACACTCAAAATGATGCATTCAACTTTGATTCCATTCCAGAGATATACCGTAGACCAAGTTAAAACCCCTGGTGTAGAGATTCTGGTGACAGCTCCCAACCCCCTTCCCCATTACTAACACCGCCGCCCCATCACCTAAGTGGGGACAACAGAAAATGTCCCAAGGCACAGCATGGAAACTCAACTTGGGAGTTGGGTTCTGGTGAGAGGTGCCCATTCATCTTCTGGCCCTCCCATTTCCCCAGACCCTTGGAAATCCAGAGTAATGATGGGGAGATTATTTTAGATAAGTCACTGATTACTAGAGCATTCAACCCAAAGGGAAGTATTTGAGTACCCTATTCTTTGAGTTGATCTTTATTAATGTATTAGCCTATCTGCCCATTCCTTTATTATTTAATCAAGTTAGGAGGTTGGGAATGGAGAGAGAAGGAAAGCTTCCAAAATCTCTTAAGGAGAAATTACAAGTTTAGAGCCAGGGGGCTTATTAGTGTTACTTCGTTAGAACTCTAAGCATCCACCTAAGTTCACACCACACATAGAATCAATCTCTCTCTTTCTCTCATACACACACAGACACACTTCTACATAGTTATCTCCCTGATTTCCTGAAAGTTACATCTAAGATAATTGGCTGGAAATTACAACTTAGAGAACACTATGAGCTTTCCTTACGTCACCCTGTTCTCATATCACCCATTTGGGAACAAGTAGGAAAATCAACAGCTATAGTGTGTTGGACTCTGTAGAATCCTTAAGTCAATGGAACCCATGACTCAGGACCGTGGGGCTGGAAGAGCCTTGGGAATCATTTAGGGAGAACACGGGGAAGAAAGGAGACAAGCAGTAAGCACACAGGGCTCGTGAGAGATGGAGAGTGGAGGCAACAGAGGTTTGTTTTTCTTCCTTGGGTTTTCCAACCCTCCCTCCAACCCCCAGGAGCCTCATTCCACAAGAGAAAAGCAAGAAACCAAGAGAGGCCTGAGGTATCGATTACTTTATTACTCTGAGGGGACAAGTCCAGGGGACCAGACCCAGGGCTCTATAGCTCTGTTATTCTTTGTGAATGTCTTCATGGGCTGCCAGGCCCACCTTTATTACCAGTGAGAGGAACTCCTGGAAGTTAAGTGCACCATCCTCATTGATGTCCAACTCTTTGAACCAGGTGCCTACATCCTTTTTCTGTGAAGATTGGAGAGAAAGAAGCCAGAGTGTAAAGATCTCAGGGAACCTGAGGCATGGCTGTCTGCACAGGGCAATGCCAGGGACCAGTGACCAAGGGCGTCATCAGAGCCGAGCAGAGAACCCCGACCACACCCAGCCCCTCCTCACCGTCATAAACTTAGGACACTCCGTCTCTAACAATTTCTTCAAGTCATCCCTATAGATGGCGTGGTAATTCCCTTTCACCAGGGAGTACTTGTGGTAGACCTCAATGAGGGAGTTCATGGCAGTCTCCAGGTCCGTCAGCATAGTGCCCAAGGATTTGCCCTACCTGGAAGACAGAGCACACGGGCAACCCCGACATGGGGAGGGTGCCTAGGGGGACACTCTGAAGGCTCATACTCCAAGGGATGGCTCTGTCCTGGATGGCACCATCCAGCTAACTAAACCCAGCATAGGGCTATGGCTATGATGGGAAGTGGGGGACGACGTGGATGAGGATGTGGAAGGAAGCAGGGTATATATACACACACACACAATTACTGCCAGCTCTCCCCATGCCCCCAGCCGCTTCCCAGGAAGGGCCCAGCTTGGGAATCAAACATGCCCTCACCCAAAAATACTAGAGCACCCGGCTCCTTCTTCAGCCCTGGCTCACGCTTCTCTTCCGGGAGCCCTGGACTCAGTCCAGACCTCCCCGAGCTTTCTCTCCCCTCCTCAGAGAAGGCTGCTGCACTCCTCAGCCCTCCCCAGGGGAAGCCCAAAGTGTGGGACAGACTGGGGCAGTTCCACTTACCAGGCCTCCCCAAAACAGAGTTGACAAAAATATGCAGGGCTGAGTGTCGGCTCCCTTTTATAGCAACGAGGCTTGGCCAGCTGCCCAGGACCTCAGACCACTCAGAGGCAGCTGCTCCCTTCGAGGATTGCTACAGCCTCTGGTTTCCCAACAAGGTGAGTGGGGCAATCACTGCACAGAATGAAAAGTTCTGATGCAGAGCTTGGAGCGGTGTGGGGGGAGCACAGGAAAGGTAGAAGGAGGAAGGTTTCTGCCAGGCAGGGATGCACAGCAGGAGAAATCAGGAAGACAGCATGGTGAGGACTCCTCTTGTAAGCTGCTAGCAACCCCTGGCTTGGTCAACCAGGATGTCCACTTCTGAGTCCTTCCCACGGTTGCTGTGGCTGTTCCCGTGGCTAGTGGCCAGTCTGTGCGTCTCTGAAATGGAACTGAAGTTGAGTGCATCATTTTGAGTGCATGAGTATAAGCTCATTCCTCCATAGCTTTCATCACATTCTCAAAAGGGTCCAAAGGCCCCTAAAAGGTTAAGAACACTTGTCATGGCTGCTGGATTTTAGTAATGAAAGGTGGAGTATTTCTACTGTTGTTTTGTGCGTGGCCGGACTTGGTGGGGACGTGTGCTGCTAAGGCCTAAATCAATTTCTCTGCTGCTGCCCCTACCCCTTCACAACGCTCCTGCTCTGTGAAGCTGGGGGTGCACTGTGCCCCAGGAGACGGATGCTGGCTTGGGGTCCCTCTGTATGCATGAGGCACTGAGCCTCTGCATGAACAGCAGGGACCCTTCAACCCTCTCTGGGATGATTGTGTGCCTCTGACCCCAGGAGCCTGGGCTGAAGAGGAGCCAGACCATGAGGGGTGGGGGTGGGAGAAGGAGGGCATCTCTGGAGAAGGCAGAAGTGCTTCATGCCGAAGAGGAGAAGAGGAGGTGGCCAATTCCCCCCGGATTTCAGGAGGACCAAGTCCCTCTCCCACCCAACAAAATGCCACTCAGATGAACTGGTTTCCAACACTGAAGATTTGTGGTGCATTTCTCTTGCTACAAAGCCCTTCAGACTCACATAACCTATTAATATACTCAGAACATGCCTATCAGGAAGGCGGGGCAGAGCCCACTCAGTCTACACACACAGAAGTCAAGCCCCCAGGAAGGTGAAGTGGTTCCTCCAGAGTTTCCCAGTGCAGATGTGTCAAAGCCCAGACCGGATCCCAGAGCATCAGGCTCCCAGAGTGTGATCTGACAAGAACATGACTCTGCTGAGAAAACTCCTCCCCTCTCTCCTTCCTTCATGCAGTCAACAAATATTTACCCTATGCTCCCCCAAGGCCTAGGCCATCACCGCCTCCTAGGGGAAGTAGATAGGATTAGCCTCTCTCTCCATGTTTCTACAGCCCTTTGGGCTCCATTTTGTCATTAACTTTATAGCTATGTGACCTAGGGCTAATTACTTACCCTCTCTGTGCTTTAGTTACATCAATTATTAAGTAGAGATTAAAAATAGAGTCTACCGTCAGCTTACAGAATAGGAGAGAATATTTGCAAATCATATATCTGAGAAGGGATTAATATCCAGAATACAGAAAGCCTACAACTCAACTCTAAAAAAAACAAACAACTCAACTGAAAACTGGGCAAATGTCTTGAATAGACATTTCTCCAAAGGAGACATACAAATGACCCATAATCACAGGAAAAGATGCTCCACCTCACTAATCATTAGGGAAGGCAAATCAAAACCACAATGAGATACCACCTCACACCCATTAGAATGTCTGCTGTCAACAAAGACAGAAAATAACAAGTGTTGAAAAGGATGTGGAGAAATTGGAACCCTTGTGTACTGCTGGTGGGAATGTAAAATAGTGCAACCACTGTGGAAAAAAGTATGGTGGTTCCTCAAAAAATTAAAAACAGAATTACCATATGATCCAGCAATTCCACTTCTGGGTATATACCCAAAAAAATTGAAAGCAGTCTCAAAAAGATATTTGTACACCCATGTTCACAGAGGCATTATTCACAATAGCCAAAATGTGGAAGCAACCCAAGCGTCCATCCACAGATGAATGGATAAATAAGTGTGGTATATACATGCAATGGAATATTATTCAGCCTTTAAAAAGGAAAGAAATCCTGACACATGATACAACATAGGTGAACCTTGAGGACATTATGCTAAGTGAAATAAGACAGATACTGTATGATTCCACTTATATGAGGTACCTGGAGTAGTCAAACTCATAGAGACAGAAAGTAGAATGGTGATTGCCGGGGTCTAGGAGGAGGGGGAGGGCGGGAGCTATTGTTTATTGGGTGCAGAGTTTCAGCTGCGAGATGATGAGAGCTCTGGAGATTGGATGCACAACAACGTAAGTACACTTAACACAACTGAACTGGACACTTAGAAATGGTTACAATGGTAAAGTCTATGTTATTTGTATATTATCACAATTTAAAATATTTTAAAATTCGAAACGCTTCCACCTAAAAAAAAATAAAATCTACCTGATAGTGTTGTTGTGAAGATTAATAATAGATGAAAAATATTTATGATTTGTGGGCTTTTATTAATTTGCATTATGTTTTAATTAAAGTTTACACACACACACACACAAAATGTGTGAAGTGCTCAAAGCAGCGCATAGTAAGCAAGCACTGTGTGAGTGTACAGCGTGATTACTGCTCTGTAAATGTGTCTGATTCCCCAGCTGGGCTGTGAACCTTCGAGGACCCAGACTGGCTCATCCACCTCTGCCTCCCTGGGACCCAGCACAGTGCCTGGCATATACTATAACAGCAACAACAATCAATAAGAACAAATAGCAAAATAATAGCTAGTATTTACTGGGTTCTTACCATACACCAGGAATCACTGCAAGTGCTTTACTTACATCAGATCATTTAATCCTCACAGTAATCCTATGAGTTATGTTCTATCATAATTCCCACTTTACAGAAGAGGAAGCTGAGGGCCACAGAGATACAACATTTGGTGCATCAGAGGACTTAGACGGCTTATGACCCGCTGTGACAGCATCTACTTTCTGCACCTGCCTGGAATGTCTCTTTGCCATTAAAGTCGTCCTCATCCTTCCTGCCCCAGCCCAGGCACCATCTGCTCTCATCCATCCCTGACTCTCCTCCCCCCACTCTTATCAACACGGAGTTAATTCTTCTCTCCTCCACGCTACCAAACCCTTCTGCATCCCAGCATTTGCCCTGCTGTATTAGGGTTCACCTGTTTATTGCCTGTCTTTTCTTTAGGTCTGGGAGCCCCTTTAGAGCAGAAACCACATCACATCCCGGGCCCTGGCGCCTACTAGGGGCTCAGTTAATACCTACTGAGGGGATAAGTGAATGCAAAATTGAACATTGATCTAGCCCTTACCCAATGCAAAAATTCCCTTTGTCATACCCAGCCACTTTAAGTGGTTTTTGGAGCAAGACAGGATATAGATCCATCAACCAAATGCAGTCTACCTTCCTTGGCTAGTCAACGTCTTAACAGGAAAATAGGGCTGTTTCCGACATCTAATATGACAAGTTTTCAGCCAATGATCAAGCAGTTGGTGCATACCTCTTATTTGCCAGGCCCCTTCTATATGACCTGGCACAATACCATCTTACCCCAAATAGCGCATCATATTTTCAAAGTGTTTTTACATCCACTAACTCTTTTGATAACCCTGTGAAATGGACATCACAGGTACAATTATCCCTATGTGACAGATGAGAAAACTGAGGCACGGGGAGTCACCTAAGTTCCTCTGGGCATGCATTCTGCTTTGTGTTGGTGCTTAGGTGCCACAAAGCACGCTTTAGAACAACAGGGTCACTTTTTCTGAGATTCTATTTCGGCTTTGTTCACTAGCCCGGCATGGAGCTCACGCTGACCTCTTTCAAGGGGGTTGATGGTGAGGTTGATGAAGATGATGTTTTTCCCAGACCCCGGACCCCTTGGGAGATGCCTGCCTTGAAGCAGCTCCCCTGAGAATGTCCCTGTGGAGACAGCTTTCTTCATCCAGAAAGGAAGGAAAACAAAGCCCCAGGTCCAGCAAGGGAGACATGAGCCATGACCCCCTCCAGCCTCATGTGCTTGTCCATGGAGCCTGCTGACCAGCGAGGCTATGAAATGCTGCCCCCAGAGATGCTCCCCTTGGACAGGCAGCCTTGGGGGCCTCGAGGAGAGCAGGACCAGGCTGAGCTGACCTGGCAGGAGAGGGTGTCAGGAATTGGGTAAGCACATGGGGGAAAAGGCAGCTCCTGTAATCAGACTGACAGACATGGGGCAACCACGGGGAGCGGAACCGAGTCCTGTTTACAAGAAACAGCTCAGTCCCAGCTGCGTGTCCCAATACCAGGCTCTTGCCCGCAGCTAAGGAAATGTGGAGAGAACCCGCAGGGTCGGTGGAGAAACCCTCCGGGGAGGGGCAGGAGGAATGGGCTGAGCCGCCCCTTCATACCCAAAGCCTGTAGAACACAACACATTTCAGGTGAGACAGGCAGGGAAGACCCACCTGGGCCTGGGGCAAGGCTGTCCTGAGTCACCAGGCCAACTGTCTCCAAGTCTCTGGACGTGACTAAGCGACCTGCAGGAGGCAACACAGACCTGGGTCATGGGATTCCAATCAGCAGGCACCATCCCTGCATCACTCCCTCCCTGAGCACGCTCTGTGTGACAATGCCGGGCCCTGTGCGGGACACGGAGACGACAGGACGTGGTGCCTGTCTTGGCGGAGGACACAGACAGCAACACACCTCCATGCAGCAGGACAGGCACCTCCACAGGGGAAGTCCAGATGGAAATGGGGGAGGGGGGCTGCTGACTTTTAAAAGACGAGCACTGGGCATGTACCAAAATGTTCATTGCAGCTCTATTTACAATAGCTCAAAAAAAAAAAAAAAAAAAAAAAGACGAGCACTGGGGATTGGCAAGCGTGGATGGGCATTCATGGCAGGCCTGCTTCCAAGCTCCACTGATCAGGAACAAAGGTTCCTGGCTCGGCTGCAGGGCACTGCTCCCCATGTTTGGTTCACAGACCCAGCTACCAAAGGGAACCAAGTCCCTTAGATGACACCCCCAATCATCTGCACAGGGGAGCAACACAGATGATTATCCATTATTCCTCTAAAACTCATCGTTTCTATCACAATGCGCTCAGGACGTGGGTCCTCAGACCATCCTCAGAGAATAAACCTGCCAAGAAGGACCCAGCAGGGCCTGAAGGCAGAGGAGACCTCCCCAAGAGACTCTGCATCAGATTCGTGGGCTCCAAGGGAGAGACAAAAACAAACAACGCAGAAACAGGGCAGGGGAAGGTCTCAGCAGGGAGGGATCAGGGAGTCACAAATAGCCCAGATTCAGAAAAACGCCCGCATCCCTCATCATTTTTTTCTTAGTAAAAACCAGACCAAACCCTCCTCTTCTCCAGGAAGCCTTCCCTGATTGACAGTCACCCACATCCCACTCCACTCTTCCCTTTGAAAGGCTGCATTGCTGGCTTTGCCCTTGACCCCATCTCTAACTCATAGTGGGAAAAATCCACCTCACAATCTCCCCTCCCAGACTGGCCCGGACCTACCACCCAATGTCAGTTACCAGTGTCATCTTCCCCTCCCTGTCCTGGCCCCTTCCCAGGCCCAGGCTGCTCCGCCTTTGTTGGGACTCTCTTTTGAAGTTGGAAGAACTTCTGCCCTCCTAACTCATATGCAGTCATGTGTGAGTAGTGAACGACTGATCAGAACATCACTGGTGAGGCCTGGCTTCCTTGTCAAGGACCCAGCTCCCCAAGAGAAGAGACTACTTGCTCTCAGACTGAAAGCTGAGGGCAGGGGCTCTGTCTCTCCGCTCAGACAGGGGCTCCTGGGGGCAGGGGCTGTCTCTCACCCAAAACGGATGATCCTCAAAGTAGGACCAAACCTCCTCTTTCTGGACCTGGAGCAGATGCCCAGAACCAGGAACTCAACAACATCCCAAAATGTTTACAAAGTTGCTTTATTCTCTTCCTTCACAGCTGTCCTTACCACAGACACACACGGCAGAGCTGTCCCTTCAGCTGCCCGTAGCCAGGTCGCACCTGCTCCCCAGCTGGCCCCTGTGGGGAGGCTGCCTTTGCTCCCCTTGATAGAGTCTGTGCTGGGCGCTGTGCCGGGCGCACAGCTGCTGGTGCTACTGCGGATGGTAGTCCTTCGGCAGCTTGCCCAAGCGGTAGAGGAACCCCTCAAAGCAGATCTGGTTGTCCTTGTTCTTGTCTGCCACCCAGAACAATTCCGTGATGGAGTACGGCTCCTTCCGGCCCTGAGGGGTGGGCAGAGGGTCAACCACGCACCCAGGCATCGCCCCGCATCAATGGCCAGGCCCTCCGCTGCCTGCTGGTGGGAGGACAGGGTGGGGGACTGTGGCCTGGCCCTGCCTGGAGGAGGCTTGCAGGACATAGCTCCTCACTCAAACAGTCAGTGGCCAGGACAGCCTATGAGGCAGAATCCGGCCAAAGAGGCAGCGGCATGGTGGGCACCTCAGCTAACTGGACCTGGGGCTGCATGGGAGACAGAGGGTGCGGGCAGGGCTCCATTTGCTGGCTGACTGCACACCCCACAACACAATCCACATTCGTCCACCATCGGAGGCTGTTTAAGCCTGTCTCCCCTGCAGGGACAGCCCAGCCCAGGGGCTTCGGGGTGGAGAGCTGTGCCCACCTTCTCCACACTGGGAGCTCCCAGGGCAGAGCCCACCGCCCCTCATGTCTGCGTCTCCAGCACTGCTGCAGGGCCAGCACCAGGCGGGGTCACATGTCTGCATGCTGTGGCACCGGCCCAGGAACTGTTTATGACACTGGGCCCATGTCACCTATGGAAGGGGTAGATCAAGGGAAAGGCCAGAGCCGTGGGCCCCGGAGCTGGCCAGGATGTCCCAGAGGAGGCGGCCCTCAGGGCTGAGAACTGGGGATGGTGTAGGGAGGAAAGGAGCATTTGAAGTGGAAGGGACAGCCAGGGGTCAGAGGGCAGATGACGACAAGGTGGAGCGCTCGGCAGTGTGGGTGAGGCAGCTTTCAACAGGATTTGGCTGATGGGCATGGGGAAGCCGGCCTGAAGTTCTCAGAAAGCTTCCAGGAAGGACGTCGCTGCAGCTGTAAGCAGCTGTGGGCCTGGTGGCGACCTTCATCCTCATGGCAGGTCTACCCCTCCAACTTCCCCACTGCCCCACCATCTACTTCTTATAATCTTATTTCCTCTGCAAAGCTGGTTGACCCGGGAAACTGGAGGCCTATGGCCTTGGGCAGGCTCACCCCGGCTTCCCTCATCTCAGCCCCCTGCCCAGGCTGCTATGTCTGCCCTGTGAGCCCCCGAGTGCAGGATCTGAGGGTCCTTGCCCAGCCCCACAACATAAACAACTGGCCCTGGAAAGAAAAAGGTCTCCCTAGAAACAGGGACTAAACAGTCACCCTAGCCCCCACCTTAGTGATCCTCATGGCTACACTCCAATAAACTGAGGGCAAGTCTGCCTCCTCTGATGTGTTCCAAAGGCAGTCAGGGGACACAAGAAGTGACCAGAGGAGGTGCCTCTCCTGGAACGCGGGGCCTTGAGTCCGGCACGACCTGAAGTCCTCTGGACATAACAGTCCAGAGGCCCCGCCGGGGCTGGGCACCAAGGGCCGAGGGCAGCACCCCACAGACACTCCACCGGCCTTGCAGTCCCCAAGGAGCCCAGTAATCATGGGGCTGGGCCTGATGACAGAGGAGATGCACCGGCCTGCGGAGGGTGGTTGAGCCCAGCCTGGGTTCCGGGCGAATGGGAGGAGCGGCTTGTGCAGACCCCAGGAGAAGGGGCTGGGGTTCAAAGGGCAGTCCTGGGGCCAGGCGCTGATTGAACTGGCCTGTGGGCAGAGGGAAGATTTAGGACCCGTTCTCGCCAGAAGCAGGTCAGGCAGAAGAATAAACAGGTTTGGGGTTAGGACTAAGTTTCAGGCAGGAAGTTTCAGGACAGGGAAAGACAGAAAATAAGGCTGGGCTGGGCCATGTTCCCCCCACCGCAGATCCTGCCCTCCACCCTTCCTCAAGCCCCCTCCCCTAGGTGGAAATGCTCTTGGGAGACAGCTGTACCTGACTCCCACCACTCACTTCCAACCCCACAACCAACCCCCTACTTCATCCCCACCCGACCTCAGACCCCACACACCAAGGTCTCCACGAAGCGGGGCACGTTGTTCATGAGTAGGGCCTTCAACTCCTCCAGGGACAGGGTCTCCAAGTCCCCCTCCCGGGCCGCATACTGGTGGTAGCAGTGGATGATTTGGAAGAGGGATTCTTCCACTGGCGTGTCTGTCATGGTGGCTGGGCCTGGGCCCAGCACAGGGGCAGCTCCGGAGATGCAGCGGGGGAGCAGCAGGGGACAGTGGAGAATCTTGGGGAGAGCACAGCACAGCAGGCCACACTGAGGCCAGGCCACAGCAGGTGGGCACTTCCTCCAAGAATCCTCTGCCCAACCTGTCTCAGGCGCCCTCCCTGCCCTCCATCTGACCCCTTGCAAACTTGGCTCAGAGTCCCCGCCCTGCAGGAAACTTTGCCATGAGCTCTTAGGACAGGGCTCTGTCCCTTCCCTGAGACGGGAGTCTTCCAGGGGACAGGAGCTGTGTTCTCCACCCCACAACCCTGCCCTCAGCTTAGGAGTCCCCGAAATCGAGAATGAGAAAAAACTAGATTCTTCGAAGCAAGATGGTGTTTTCCAGTGGAAATATTTTTAAACCTCTTGAGAAGGCAAGATCCCCACTACCATAGACTATTTTGTACCACAAACAGAATATTGAAATAATTACACCATCCCAAAGCCCAGGCCTGCTCAAATGTTGTTTTCCTTTCTTGGTTGAATACAGACTGCACAGGGATCCCCATCTTTCTCCTACCCCTGCCGTGACCCTCTCTGAAGGAGTCTGTGTGCCATCTGCATGGCCCCGCGGCCTCCCATAGCTTCTGTGCGCTGAGGCTGTTCAGTGCCCAGTGGCGGGGGCGGGCGGGGGCACTGCAGCCTCTCCCATCCCCCTGAAGCCCCATCCCGGTGTTCTGCACAGGTGAGGGACACATGCCCTGAACCCCCCACTCCCCACTTCTTTTGGAGATGAGATCCCTGTTTTCGGGAGGCAGGGCTGTCCTATCGGGTCAGCTGTCCTCCTTGGATTCTGGGCAGATAAGACTCAGGACAACTGGTTCCAACTCTTACAGAGCCAGCCAGGCACTGGGAGAAGCCCCTTATATACAACATCCCATGTAATCCTCACAATGACCTTGTAAGGGAGGCATCATTCCCTCATTTTCCTAAGGAGGAAATGAAATCCAGAGAGGTTAAGTAAATTTCCCCAAATCACACAAATGACCACCTCCAGCTAGATTCAACCAATGCCTTTGGGAACAACCCCAAAGACATGCTTATAATTTTGGGCCCTTAACCCCTTCGGGGCCACAGTTATGCTGTTGGGACATCCATCTACAAGGCACACATTCTCCAAAATGGGTAAGCAGCCCCTCTCTGCTTTCCTGGACCTGTGCAGACCCAACACAGCCCAGCTCACCCCTACAGCTCTCTTGGATGGGGTGCTGACCTCAGTCACTGCTGGGCTGAGGCTGCTGCGAATCCACCGTCCCAATCTGTGTTTTATGCTAGAGATTCCCCTGTGCTCGGGAAGGAGGCAGTTGTGGGAGCACCGGCTCCACCGCCCAGTCCCGCATCCTGCCCATCCATGGTGCCTCCAATTATGGCAGCCACTGCTGTGACTCTTCGCAGGTTCCTGGCAGCATGACTGAGTCTAAATTGCAACCCTGAGATGCCATCACGTGACACTTGCCTCCTACAATTAACTCAGTCAGTTTCAGGGACCCACCTGCCCTGAGCGCCTGGCCTGAAACATCTCAGAACCACAGAAGATCTTGTTATCCATCTTCCTGCCTCAGAGTTCATCATCCCAGCTCCAGGGCTTGGGTGGAGTCAGACACACAACTTAAATACATCTTCCTGGGATGTCTTCCCCCAGTTAGCGAACCCCCAGACTCCACAGTCATGAAGCACATTCACTCATCCAACAAATATTTCTCGAGCACCTGGCCCTCTCTAGGCAATAAGAGTAAGACATGGGGCCAGCTCACAGGACGGGGATGCTGGAGGGGACAGAGTCACACACCGACAAGAAGCACTGTGAACGTTACTAACTTAGTGGCATGAACAGGGCACCCTGGGCACCCAAGGAGCACCTTCTGCCTGGAGACGTCAGGAAGATTTCCTTAGGGTGATGCTATTTGTCATGGCACTTGAAAATGTGGTTGCAAGGAGGCACATGGAGGACCAGGCACTCCAGACAGAGGAAACAGCATGGACAAAGGCTCCGGGGCATGAGAGAGAGTGGCCTGCTTAAGGGATGAAGTCCACAGGGTACATCATGACAAGCTGGAAGAAACAGGGCTGGAGAGGTGGGATGGAGACAAAATGCGAAGGGCCCTGTGTGCCGAGCTAGAGCTGCAACTTTATCCTGTGCATAGAAAGTAGCTGATAGAGGGACGAGGGGAAGATGGCGGAAGAGTAAGACGCGGAGATCACCTTCCTCCCCACACATACACCAGAAATACATCTACACGTGGAACAACTCCTACAGAACACCTACTGAACACTGGCAGAAGGCCTCAGGCCTCCCAAAAGGCAAGAAAGGCCCCAGGTACCTGAGGAGGGCAAAAAAAAAAAGAATAAACAGAGACAAAAGGATAGGGATGGGACCTGCACCAGCGGGAAGGAGCTGTGAAGGAGGAAAGGTTTCCACACACTAGGAATCCCCTTCACGGGCGGAGACTGCGGATGGCGGGGTTGGGGAGCTTCAGAGCCGCGGAGGAGAGCGCAGCAACAGGGGTGCGGAGGGTAAAGCGGGGAGATTCCCGCACAGAGGATCAGTGCTGACCAGCTCTCACAAGCCCGAAAGGCTTGTCTGCTCACCAGCGGGGGCGGACGGAGCTGCGAGCTGAGACTTGGGCTTTGGTCAGAGCGCAGGGAGAGGACTGGGGTTGGCAGCGTGAACACAGCCTAAAGGGGTTAGTGCACCGCCGGGAGGGAGTCCGGGAAAAGGTCTGGAACTGCCGAAGAGGCGAGAGACTTTTTCTTCCCTCTTTGTTTCCTGGTGCTCGAGGAGAGGGGATTAAGAGCGCTTAAAGGAGCTCCAGAGACGGGCGCGAGCCGCAGCTAACAGCGCGGACCCCAGAGACGGGCAGCAGACGCTAAGGCTGCTGCTGCCGCCCCCAAGAAGCCTGTGTGCGAGCACAGGTCACTATCCACACCTCCCTTCCGGGAAGCCTGTGCAGCCCGCCACCGGTTCCCGGGATCCAGGGACAACTTCCCCGGGAGAACGCACGGCGAGCCTCAGGCTGGTGCAACATCACGCTGGCCTCTGCCGCCTCAGGCTCGCCCTGCACTCCGTGCCCCTCCCTCCCCCCTGCCTGAGTGAGCCAGAGCCCCCGAATCAGCGGCTCCTTTAACCCCGTCCTGTCTGAGCTGGCAAAATAGACTTTAAAATAAAGACTATTAGAAGAGACAAAGAAGGACACTACATAATGATCAAGTGATCAATCCAAGAAGAAGATATAAAAATTGTGAATATTTATGCACCCAACATAAGAGCACATCAATACATAAGGCAAATACTAACAGCCATACAAGGAGAAATCGACAGTAACACATTCATAGTAGGGGAATTTAACACCCCACTTTCACCCATGGACAGATCATCCAAAATGAAAATAAATAATGAACTACAAGCTTTAAATGATACATCAAACAAGATGAACTTAATTGATATTTATAGGACACTCCATCCAAAAACAACAGAATACATTTTTCTCAAGTGCTCATGGAA
>NW_020173668.1:2985453-3002312 GCF_003031525.2 Neophocaena asiaeorientalis asiaeorientalis | reverse complement strand
GCTAATCAATGAATTTGGTAAACTAGCAGGATACAAAATTAATGCACAGAAATCTCTGGCATTCCTATACACTAATCATGAAAAATCTGAAAGTGAAATTAAGAAAACACTCCCATTTGTCATTGCAACAAAAAGAACAATATATTTAGGAATAAACCTACCTAAGGAGACAAAAGACCTGTATGCAGAAAATTATAAGACACTGATGAAAGAAATTAAAGATGATACAAATAGATGGAGAGATATACCATGTTCTTGGATTGGAAGAATCAACATTGTGAAAATGCCTCTACTACCCAAAGCAATCTACAGATTCAATGCAATCCCGATCAAAGTCCCTCTGGCATTTTTCACAGAACTAGAACAAAAAATTTCACAATTTGTAAGGAAACACAAAAGACCCCAAATAGCCAAAGCAATCCTGAGAACGAAAAACAGAGCTGGGAGAATCAGACTCCCTGACTTCAGACTATACTACAAAACTACAGTAATCAAGACAGTATGGTAATAGGGAGGGAGACGCAAGAGGGAAGACATATGGGAACATATGTATATGTATAACTGATTCACTTTGTTATAAAGCAGAAACTAACACACCATTGTAAAGCAATTATACCCCAATAAAGATGTTAAAAAAAAAAAAAAGAAAGAAAGAAAAGCCAACAGCCTTTCCTGACATTAGAGAAAACTCAGAATATGCTAGAAGAAGGTATTTTTCGTCAAAACTAGGTGTTACTAGAAGTGGGTGGAGGCAGAGAAAAAGTCAACCTCCCTCACCCAGAATCAGATAAAACAGAGGCTGTGAACTTCTAGTGATCAGAGCCCTTCCATGGGCAGCCCAGAAGAACATGCAAACCTCCCCTCCCAAAGCCAAGATGTGAAGTAGGATGGGCCCCTTCCTAGCTCCCCTAACCTCTGCGCCTACCAGCTCCCAGCAAACCACTCCCCACCCTCTTGCTGAGAGCCCCCTAAATAGGAAACAGCTTCCCTTTTTCCCTCCGCCCCAGCACCTCCCTCCCTCTTACTAACGTAACACTGCTGCCCCTCCTGGCCTATCTTGGTAATGGCCCTGGACAGTTCTGCAGCCAGCTCCCGTTGTCCTGCCTGCTTCTCTGAATTGAGAGGGCTGATGTCCCCAGCCCTCACATATACCCCACCCCACAGCTACTCCTCCCAGGACGCAAGGATACATCCTGACCTTCTGGGCATCAGACTGGAGGGGCAAGGGAGGGATTGATGGGCCTGTTCTGACCCACACAGAGAGAAGCCCTATCCTTACCATTAGACCAGCAACTCCAGTGGGCAGGGTCTGTCTCCCCCTCAGAACAGGACTTGGGCCTCACCCCCTTAAACTGGGAGATTCCTAGGGGTCACTCTAGGGTTAGGGCATAGCCCCTCCTTCTCCTGGCTTCCTCAGGCAGCTGAGGACAAGATAAGGAACAGAGTGGCAGCAGGCCAGGCCTCTAGCTACAAGCCAGGGAGAACATGGCAGGTGAACTCCCAGCTGGTGAGGACAGGCTGGGGTCACCCCTGCTCTGAGCTTTGCTGAGACAAGGAAGATCCACTCCCAAGGTGTGTGGACTTTTTTTCTCAGAGATTAATCCCATTATTATAGTGCAGAACACGTAAGCTCCTCCCTGACCACTGGTGTGGCTCTCCCACCCGCCTCCCATGAGAGCAAGCAATGAGCTCACCTTTCCTCAGGGCCCAGGGCCTTTATTGCCCCCATGGCCGGTGCTTCACCCCTATCTGCCTTCCATCACCTCCTTCTGTATCCTTCTGGGCTCCCCAGACAACATCATGGACCAGCCACACAGGCTATGGCAGACACAGATACTGGGGGTCTTAGAGGGTAACAGCCAACATTCCAAATCCAGCTTGGAGGATCCAGAGACCTCAAAGTGGTGTAGGATGAGTAGGTTCTGAGAGGCCAGTAGGGAAAGGCCTAAGTCTCCAGACAACGCAGATCAGAGTTGAGACGCATCACTGCCTCCCTTCTCTCCCAAATGCCTCCTCTCCCAGGTCTGTCTTCCTGCATTCAATTCACTTAGCACCTGCTGGGGGCCAGGCTGCCCTGGGCTCTGGAGAAACAATCAAAACAAGCAGGATCCTTGCCCTCCCAGAGTTCGAAGTCTGAGATTCAAGCAGTCATTCTTTATTTTTCCTGTCTTTTCTCTTTTATTAATTATAAAAAATAATCCATCCTCATTACAGAAAACTTGGATTATACAAAAGCACATAAAATAGAAAATAAGAGCCATTCATGTTACAAGTGAGTTTTACTTATTTATTTTCTAGTGCTTCCTCCTTTTTTATATATTCATCCAATTAATGCATGTGCCTAGCTTTTTAAAAGTTAAATCGTTCAGAAAAGCTTATAATAATAAAAAAAATGAACATTCCCTGCCCCTCCTGCAGCTCTTCTCTTCAAATGCAATCATTTTAACCGTTTCTCTTTCACTTATTCTGTGCTCATTCTGTTTACCACCATCATTTTAATAGTATGGTTTATGCTTCTATTACTCCAGGCACTGACTTTAGACATTATCTACTGAATGCCTACAATGAACAATAAAGATTAACTTGCCTGGTTTTTATTTTTTGGGTTTGTTTTTTTTGTTTGTTTTTTTTTGTTTTTTTTTTCCCCCCCCCGCAGCAACGCACGGCATGTGGGATCTTAGTTCCCCAACTAGGGACCTAACCCGTGCCCCTGCAGTGGAAGCACTGAGTCAACCACTGCACTGCCAAGGAAGTCCCTAACTTGCCTTTAAGAAACTGAAGCCTCCCTTTGTTTCCTTTCAGCCAGTGCCTCGAACCGCCCCCTCCCTTCTCCTCCCACCTTCTGTCTTTTACATTGTTGAGCAAAACATTCACATTCCATTCTGGATCATAATTAAATCTTCAGACTTTGTTTATAGGTTTAGTATAAATAACTGAAACCAAACACAGGGCTTACATTGTTATGGCAACATAATTATTTACTCCATAGCCAGAAGTTGCTGAGATGACTCTGCTTTATCTAATGGTCCAGGGTCACACTCCTGGTTTCTTACAGGACAGACCTATCATCAAAGTCAAAGTCTTTTCTTTCACCCTGTGCGTTGCTCAGAATCATGCGACATTTTAGGATGCTTTGTTTCTGGACCTTGACTTTCTTATTGTTTTCTATTTTATCTCAAGTCTCTAATTGCTTTGGATTTGTTTTTTGTGGGATTTTTTTTCCCCTTGCTTGTTAAATAAAGGAACCTATGCTTATTACATTATAACACTACTGTCGTCTAGCTTCTATTACATGAAATTTTTCCACTAAAGTCATTTTTCTGGAAATCCACTTTGTGAATCTCTTCGAGGATGTGGTTTTCTTCTGGCTCCTGTATTTTTTCTGCATCTTCTAGCGCCACTGGTTATTCTGCTTGATATTTTATCCTTTCTCTTTCGTGCTGCCAGCATTCTTCACAATTTGGCGATTTTATATTCTTAGGAATGAAAGAGTGAATTAGTTATTCCAAGTAGCTTATAGCTGATGCAGGCTTTCCTCACTATTATGAACATTTATCTATTCCCCCAACTGGTTTGTCTCCTGCATAGGAAGGCACTTAGCAGTACCGTTTATGTGGCACGGCAAGCTGCACTTGAGTGAACTGACAGGCAACCCACCACTTATGCCAGAAGCAGGAAGGCTTTATTCTGGGATGCCAGGAAAGAAGTTCTTAATTTTGATTCATCTTTCAAGCAGGGGTAGTACTTCCAGTAATTTACTGCAAGAAGAAAATATAATCGGTATATTTACTTCCAGAAGAGAATATAATTAGAACATTTTATGGGCCTTGGCATATCTGAGAATATTTTTCTGGTGTCTTTACAGATAGCCAACAACTTAGTTATAAAATTCTGAGTCACAAACTTTTTTTCCCCACAAAACTGAAGATTTTGTTCACTTGTGATCCTTACGAGTAAATTCTAAGAAACACCAGATACTTGAGTTGTTCCTTTCTAGATAACTTTTTCCCCCTTATAATCCAATACTTTTTTCAGAGCGTGTCTAGGCATCTCTGTCTTTATAAATTTTACATGGATTGCAGTAAGCCCTCCTCCCACACATTCTTGTATCTTTTTCATCTCAGGAAGGTTTTCTTTCTTTGTATTATAAATAATTACTTCTGCTCTATTTATCCTGCCCTCTTTCTCAGGAACAACCATAACCACACAGGACGGTGCTGAGATTAAATGTCCACCTGGGGTCACACTCCAGTTCCCATCCAACAAGCTCTGTGGTCTTGGGCATGTTTATTAATCTTCCTAAAGCTGTTTCCTCATGTGTGAAAACAGAGTAATAATACTTTGCAAGGAGTAAATATGATGCTTATAAATGGATTAGCACAGTGACTGGTACCTGAGAATATCAGGTTGCAAGGTACCTGAAGTTTTATCTTCTTGTTCAAAATCAAGTAGAAAGAAAGGAAGAACAAGGGAAAAAACTTCTTTATGATTACAATTTCAGATTTGCTTCATCTTAATTTGTGCTTGATACTTAATCCACAGTGCTCGGAATAACTGTGTTGTTAATTTTTCCCTCTGTTAAGAGTGTTAAGATGTTGCAAACCTTCTTTTTTTTAATTTTTTTTTATTGGGGTATAGTTGTTTTACAATGTTGTATTTATTTCTACCACACAGCAGAGTGAAGTAGAATTGTTGTAACCCTTTTATATAACCCAATAATTTTTTTGTAACATGAATGATTTCACCCTCTAATTTATCTGTGTGCAATGAAGATATTCAAGCATTAATATGAATTATTACATTTAATAATATAAAAAGCTAATCCATGTGGCGAATGCTACAGCTCTAGAGAAAGTTTGGGATTTGTTGTTGCTGTTGATTTGCTATACTGACCTCACCTGTGTTGATGGCCCAGGCCTTCCATGAGTGACAACCTGCAATTCTATTGGACACTCTTAGCGGCTACCATTATTGTTATAATGTCACAGACCACTTTCGGTCTCCTCTTTCTTCTCTTTTACACCTTCTTCCTGCCCTAGGGTTCTTATGAGATAATGAAAGATTGGGAAGATCAGGAAGGATTTCAGGGCTCTGGCTGCCTCCGATGGGTAGAGAGAAAGATAGGATTGCAAACACACGCGTAAAATAAAGAAACCCTGCAAGAGACTCGTCTGTTGATGATAACCCTGTGTAACCAGGAGCTGCCATCTGTGCTGATGTGGTGGGAGGGGATGCCCTACCCTTTCTAAGCATCACCATTCTTCTAAGTATCCAAGCCCCCACCATCCATGTGGGTCATTGGAGGGTGAGATGGGAAGTTCAACCAAGTCTCCAGGCCCAGGGTCACCTTCCTGCTGAACCAGGAGGTGTTGGCCCTGATCAGCTCCAAGAGGCGCCATCTCAGAGCCAGAGCTTGTTCTGTAAGCTCAGTGATCTCTCTCTTCTCCTCCACCCCACTTCGTCATTGCCCTGGCTCCTTGTGGGGAGCAGGGGAGGGGTCTTAGGGAAGGATTACATACACATCCAAATCTTTATTATCTTGCAACTCTACCCCAGCTTTTTAAAATGCAAGCACCAAAAATGTGACGCCTATGTTTTTTCAGGTTCTGCGCTAACCACATCCTTAAAGCCACAATGACTCTGGTCCAGCAGCCTAAGTAGTGGGAGGGCTCAGGGGTATCACTCAGTGAAGCCAGAGGAGGGAAGAACACAAAGGGCCCCCAACCCCATCTCTGAGCCCTTGCAGAGCAGACCCTTGAGGACAGTGGTTCTCAAAGTGCAGTCCACAGAACAGCAGCACCAGCTGGAAATGCAAATTCTCAGCCCCAGCCGACCTGCTGTGTTAGAAACTCAGATGGTCCTGCGATCTGTGTATTAACAAGCACCTCGGGTGACTCTGATGCATGCTGGAGTTTGGGAACCATGGCTCAGATACCAAATGTCTTCCCACGTTTTCGCAGGCGGAAGAAACTCCCCCGAGAGAAGACAGAAGAGAAAGTGATGCCAGATTTTCTCAGTCCTCGTACTTCCACGGATTTGGTGTCTGTGGGGCTGGCTAATGTAGAGATTTTGTCTTTCTCGCGACCTTCGTGAATCATTCCATGAGAACATGGCGGTTTCAGGGGCTGCAGCCTAAACCCCTTTTCAACCGGAAGCTCTCTTTGCAATCTCACGGCAGCTTTGTGGGATGGGTCATGTTATCCCCACTTTCCAGCTGAAGAAACTAAGTTTCAGAGAAGTCAGCTGCCTTTTTCTAAGTCTGAGTTCAACTCCCTCCCTTCTGCAATGCCGTCCAGCACCAGAATACCTGAGTGTGTGCCCTGCCACCAGCCCTGAGCCATGGGCACAGAACTTCACTTGTCTGAGCCTCGGTCTCCTCACCTATAAGGTAGGGGTACACCTGACCTGCCCGACCCACCTGCCTCACAGTCATTTAGAGAGCCAGGTGGGAGAAGAGGACACCAGTACAGTAGTAATCTCTTAATTATCCCCCGTTGTATGTGTATGTGGGGGAGGGGACGTGGGCAAAGGACAATGTCCCAAGGAGTGTGTGGGGAGGGTAGAGGAGTCACCAAGGATGTAAGCTGCTGTGACAGAGTGTGAATGCGGGGGCTCCTGAAGGGACGTCTTAGGCAGGACTCTTTTGGCTGAAAAGAACAAAACTAAAAGTAGCGTCAGGAAAAAAAAAAGAATCATATCACTGGAGAACACGGATAAATGCCAAGACTCAAATGATATCACCTGGTTTCTAGATGGATGGATCCACTGATGCCCTGTCTCTCTCTTAAGAGATCACCTTCTCCCCTGCCTTAGGAGACCTTCATCCATGAGGAGACAGTCGGCTCCCGGCTTTCATCATCCACATATGGCAATCACAAGGCAAAGAGGGCTTTCTTCCTCTAGCAACCTTCCCCCAGGAAAGGACCCTGATTGGCCCAGTTTAGGTCACACGACCACCCCTTCAACAATCCCTGTGGCCAGACTGACATCATCCACAAGAGCTGGATTTGAGGCTTGGAGAAAAGAGCGTTCTGACACTTCATTTAGGTGGTTTGTGTTTATTGTGAAAGACCCAGGAAATTCCATCCCACAGGACATTCCACAGGATGTCAGGCTGCAAGGTGTTCTCTGAACAGTTTTCTAATTCCCCCTCAGGCTCTCAACCTTGTCATACTGAAACTCCAGCCTGACATGGTTTCAAAACCGGCCTTCAGGAAACCACCTCACCTAGATCCAACCTCCAGGCTCCAGGCACAATTTCTTCTTGGCTACGAGCCCCATCTTGCTGTATCACTCATGTATGCAGAGCCACATTGCAGCCAGGTCAGGATGGCTGGTTGACCACCATCCATCAGTTGCCTCCGCTCTTCCAGGTCCAGGAGGGACTGAGCACAGCAGGCTGGCCAGGACCCACAACGTCAGCGGACAGGGATGTCAAACCGGCCTGCCTGCAGTCATACACCTACACTGGGGCATGCAGGAGTAAGGCAGTGTAATTGGGAGCACCACCAGAATGAAATGAAAGTGGGGAAGGAAAGTTCCTCAAAAGGGGAAGAGATAGTGGTCAGACCTGTGTGTATGAAAATGAACGCTGCAAGGACACCAAGGGCTGACTGGCCTCCACGGGCCTTCGCAGGGCATCTGACCTTACCAAGCCCTTTCTCACCAGTCATCTGGTGCAGTTTGACTCACCAGCTCTGTGCAGCTGGTTTCCTTCACTGGCTCCATGAAGAAGAGTTTCCATTTCCAAGACCAGAGAGGGAAGGCTGTGGAATTGTTTGCCAGAGAACTGGAAGAACTTATGAGTCAGCTGTCTGGGCCAAGGCCCCGGTCCTGGGGCAGGTCAGCCAGGGAGGAGGGGCTGACACTGCAGAGAGGAGGGGGAGGGGAGAACCTGGACCTGCAGAGAGGAGGGGGAGGGGAGAAGGCACAGGACCCTCTCTCCCGCCCACCAGGGCTACTCTCCAGGCACCAGGCTCAGGACTGAGCTTGTCCTCCCTCTTTCTCCTCTGACAGCTGCTCAACCCAGGAGCCAGAACTGGCTTCCACTCTGCACTGAATTCCTCACTCCCCGTCTCCCACCTCCCTCCCGTTCCCCTCCTGCTGCTTCCAGCCGAGCCTGAGGTCAGAAACTACCCCACCCTGCTGGTACAGCCGCCCCTGGCCTCTGAGGAACAATAACCCCCAAGCGATATTGCGACCAGAGTGAAGGCTCTCCTGCAGCCAAACTCGAGTCTACATCATCTCATTCATCCTAACCCTGTATATGGTGGATTCTATAATGATCCCTATTTTAAGGACGAGCCAATTGTAGAGAGAATACATAGCTTTCCCAAAAACACACGACCAAGAAATGAGAGAGCCAGCGTTCCAGTCCAAGTCTGCTCTGGGGATCCCGAGCTGGGCCCCCCATGGCTGCTTTCCTGCCTCTTCATGGCTCACCCAGGAAGCCCCCTTTATTCACCCCACAAACCCTGGAGTCGGTGTTGCTAAAAGAGCTCCCTAAAATGGAGCCGGTAGGCCACTGAGGAAGTGAGACATATGCGTGTCTCAACCCAGATATAAGCGGACGTTTTGACCACTCACTGTCTTCACAAAGACATCTAGAACATCTGCCCAATGTTCCAGACCTCAAGACACTTATCAGACCCTTACCCTAAAATGACTCATGACAGCCTATCCCTTAACAACAAATATTTCCTTCCTTGTGTCAGAGGACAGCCTTGTGGCTTTCGTCCTTGTGAGCCCCTGACTGTCTCTTCCTCAGAACACTGTTTTTGGTTGACCTAGATCTGTGTCTCCCAAACTGCAATTCTTAAGAGCCCAAATAATGTTCTTTGTTCTTTTAGGCCTTGATACTGATTGTCGTCCGACAGCCCCGACCTAACAGGATGATCAAAAAAGAACGTTTTCAACTGAATCCTTTTTTACTGTGGCCCCAATGCTGAGGACAAAGGGTTAAGTTTCTACACATTCTAAACAGAGGCTCTTGACCAGCTATGGAGGACTTTCTAGGAAGGAGGTGAACCAGAAACACAATGTCTTTACCTATCAGGAGAGGCCGGGGTTGGTCAGAGGCAGGAGGGAAGCAGGGTGTTGGCAGGGCTGCTATCAGTTTCCCACCACATCCCCCAAAGAGGTAGAGGGCAAGGCGCTTGACCTTCACCTTAACCCAAGTGAGAACCACTCAGGACATGGGCCGTGTCCTGTGGACATTTAAACTCTCAAGGGAAGAGGCTGGCTGCCCCAAAGCAGGTATGAAAAGATGCCTGTGAAGGGATGAGGTTACCCTCCCCCCAGTGGTGGGGCAATTGTCAAGGTCCTGTGGCTAGATGTGGACCCCACCAAAGGGGGCCGACCTCCAGGACAGAGGGACCCCAATGGAGAGTCTGCTTGGAGACTTCCACTGGAAGTCAGGGCAGAGTGGAGGTGGGATGCTGTAAAGGATCAGCTGAAGGGGGGGCGCTCTGATGAACCCACAAAATTACCTCCCTCCCGAGACAGTCAACATTTGAACCCCCGCCCGTGAGGACTCCAAGGCCAGATGATGACCCCTTGTCTCTCCCGTCTCTGCCCCCGAGAAGGGCCAGAGGAGACACGGTGAGCAGGGAAGGAGGGTGAAAGGGCCGGTGGGACCAGTAAAGAGGCAGGCCGATATCCAGGCCCCCAAGGGGCAGGCCGGGCACTTTCACTGGGATAAGAGACCTTGGACTGAACTGGAAATCAAGAGCTGAGTGACTAGAAAGGCTGTAGGACCTGCAAGATTTCATCCAAGGACAGAGAAGAGTAATGGTAGAAAGCAGGTTTATTGTAGAGTATTTGGAGAGAATAGAGATCTGTTTCCGTCTGCACTTCACTGAGTGCTGTGCATTCTCTACGCTGGTTGTGTTTCGCAAAGCACCTGCTCTATGCCCCGCAAGGTGCTGGGAATGAGAGACACAGCAATGAACACATCCAGGGTTCCTCGTGCCCTGCCGGAGTTCACATGAGAGTGGAATTCTGGGTCTGTGTCCACCCACAGCTGTGTCTCCCCACCACCCCCTGTCTTGTTGAGAGACTAACTCTCGGGTTTAAGTTCAAAGGATTTATCAGCAAGATAACCACTTAATTACACTTAATTAAGAGATAAGAAAGTTTATTAGGTTAATTATAAATTGTAGCACAAAGATAAGCAAAATGGTAAGAAATAAATGTATATACAATCACCAAATTGGGGAAACACCTACATCCGGATCCAAACAGCACTGGCAAGTCCCTGAAATGGCAGTCCGGAGTCCCAGTTGGAAGGTCCCAAGCGGTGTGTCCACCCCACAGGTGAGACTTCAGAGTACTGCTCAAAGGAGTCCTTTTAATGCCAAGCCGCAAGCTGATAATCACCAGCTTATGCGCAAATATGCAGCTCTGGCTGTTATCAGAAATGCCTTGCTCTCCAGTCCTACTTCTGTCTCCAAATGTTCGCTGATCCTGGGAAGTGGCCAGATTCCCAAGGCCCAGGAAGCTTCGTGACTTACTCCCTCCCTTATCTGTCGGTTCTCGGGCTTGCTAGGTCGTTTCTACTGACTTACCCATAGTCCGGCAGTTTAGCACCTTCAGGGTCTTTGTCTGGTCAAAGGCCTATTACTGCCTCTGAAGCCTGACCGAGACTATTAACTTCCCCAGCACCCCTGAGCAGCAGGACTGAGCCCTTGCCGTATTCCTGAGCAGGTGACTCATGGATACCCTCTGCTTGGCATGTACAGACGCGGAACCCACGTGTTGGGCTTGATCTCAAATAATCAATGCTTCCCTCCCCCTGCCTCAGAGCTGAACGTGTCCTCCAGCTCCAGGATTTGTGCGGATCCAAGTCCTACATAAAAAATTCTTCTGCAGGTCCCCACCCCTAGCCCTTTATCCCACAACCTTCCACAGTGTGGAAGTGTGTTCATCCATGCAACAAAGATTTATGGGACACCTATTATGTGGCAGACCCTGTGCTAAATAAAGATGAGGGGACTTCCCTGGTGGCACAGTGGTGAATCTGCCTGCCAATGAAGAGGATGTGAGTTCGAGCCCTGGTCTGGGAAGATCCCACATGCTGCAGAGCAACTAAGCCCGTGAGTCACAACTACTGAGCCAGAGTACCACAACTACTGAAGCCTGCATGCCTAGAGCCTGTGCTCCACAACAAGAGGAGCCACCACAATGAGAAGCTCACACACGACAATGAAGAGTAGCCCCTGCTCACCACAACTAGAGAGAGATGGTGTGCAGGAATGAAGACCCAGTGCAGCCATAAATAAATAAACAAATTTTTAAAAATAAAAAATAAAGATGAGGATGACACGGTCCCTCACTCTGAGTAGCTCCCAGTGTGAGTATCAGGAGAAGGGATGGAAGGAAGGAGAAGCAGAGGGGGACAGGCTTGTAAACAGATGTTCATATCAATACTACTATGTAATAGGACTAGTATAGAGGTGTGTAGGGGCTGCTGTGGGAGATAAGAGTAGGGACCTGAGATATCACAAAGGAGGTGACATTTGAACCTGAAGTGGGTTTCCCAGGAGACAGAAGAAATTGCATGAACAAATCATGGAATGGACGTGGCAAGATCAGACCAAGGCAAGAGTCCAGCACGTGTGCAGTGTTCCTTTCTACCAGCAGAGGGTGTCCTTACAAGGGCACCAATCCCATCCTGAGGGCTCGACTCCCATGACTTCATCCAAACCCAATTATTTCCCAGAGGCCCCAACCTCCAAATATCAATACCATCATATTGCAGACTAACATATGAATTTGGGGGAAACAAACATTCAGTCCATAGCAGAGGTCAATATAGGATTTTAAGCTACTGAACCAGCTTTATTTGCCAGAAAGACAAATTTGACAGCAATGTTGGACAAACTGGGTCTAACTCAATTTTTCCTTACACTGTGGGGCTGCGCATTAACAGGGCTGTGTGACTCAACCCTAAAGAGGAGCAGAAGGGTCTGGCTTCTGGTCCAAACATCTGGCCATCAGATTTTCCCAGGCAATCCCTTGGCAAAATCTCACCACCCCAGGCTCTCAGGCATCTCTCCTAGGCAGGACCACACTGAGTGGGGACTGAATGGTCAGCAGGGGGCACCAAAGGACTGGTGATTGGACAGTCACAGGGCTGGTCAGAGCCTTCCTGCCACGTGGTGAAAAGGGAAGCCTTCCAGGTTCCAGACCCTGGCACAGCCTGATCCCCTGGGCTCCATCATTCCCAGCCTCCTCCTCCCCTCGCCCCCGCTCCCATCCATACTCTGACCTCAAATAGGAGGTCAGAAAAGGAAGGAGGTGGATTTTTTCCCCCAAATTCAGGGCAAACACACACACATACTTTTTTTTAAGGCTCTTCCCAGTTTCTTAGAGAAGTTTTTACTCACCAAACTCAGCAATTTCCTGATCAAGTTTTGGATCATACTTTTGTGTATTCCTAAACTAACACCGTGGCTCTGAGCTATGAACAAGGACGCTTCTCAGAACGTAAAATCACAAGCCAGAGCTGGGCGAGAGCCCCGGAACTGATTCTGATCTGGTAATAATTCCGCACTCTTGAGAGTAACTCACAAGCTAAAAACTGTATTTAGTAATATAGTTACCACAGGTGACCTGCAGCTGGGAGGAGGAAAGGACACCCAGAAACCATCTAAATGTCCAAAATTAAGGAACATTACCACATGTTGAACACCAGCAGGAAGGAACAGTGTGTCGTCATTAAAATGGAAATTATACACTTGTAGGAAAATTCGGTAAGAAAGTAGAAATGGGGACTTCCCCAGTGGTCCAGTGGCTAAGACTCTACGCTCCCAACGCAGGGGGCCCGGGTTCATTCCTAGTCAGGGAACTAGATCCCACATCCCACATCCCGCATGCTGCAACTAAGACCCAGAGCAGCTGAAATAAATAAATAAATAAATTTTTTTAAGAAAAGAAAGTAGAAATGCTTGTCTCTTCTTTTTGCGGGGGAAGGGGGATGCATTAAAAATAGTTTTGACTCATTCCTGGAGGCAAACCTAGTCTTCCCCTCCCGCTGAGAGAGTGAGGGCAGGCAGAGGAGCTTCCCGCTTGGTTGGGAATTTGCTTGCTCACTTGTTTTAAAGAATAAGTGATTACAATGCCTGTTTTCTATATTTCCGTATTCTGGTATATTGTGTAACTTTTAGGTACCAAAATATTAGCATTTTTGTCCATATAGCAACATTAATTCAGTATTTTTCAAAACCTGAACTCTTAACCATTTATGTATTGAGATGTACCTAAGAATTTGAGAGGTACATAATGTAACCTATAGGTTACATTAAAATTTCAAATCAAACAAATGTTAACGCTATTAGAGAGCATTCTTCTATACCTCCATAATCTGCAAAAGATGACAGAAAGTGGCAATCAACAAAGTAAAAACTAATTCTCATTATCCCTGAGCAAAGGGTGTTGGACGTTTCAGTACTGAAATTGATACCAGTTCCTCTGCGTTGTCATCCCTGTTCATAAATGAAGTAATTAAGGAAGGCAACGCAAATTGAACATATGATCTTTAAAATAGAAACTGGCTTACAATTAACAACAAAGACCGCAGGCCCTGAAAAATATTCCAAAGCATCTCAAAGTTACTAAACAAGAAATGAGGTTATTAGAAGATGGAATCGGCTGTCCCTCACCCCTATCAATCTAGATGAAGATGACAGTGCTTTCAGTAGTTGGCAAACCGTCCACAAAATTACATTCACAGCTCAAGGACAGCACCACTGATGATGATTGCTTTTTCAAATTGTGCTATTTTTTTGTTTGTTTGTTTGTTTTTTGCGGTACGCGGGCCTCTCACTGTTGTGGCCTCTCCCGTTGCGGAGCACAGGCTCCGGACGCGCAGGCTCAGCGGCCATGGCTCACGGGCCCAGCCGCTCCGCGGCATGTGGGATCTTCCCGGACTGGGGCACGACCCCGCGTCCCCTGCATCGGCAGGCGGACTCTCAACCACTGCGCCACCAGGGAAGCCCTGTGCTATTTTTTAATTGAAATATTAGTATTATGTTAGTTTCAGGTGTACAACATAGTGACTCAATTTTTCTATACATTACAAAATGACCACCACAATTAGTCTAATTACCATCCGTCACCATACAGAGTTATTACAATATTATTGACTATCTTCTCTATGCTGTACGTTACATCCCCATGACTTATTTATTTTATAACTGGAAGTTTGTGCCTCTTAATCTCCCTCACCTATTTCATTCATTCTCCCCCCATCTCCCTCCCCTAGCAATCACTAGTTTATTCTGTCAGAGAGGAAGAAATTTTCCTCTGCCCTTCTAGGTTCTTCTGGCTGGTCTAAGAAATTAAACTGACATGAGACAGATTAACAGGAAAAAAATCAAACGAAAGGTTAATAACATATATACATAGGAGAAACCCAAGAAAACTGAGGAACTCACCAAAATAGGTGAATTGTGCGCCTTACATACCATCTCGAGCTAAAGACAAAAGAGGAATTGGGGGTAGTGATTTGGGACTTCAGCGAGGAGGAAGGCGTTTCACAAGGAGATGGAAAAGCAGATGTTTGGTAAACAAATGTTCGCTGGGCCTTGCAGACAAAGCGACAGAGTGGACTCTGATATCCAGGCCCAGCGGAGCTTCCCACACCACACCTAGCCCATATTCTTTGCACAAATCTCTGGTGATAGCTCTATTCTAGATTCTTTAGGCAACTAAGGAGGAGGTTTCCCGAGACTTCTGATTCTTAAAAATGATCATCCTAATCTAATCCTCATGCCAAAGAGATACATTTTAGGGGGCAAGTCTTGCTCCCCTCCAGTCCCACCTTTGAAATCTCTTTTAAGAAGTTTCATAGACCAGAAGTTGAGTTGATCAGTTGCTTTATATCTCATTGAACCGGTCTCTTAGTCCTGACAGTAGGTCAGTTCAGTTACTCATTTCAAGAGGCTGTAATGCAGGTGGGCTCTCAAGGTTAGGGCTTTAGAGTCCAAGCAATCAGGTATTTAAAAAGAGGCATTTCTATGCAGAAAAAGAAAAACAAAGGTTAATGATTGGAGCAAATTTTCTGAGTCCTGAGAGTTGCCAGTCGAAGATTTCTAGATGTCAAGGCTGAAGCATCTTTTGCAGTTTGAAATATCTCTGGTGATGTCATCAGGTACTCAGGTAAACTTTCCGAGTGGCTTACACAGCAGCAGGCACAAAGATTGTCTAAACATGGGCTATTGCGGGGGTCTCCCTTAAGCTTATATCAAGTTGTTCAGTTTCCATTTGCAGGACTTCAGGAAAAGGGCTACTTTAGTTCTCAATGATTCCAAGTCAAAGTGGGAGAAAAAGTGGAAACATTAGTTTGGAGAGCTGGAGCCAAATATTTGAGGAAGCTAGAAGAATTCAGAATCCAGTCTAGTTTACTGATCTTGATCTTTTGTTAGTATTTTTATGAAGCCATCAGCTTTTTCATTAGAGTTCTGTAATTTCTTACCTAGTTCAGTGGTATTATCTAAAAGTTATCAGAGGGACTTCCCTGGTGGCGCAGTGGTTAAGAATCTGCCTGCAAATGCAGGGGACTTTATTACCCACTTTGTTGGGGTTTTATCATAAATAGATGTTGAATTCTGTCAAAAGCTTTTCCTACATCTATTGAGATGAACATATCATTTTTATTCTTCCATTTATTAATATGGTGAATCATGTTGACTGATTTGTGGATATTGAACCATCCTTGCATCCCTGGGATAAATCTCACTTGATCATGGTGTATGATCTTTTAACGTATTGTTGAATTCAGTTTGCTAATATTTTGTTGAGGATTTTTGCACCTATGTTGCTCATCAGTGATATTGGCCTATAATTTTCTTTTTTTTATGGTGCCTTTATCTGGTTTTCGTATCAGCAATGCTGGCCTTATAGAATGAGTTCAGAAGTGTTCCATATTCTTCAATTTTTTTGGAATAGTTTGAGAAGAATAAGTGTTAATTCCTTTTTATTTTTTTATTTTTATTATTATTATTATTATTTTTTGCAGTACGTGGGCCTCTCACTGCTGTGGCCTCTCCCGTTGCGGAGCACAGGCTCCAGACACACAGGCTGAGCAGCCATGGCTCACGGCCCCAGCCGCCCCGCGACATGTGGGATCTTCCCGTACCGGGGCACGAACCTGTGTCCCCTGCATCAGCAGGCGGACTCTTAATCACTGCACCACCAGAGAAGCCCTGATTCTTTTTTAAATGTTTGGTAGAATTCACCTGTGAAGCCATCCAGTCCCACACTTTTGCTTGTTGGAAGTTTTAAAATTACTGATTGAATTTAATTACTGGAAATAAGTCTGTTCACATTTTCTATTTCTTCCTGATTCAGTCTTGGGAAATTGTACATTTCAAGAAATTTATCCACTTTTTCTCAGTTGTCCATTTTATTCACATATAATTGTTTATAGTAATAAGATTGTGTTTTTTTAAAGATATCATTTCATCTTCCTTTTTTCAAGTTAAGTTTTCTTTATATTTATATAGTGTTTGGTTTACTTTTTGAATAATATTTTATTAATTTTACCTACTAATTTAGATTGGAAGAATAATGCATCTTTATGTTTATATTTGGTTTTTTTTTGTTTTTTTGTTTTTTTTTGCCGTACGCGGGCCTCTCACTGTCGTGGCCTCTCCCGTTGCGGAGCACAGGCTCCGGACGCGCAGGCTCAGCGGCCATGGCTCACGGGCCCAGACGCTCCGCGGCATGTGGGATCTTCCCGGACCGGGGCATGAACCCGTGTCCCCTACATCTACATCGGCAGGCGGACTCTCAACCACTGCGCCACCAGGGAAGCCCCTATGTTTATTTTTGAAGTTTTTGCTTTTATTTGCCACTTG
>NW_020173668.1:2923758-2985312 GCF_003031525.2 Neophocaena asiaeorientalis asiaeorientalis | reverse complement strand
TTTGACACTTGTCTGTGTTTCTAATTTTTTGAAATATTTTAATACATAATTCCAGTGTTTTTAATGCTATAAATTCTGAAAACCTTTACATAGACTACAAGTGTTCAACCCCATATTTTAATAATGTGCACAACAAAAGCCAAAACACAGGTATTGGTATGTTGCTCTCATATAACAATCACTAAGAATGAGTTTTCCTGGCTCAACTGGTTTTTCTGTTGCTATGAATTTAAGGTACAGTTAGAACAGAGTTTCTGGGGTACAGGAATGAAAATGGTGGGAGGGAGCTTGGCGGAGCCAGGGAAAAATGAGAGAAGGAAAGTGGAGTCTGCAGTGTGGGTACCTGGGGAGAGCAGAACTGAAAGAATTGTCAGGGGGGCTTCCCTGGTGGCGCAGTGGTTGAGAGTCCGCCTGCCGATGCAGGGGACACGGGTTCGTGCCCCGGTCCGGGAGGATCCCACATGCCGCGGAGCGGCTGGGCCCGTGAGCCATGGCCGCTGAGCCTGCGCGTCTGGAGCCTGTGCTCCGCAACGGGAGAGGCCACAACAGTGAGAGGCCCACATACCGCAAAAAAAAAAAAAAAAAAAAAAAAGAATTGTCAGGGAGTCAGCCACTCATTGTCCAGGGGATGCTGGGTAACAGGGCTGAGGGAAGGAACCATGCAAAGGGCCTTCCATGAGATGGGGTGGAACCTAGCCCCTGCTGGCTAACCCTTCAGTATTCACACCATCAGCACCCAAGGTTCAAGTCTTCCTGTGAGTGAAAACTTCCTTCTCTGCACCAAGCACCCTACCAGCTGACCACCCAGTGAGGAATGCCTGGCCAGTGACAGTCATCACTCTACCACAGCTGTACACACACACACTCAAACACACTCACACACTCAAAGAACAGATTTCCATAGCACCTCTAGGACAACTGTACAACCAAAGAGCACCCCAAGACATCTAGTGGGGTGGTGGAGAGGAGCTACCTCTGCTACACCTGGAAGAATAAAGAATTGAAAGCAGAGTCCCAAACGGATATATGTACACCCATGTTCACAGCAGCATTATTCACAATTGCTAAAATGTACTAGCAACCCAAGGGTCCCGCAACAAAGGAATAGATAAGCAAAATGTGGTATATTCAAATAGCGGAACATTATTCCGCCTTAAAAAGGAAGGAAATTCTGACAGATGCTTCTCTGTCTGACATCTCACTTAACATAATGCCCTCGGGGTCCATCCATGTTGTCACAAATGGCAGGGTTTCCTTTTCTCTCATGAAGGAATAATACTTCATTGAGTATATATCCATTGAACGTCCCTTAGATTGTTTCCAGATCTTGGCTATTGTGTGTAACGATGCAATGAACATGGGAGGCCAGATGTCTCTGTGAGAGCCTAATTTCTCACAGAGAAACACCTCAACAAAGCTGTTTAAAAGAGAAAGAGACAAAGTTTCCCTGGTGGTGCAGTGGTTGAGAGTCCGTCTGCCGATGCAGAGAACACGGGTTCGTGCCCCGGTCCGGAAAGATCCCACATGCCGCAGAGCGGCTGGGCCCGTGAGCCATGGCCGCTGAGCCTGACGCATCCGGAGCCTGTGCCCCACAAGGGGAGAGGCCACGGCAGTGAGAGGCCCGCGTACCACACACAAAAAAAGAGAAAGACAAGGCTATTTTTTCTTGGGCTTTTTGTTTTTTTGCCCATGCCTTTTGTCATGCGGGGATCTTAGTTCCCCGATCAGGGATTGAATCAGTGCCCCCTCCATTGGGAGAGCAGAGTTTTAACCACTGGACCACCAGGGAAGTCCCTAGGCTATTTTTTTCTTGTAATGAAAATACTCCCTGGGTGAGATGCTGGCCTCTGGGTGCAGGGCACCCATTATACACAGAAGGCACTGTGCCCAGGGCCCCGAAAACGTTTTCATTTCGTTTAAAAGTACAAGAAACCTGAAAATATAATGTGAATATATAATAATGAATCCATCTTGGTTCACAAAATATTTTTAATATTTTCCTATGGAAGAAAAATTCCACAGAGGCAAAAGTACCTAGAGCCCATGGAAGTCAAAAGCAGGCTTGCTCCTAGGTAATTTGTCAGGAAATCGGTCACAGCTGTCACACGCTGCAGAGAAAGAACCAGGATTGGGGCTCTCATCAGCGTCCCCACTCCTAGGTCTAGAACTGCCCCCCAACCCAGAACCCCGAGAGCAGGCAGAGCCTGGCATGGGAAAGCTCCATTAGCTTCCAAAGCGCCAAGGGCCTAAACGCTGGGACATCCTTATATAAGAAGAGCAGTGGGGTGTCCTAAGGGATGGGTGTGGCAACTTAGCGTTTGGAGGCTTGAAGAACTGTGGGTGGGGGAGACCTCCACAGAGGGAGCATCCTGCAGGTCTCCCCACCTGAAAGCCCTACACTGACCTGGAAGCAGGAGAGCCTTCTGATGCCGTGAGTGTAGCCTTCTTGAAGAGAGGCGTAAGGGGGTGCCTCAGGACCCTCCCCACCTTTCCCCTTCCCTCTGGACAGAGGGCTGGGTTGCTCTCCCCTAGATTCTGGGAGGACACAGGCAGGGCACTCAGAGGACAGGGAAAAGGGTCTGCTCGGGCATCCCACTGAGCAATGGCCAGTGGCTGACCCTACACACACCCCACCTCCCCTTACCCATCTCCCTTTTCAGGCTCCTCTGGACTAGGTCCGCAGGTTAAGTCCCAAAGTGCCAGGAAGACTGGGGTGCTTGCTCCAGGAGTGCCATCACAGGCCTCCTGGCCACCCACCCAGGTGCCAACCTGGGGCCTGCTAGCCTCTACGACTCCACCCCCGCCACACATCCAGCAGACCCTACCTGTTCATCTTTGGGCACCTGCCTGCCCTCTTCTTGCCACCCCACTGCACTCCAGGTCAGATCCTCACCGTCCCACCTGCAGTGGCCAGCAGCTTCCTGCCTCTTCCCCAGGGTCCAGGTCTCTTTGAAGTCCAGGCCTTTAACAAATCACCACTCTATTCAAAACCTTCAATACCCACCGCACACCCATAGCTTAGAGGCAGGGCTTTTAAACATTCCCTGGAACCCTTTCTTAAAAGAAAACATAACGCAGGAGGCTGGTCCACGCAAAATACAGAGCTCTGGCTAAAACAGGGTAAGTGGCCAGAAGCTGTCCTGTCTGAGCCACCACGCCACCATGGGCAAGCCCCTAAGCTACCTCTGAGAACCCACTAGAGCTCTTGTAGTTCAACATCAACTAGATCCTATCAGACTGGCTAAAACTTTTTCAAACAATACTGCCTAAGGCTGTCCAGGATGCTGGATCATTTACCACTAATGGGAAGTGTGAATTGTTACTGCTGTCGTGGAAAGTAATACAGCAATAGCTATTTAAACTAAGTATGTATATGCCCTTCAAGCCAGCAGTTTCACTCCTGGGATTCTGTACTAAATAAATAAAACCATCAGTCCTTAAGAATGTGTATACAGAGATGTTTATTCAGCAATATTATTATTGCTTGTAGTGAAAAAGTTGGGGGTAGGAAATGCCCACCACTAGGGAAATAGGAAATGATCAGATAAATTTTGGTGCTTCTGTACCGTGGAATAACCTACAGCCATTAAAAAGAAGTAAAAAAAAAAAAAAAAAAAAAAAAAAAAGAAGGATTTAGACCTCTACCAGTGACTTGAAGGGATTTTCGTGATATATTGTTAAATGGAGAAAACATAAAATGAGAGAAATATATATATATATATATATATATCATGATTCCATGTTTATAACGCAATTACATCATACACATGTCTTATATGTGGAACTATATTTATACAGTGTTTTAGAAAGCTATGGAATAAGGCATCCTAGTTTATTAACACTGGTTATTTGAGTGCAAGAAAATAAAACTTGTCAGTGAATTTCTCAGTGCCCCAGTACAAACCCTAGCCCCCTGGGACTCTTCACAGGCCTTGAGGATTAGACTCATAGCCATTTGTGTCGTTAATTGCTTGATCCAAAAGGATAATAAAACTTCTCTTGTTTCCCAAAGAGAGAGAGTCAAATGCTTACCACCTGCAGTAGGTCCCAAGGTTAAGCCCCAAGGAGCTCAGGAGACCGGAAAGCTCCTCTCTAGGTATTTATACTTCAAAAGAGATGAAGACTCAGTATTTAGAGATCTCTAGGACCTAAAAACTGGAGACTCCTGGAGCTATCTGGCTCCTAGAGAAATTTTATTTACGTTCCAGAGAGTGGTGTTAGGATTTAGCACCGCAACATTCCCAAGGAGACCCTTTCAGAAGGAGAGGAGAACCGGTTCCCTTTCCCTCTTTATAAGTAGTGAAAAACCATCTTTCCTTGTCACTTGCCTTTGAATGTCTGGTCCTTGAATGAGACCTAGCCCAAGATAAGACCCAGGCCAAGGCAGCCCTGACTCACTGATTATTTCTATAAGTCATTTTGTACACTCTCAATATGTGATTAAAACATTTAAGAGGAAAACATGAAGAAGAAATGGCCAAACTATGTCATGATGTGATAAGCACTAATGAACTGGCAAGGGGAATGGAGAGGGCCCAGTTCTGAATTTACAGTTTGCCCTGGGTGGAAGCACTTAGTCCTCTGTTGGTCTTTTCACTTGTTCAACAGGGTTAATAATACATACTACACATAAACCTTCTGAGCATCACAAAAGAATGGATATGAAAGTGCCTTGTAAAAATAAAAGTGCTATACAAACGTACAGTGGCTTTATTCCCGACAGTATCAGATATGCTTGGCAGAGAACAAAGAGCTACATACTGTGACTCAGTCCAAAACCCCTCCCACTGGGGCCCGCCCCAGCTTACAGACATGGGCTGTGGTGCAGCTCTTTCAGCTTCCTGGGTGTCAGGCTGACTAGGTTGTAGGATTAATGCCCATTTATGCACAGCGAGGGAAAAAGGAGCCTCAGCGAGGGGCATGGAGGAACGCAGAGCCACTTCCACCAGTGGCCCGGATCTGCCTCAGCAAGGGGACAGGGTGTGAAGCCCCCAGCTCACATCTGCACGTCTCCGTCTGCCCTAAGCCCAGGCCCCTGTTCCACAGAGTGAACTAAAGGCCTCATTTCCATTACATCAGTTGGATGCAAATGCAATAAAAAGTGACCAGTCTGTGCCCCCTCCACACACAGTCCCACCCTTTGAGTAGAGCACCCACCATGTTCCATTGTAAATACTGCTTCCTCCCACCATCCCTCAAAAAAGCCTTAAAGACCACACCCTCAAAGCAAACAAAAGATTTGTTACATGTTTGGGGGTTTGTTTTATCTTTCAAATCCGTGTTCCTGTTCCCCTCCACTATTATGGAAAGGCAGCCGCTAAAGGACACGCCTGTTTATTTAGCAGGTGAACTGTGCTCGTTTACCGATTCTCCTAAAGCTCTCGGCCTGCCCACCCACCAGAGCTCCCTGCAGATGTATGACCGAAGGCCTTGTCTGAGCAGCCCCTCCCTGGGCAGGGCAGTAGGTCTTCACCCACTGAAATGACCCCTCCTCCCTCTTTGTACGAAGGTCTTCTAGGCCCTGAAAGCGGGAGGGGCGGGGGACAGGGTTCAGATTGTTTGTCTTTGCAAACCGCCTTCCTTTCATGGACTTGCTCGTGGCACGTGCGTCTTAGGTAAAGGCTGAGTTGCGAGTTGCTTTATTGGGGGGTTAATTGCTGGGAGCCAAGAGATCCCCCGGCTGACATTCCCAGAGCACCAAGTGGTGTTTCCCTCTTCACTGGAAGGGCTCCACCTTGGCTCCCTCCGCCACTGGCCCCTCCCTAGGGGTTCGAGAAAACCAACCACAACGGCCCCGCGGCGTCCTGCTCTCTGTCCACACGAGGGCGCTCGCTCCACGCCCCACTATGCTGGCCGCCGCGACGCCGGGAAGGTATCTTTGCGGGGGCGGATAGAGCCAAGGCTTGGACACGGCTGTGCAGACCGGGAGCTCAGCCTGGGTCCCTTCCTGGTTCCCAGCTGTGCCAGTCCCTAGTCCCTGCGGGGAAGGAGAGGCCACTAGAGGGACGCCAAGAGGTGAGGTTTCCAGCCCTCTTGGGACTGTTGGCTCATCCCCACCCCCTGGAGGAAGAAGACTCAATTCATCGGAGTTGGGCCCCCTGGGAAGTGGGGAGGTGAGTAAGAGGGGAAGGAGGATATGGTCTCCCTCTGGGGTCCCCAGAGCCTACAGAGGAACTTGCCTGGCATACGCTAGGCCTGGAGGGGACAGAACTGCCCCATGGCCCTGAAACACAATTTACCCGCTTCCCCTACCCGCCTGCCTGAAAACGCTAATGCAAACAGTGAACTCAGACAATAATTCAATTAGTCATTTTCCCTGATGGAGGCTGAGAGCCAGGCTTGGCTCTGGTGGAATACCTGGGGTGATTCTTTCTGCTGAGGCCGTAGGCATGGACTGGCTCAATATTGACAGAAAGGCTTGAAGGCGCAGGTGCCCAGCCCCGGAGACCCCACCACTCCACCCCGAGGACCCTCAGCCCACCCCTTTCATGAACACCCCATGAGTCATGTATTCGCACAGCTGCCAGCTTCTCAGACCACCACCCCTGGCACAAAGGACCCTGTCCCTGAATGCAGGGACAGACTCTTAAAGCGTGCCTCCCACCTTTGACCAACCAGGGCATAGACAGCAGAATCGAACTCAACCATACAGCGTCTGTCCGCAGTGGTCTCCGACAGAATAGCAGAACACTCCCCCGCCAGGCTCTGGGAATGCCAGATATGCCTTCTCTGCCCCCATTTCACTGTGGTGAGAAAGTGGACCGGCCCCGCCCCAAGGCCCTTCTGGCCCTTCCCCTCTCACCACGCCCAGAGGAAAAACACGTCTTTGTCTTCAGAGACCCTGCTAGGACTATCTCTGCCACACTCTGGACTCATCACAGCCTGGCTCAAGCACCATTTCCTTCTCCAAGCCCATCTCAGAACCCCTTTCACGGGGGACCACCTGAGCCTTTCCTTAAGATGGCTTCACCCAGAGTGGGCATCTTTTTCTAATTCACATAAAGGCAACTTAATGAGCTCATAACCGCTTTGTTAGGGTGCATCCACCATTTTGTGGACCCTCCCACCAGCTCCCCTGGCCTGGTGAGTCACTGAGTCACTCCCAGAGGTAACTGTGAGAAAACCCTCTGGTGGCGATGTAGCACCAAGCAGAGGAGGAAACGGAAATCATTGGGAAGCCAGGACACAGGGATAGATTTAACCAAAAAAAAAATTTATTGTACAATTACCCACCACTAGACAGGCCAGCTAGAGGGTGTCTCCACCTTCCCAATTTATTTTCAGCCCCGGAGGATGTCATTGTAGATCATGGCCAAGGCCCCCAGGAAGGTGACATATTCTTGGAAGTTCACCACCTGGTCCTTGTTCCGGTCCAGGTCGTCCATCAGCTTTGCAATTTCAGCATCCTGCAGCTTCTAACGTGTTAGAATGGGAAATCCAGACTCAATGGTTTTGAGACCTTGGGTTCTCTGCCTTTCCCCCTCCCAGGCAGCCCCCTCTCATACAAATGGCTCTGTGCTCACTTGTCACCAAAGATCCAAGCCCACTTTGGGTTCACTTGGCTTTACTTCTCCTCTGTTCCTCACTCAGGAGGAGTGAATACCAGGCTACCAGTTTCCCCAGCCCCTCAGGGGTGTGGACCAGTGGTCCAGTAAGGCACATGGTCTAGGGCCCCAGAATGTGGGTAAGCCTGAGTCATGCACCTGGCACCTCACCCCCTCCGAATCCTGCTTCTAAAGGGCGAGAGGTGGGGAGAGGGGGCCTGGGGAGGCTCACTCACCGCGCCAATGGTGAGCTCCTTCTGGATCAGCTCCTTCAGTTCACTCTTGCTCAGGGTGTTCTTGTCACCCTCCTGACTGGAGTACTTGTGGAAGATGGTCACCAGGAGGCCAATAGCCTGATCCAGGGGGCACGCCATGGCTGAAGGCTGGGCTCAGAGCTGAGGGCAGAGAGGCTGCTCAGAGCCCTGGGTAGCAGGGCCTTCTCACTCACCCACACCCCCCAACTCCCTTTGACTACCCGTGCCAAACCACTAAGTGTCAGGTGACATCAGGAGACAGCCCAGGGCTTGTAGAGGAGGGAGAGGGCAGAGTCTAAGGCCAAGAGGTGAGTGCCCTACAGAGGACCAGAGCAGAGGTGGTTCAAGAATTCTAAGGAACAAAGAACCACAGCTGAGAACTGTCTTCCAGGGGTTCCAAGAAAAGTTGGGGAATATGTTGTGAGTGAGGGTGGAGGCTGCACACCCAGCCCTACACACACACAGCCTCACAGGACCACACACTGCGGCACGGACACACCCCGGGACACACTCTCCCAACCCCAGAAGGGCCACAGTGGGGAGCCGCCCCACCGGATGCCTTAGCCCGGGGCCGGCCCGGCCGCTCCCGCCTCTCCCTGCCGGCCCCAGTCTGGATGCGGGCGGACTAACCCGGGGCGGGCCGGCCCCGAAGGACGGGGGCTGCCCTGCCTAGCGAGGACTCACCGCGGCTGCAGCGAAGCGAGAAGGAGCGGCCGAGGGGGATGGCCGTGTGGCCAGCCCGCCAGCCTTATAGCGGCGCTTCCGGGAGGCCGGCCGCCCACTGCCCGCCCGCGCCCCACCCTGCCCGCCCTTTACACAACATCCTCGCCCCAAAACTTTCCACGCCTCCTGCCCCGGGGCTGTTCGGGGCTCCGCGGGGCGGGGGGCTCCGAGGGGAGACCGCGGCCAGCCCAGTGACCTCGAGCTCCCACCTAATCTCCAAAACTCAGTTTGCCCCCCGTCGCGATGTGACAAGAGGAGGAGGCGGAGAGCCGGGCAGTGTCAGAGTGTGTGTCTCTGTGTGTGTGTGTGTGTGTGTGTGTGTGTAGGGGGAAGGGCTGGGAGAAGGGTGCCGCTCCCCGGCGCCGGGGGAAACGGGGGCGAACCCTAGATGAAGGACGGGGAGCAGCCAGTGGTCTACAGGATACGATTTAAAGGACACCTAGAACACACATCCCCCCAGGGAAAAATACCACCACCCTCGATCCCTTCCCCCATCCCCCCACCTGAATTCCACCCGCAGCCTCTTGCCCATTGAAGTGCACACACACACCAGAGTCAAGCCCCGTAAGTGTCATTAGTTATTTACCCTCCAATGCAAAGTCTGTCCGATCCTCTCCCAAGAAAGGATTCTGATACAGGGAGGGAGGTGGGGAGAGCGGAAAGCCCTGGATCCCAGAGATGATGGTAGGGCTTGTTGCTGGGGGGGAAACGGAGGAGAAGGAAAGGGGGCCGGTGTGGAGGTCAAGGCCAGACTCCCCCTTCTTACCAGTGTCCTCAGTGGGGGCCTCCTGTGAGCTGGTGGCAAGTCAGAGAGGCCTGTCCACCACTGCCCTCAGGGACCGCATCCCAGCCACCCCCAGTGTCCTCACTCTCAGAGCACTTTCCCCCTTAGCTTTCTCTGCATATTTGCAGCATTCCCTGGAGGCAAGCAAAAGCCTGGTCCCACTTCCTCATTTTCCTGGAGGGCCAAACTAAGCCTGGATAAGATTAGTCACCTCTGCACTGAAGAACAGGAAGTGGGGTGGAAACCCAGAACGCGAACACCCAGAGGCTGCCCACCCACTTAAGGAGAAGCTCTGCCTGGTCCCACCCCACCCCCAGCCAAGGTGGACAAGAATGTTCCAAACCAGCCCTGGACACCTGGAATCAAAAACCTTTATTTCCTCTGCTGGAAGGGAAGGCTGAAGCAGGGTCCATCTGGGAGGGAGAGGAAGGCAAGGGGCTACGGAGGGTCTGTGAGAGGAGCTGCAGGGGCCAGGGGCCAGGGCCCAGTCATTGGTTGTCCGCCAGGAAGAAGTCGTTGTAGGCCACGCACAGCGTGGTTGGGAACACCGAGTACTCCTTTTTTTGTTTGTTTTTTTGTTGGTTTTTTTTATAAATTTGTTTATTCATTTATTTATTTTTGGCTGCGATGGGTCTTCATTGCTGCGCACAGGCTTTCTCTAGTTGCGGCGAGTGGGGGCTACTCTTCGTTGCAGTGCGCGGGCTTCGGCTTCTCTTGTTGCAGAGCACAGGCTCTAGGCACGTGGGCTTCAGTAGTTGTGGCACATAGCTCAGTAGTTGTGGCTCGTGGACTCTAGAGTGCAGGCTCAGTAGTTGTGGCGCCCAGGCTTAGTTGCTCCGCGGCATGTGGGATCTTCCAGGACCATGGTTCAAACCCGTGTCCCCTGCATTGGCAGGTGGATTCTTAACCACTGCGCCACCAGGGAAGTCCCCGAGTACTCCTTGAAGTCGATCTCCTGGTCGCTGTTCTTGTCCAAGCTCTTCATCAGGTCATCGATGCTGCTCTCCCTCATCTTCTTCGAGGGCCCAGGTAGAGAGACAGGTCAGCCACCCCTCCCAGCCCTGCCCTGACCCCTGGGAAGGCAGCCTCAGGCTGATCCCCAGGTGAGTCAGCAACGGAGCATCTCAACCCCCAGAGTCTCCCCCCAGGCCACACCCAGCACAGGGTGCCACCAAGCAGAGCTCAGTGACCTGACTCCTGAATCGGAATCAATTACAAGAGGAAGGCTAGTGCAGCCCCCCTTCCCCTCGACACTTTCTACCACCCAGAGAAATAATAAGCTAGATTTCATACAGCACCTAATAGAAACGGCTTGGTGACTATGTGGCACTAAGCGAGATCCAAGCCTTATTCCATCCCTGCAGGACAGCTGCATAGGGTGAGTGCCTGGCATCCAGTCCTCTTCCTTGTCTGGTCCCCTGCCCAACCAGCCCAGCTCCACCAAGAGGATGGAGACAGCACCCTCAGGGGGAACAGGAAGAAAATACAGACACATCCTGCCCTCTCCCCTTCACTGCCCTCACCTCCAACTTTTCCACAGGAGACAGGACTTCGGGACATAGAGATGGAAACAGCCTCTCTGTGACGCCACCCTTGTCCCCAGTCTGGGCTCCTGTTATAGCCAGGCCCTCCCCAGGGCCTCTGTCCCCTTGTAGTTAACCCTGCTGGACCCATGGCCCCTCCCTCTGTCCTCATTAACTCCAGAATGCAGAGAGCTTGGCAGGAAGGCCAGAGGGGAGGCCTGGTGACACCCACGCCTGCTTTGGTCCCCTGTCCACAGGGACACACTAGGTGGAGCTTCTCTCTGGGGAGGCCCACTAGGGTTCAAGATGCGACAGGAGAGGCCCGCAGGCTGATTTTAAAGGAATGAGGGAGGTTGATACATGGGCCCGGGCTGGAATTCCAGCCTCTCACTAGCTGGGTGTCCTCAGACAAGTTATATAACATATCTGAGCCTCAATTTATTTTTTAACTGTAATAATAACATAATGACTACCTTATAGGCCTTTCCCTTTGTCAGTTGCTTCCCGCCCACCATCTCCATCTGGTAAGAATCTGTTCTTCCCCCTTCCAAACTGTGTTCACAAACTAGTAGAAGGATCCTTTTGGTTCCCGTGTCAGCACCAGCTGAGAGCCCCAGACGTGCCGGGTACATGGAGGAGAGCCGGGGGGGGCCCTGCCCTTGAGCTGTGCACAGCTTACCTGGAACCCTGAATCACCTCGCCCACCCCCACTCCATCCCTTGTACAACCTCCACAGCTGTGAGAGCCATGCCTCAACATGGAAGTTTCCTTGATCTCCTTCTCTAAACCTTCGTGCACACTGAGGTCCACCCTCCAGACACTGCCCGTCTCCATTCCCAGTGAGACCTGACTCATCCCCAGGCGCGGCCCAAGATGTTCACCCTCTTCCTTGGGTCTCTGTCTGTACCCTTTGGCCATCCTGTCCTTGCTGAGACTAGTGTACCCTGCGGGTAGGTGTGTATCCCCTCACGCTGGGCCTCCCACCTCATTCTGGGAAGCCCTCGGGGGTGGCATCAGTGCTTCCTCTTTTTTTCCGTCCCCTCCCCCACGGTGCCCACAGAGCATGGAGCACTGGGACTCTGGGGTGCAGGGAAGGGACTGACACCTACCTCACCAAGACACAGGTCTTTCTCAATCAGTTCCTTCAGCTCCTTCCCACTCAGAGTCAGTTTGCTGCCCTCTTTCCCTGAATATTATGGAAAGTGGTGACCACAGTGGTCAGGGCCTTCTCCAAAGACATCTCCAGCATGGTGTACAGTTCTGGGGGCTGAAGGGAAAGGAAACGATCCCATTGCCCAGGAAGCTGGACCTTCTGCTTCCCCCCAGCACTAGCCCACCTCCAAGCCTCTCCCTCAAGGACCAGCTACTGGAACCCACGATGAGATCAAAATCTACCAAGCGGACCCCAATGTCTCAGGACAGGTTGTAGTGAGAACCAAGGCAGACTTGGATCAGCAGGAGCAGTGAGACTGACCAGGCCGGAAGGACACTGAACACTCTCCCACTTAGGAGATGTTGAAAAAGGGGTCTAGGGACAGAGGGGTGACAGGATGGCCTCCCCAAAAGAAGAACTGGTGACAGATGGTGGAGCCAGTGAAGGGTCAGGATTTTCTCCCTGCCCGATCCATCTTGGGCACTCATTTTCCAGAGGCCGTCCTCACCCAAGTCACCCTCCTTGGCCCGGGTCCCTGAATCACCTAATATCAGGGAGTGTCCCATTATAGAAGTGGGGGGCAGGGCAAAGAGAGAGTCCAGGGGTTGGAGGAGGCTGGGGCTGGAACTGGAAGGTAAGATCTCAACAGGAAATCGGGGAGGGGTGCCAGGACTTGTCCAGCTGGTCACCAGCCTCTGGCCCAGAGAACTGTACATACAGACTAGCCACGAGGCAATGAAGGGGGTGGGCCTGTTGAAACCTCCAGGATCATTCTGAGAGCTGGATCCGGAGGTTGGGTCTGAATGGGGCCCCCCAGTCCATCAGCACAGCCACACCCACCCAAGAGAAGAAGCAGCTGGAGCTCCTGTGACTCAGACTTGGAAACCACTTCCCTCTTAGGCAGGAAGGAGCCAACACCCAAGAAGCTGGGGGCTACAGGTAAATCTGTGTTGAGTCTGGAGCAAGGAAAGGAGGAAGAAGCTGCTGCCTCTTACCTACAGACCAAAGCCCACCTGACGATTCTTGAACTGGACCTGAAATTCATCTCTTACCACCCCAAACCCTCAGCCTCTCCCCACTGCCAGGAGACTCAACCAGGACCACAGTGGAAGGCGAGGCCTCTGGGCATCTGCAGCAACGTCCTGGCTGGTTCTGATCCCCACCTCCACCCCCAGGGCCACGATTCCAAATACTCTGCCCTCTCCTCTCCAAACACGTGCCCACTCATCGGGCCCGGCCTTCCTTGGCGGAGGTCACCAGAGCTAGTCACCCTGTGGCCTCATCGCCCAGCTTGCCCCACCATATAAATGAGCAGGGAGATGAGAAGGACTCACCAAGGAAGGAGAGAGCCAGAGAACCCACGCAGCAGAAGCAGGCTCCCTCCCACTGGTCTCTGACTTTAATTCCCTTGCTCCAGTCCCCAGGGAACCAGGGAAGAGAGAGGGCCAATAAGAAGGGTCCGGAGACAAGGAGGCCCAGGTCAGAGCCTCCTGGGACACAGGTGGGGAGAAACCCCCCCTGCCAATCTCACCTTCCTTGTTTCCAAACAAGGATGGGACGGGGGTGCACACTGAGTTTACCACGGCACACACGTCTTCAGTCCTGGAAGCTTTGTCTTCCCAACCAAAAATCAGAACTCACCGTCTGATGGGTCAACAGCCAGGCTCCCTGGAAAGAAGATTCAGGAGGTACGGGACAAATGCAGGGTGTCCACCCATACCCTAGGCCACTGTCCACATTGGGGCCCTCCCACCCACTCCAAAAGCAGAACAGACATCTCAAGATGGGAATCAGTGGGGGAAGATGTTTCCTGCCAAGGGCATAGTCAAGGTCATCAGCAAGTATGGAGCCTAAGATTTTTAAAAGGCTTTTCAATGAATGATTTCTTCTAAACCTCACTCATCACCATGGGAAAGAATTGTCAGAGACTCTTGGAGTGGAGAACTGAGAATCAGGGACCGAGGCAGAGATCAGGGAAGGATAGGGCTGGGTGATGGGGTAGAGGCTGTGGACTGTGGGGAACTGGTTCAGGGTGCAGAAATGACCAGGGTGGGGATCAGGGAGAGTTGCTTGTATGCTAGGAGAGACTCAGACATTGTTCTACCACCAACCAGTCCAAATATGAGAACAGAATGGAGTTAGGGGCTTAGCCCCACCCTAGCCTGCCTGGGTGGTCCCCACTGCCCCCCACTCCACTCCCACCCCCAGCTGCCCAGGTAGAGAGGCAGCAGGGACTGGTCGCTAAGCAACAGGAGTTTCCCAAGTAGGGAGTGATGCAGGAGGAGGCCCAGGGGAGGGCACTCCGTGGAAGATGGGCAGACGGGGGCTGGGGGGAGGGAGAAGGGGGAAGTGGCAAACTCTTTCCTGGATCAAAATTCTACCCAACTCTCTATAGTCACACTCTGAGGGAACATCTGAGTCACCTACCCCACTCCTCTGAAACTTGAGACAAAAACACAATGTGATGAGAAGGAAAGGGGAAAGCTAGAAAAGTCAAGGGAACCAGACCTTCCCTGCCTCTGGACCTGCCCTCTACTCACCTCTTCCTTGAAGATCCCTGTACCACCCAGGCATGACCTGGAAACTAACCACAATCCCACCCACTGCAGGCTAGAACTGTTGGCTTCAACCTAAGGAGAACTAATACCATGCCTGATATTTTCTGGGGGGAAAAAAATCTCAACTTCATTTATCAGATCCCTATGCCGGGAATTTTGTCTCCAAAACTATGGTCACCTCCCACCACCTCCCTCCCTCCCTCCCCCCCCAGCCACTATCCTCCCCTCATCCCTCCCAAGATCCTTTGTCCTCCTCTGTTGGAGCATGACTGCTAACTGGTAATGAATCCCATCCTAGGGCCCCTGGGACAGAGATGGGAGTTAGGGAAGGATGATATTCTCATGCTGTGGTTTCTCTTCCTCCACATCACCTCCCTGATCTGACTGTGGAATGGTAGGATTCATCCATCCCTGGGCTTTGAAGCCAGGGCACTGGAAGGGGTGGCAGGCAGCACCTGGGCCGTAAATGTCAGGACTGAGCCTTCCTCCCCATCCCACTCTGGCCTCACTACTTCCTCCCCATGACTCAGCCCTTCCCCCACCAACCCCCCACCCCCAGGGCACCCACACTCCATTCCGGACCCCAACCAGGAGCAGATGTGATCTTCGATCCCATCCCAGCCTCACTCAGAGGTCCTGCCAGAGGCAATGTTGGGGAGGTGGGATGGTTGAGTGTCCTGGCTAAGATCCTACAGTTCCAAGCCTCTGGGGGTCCCTTTCCCTGCCTTCCGCTCCATCCACAGTCAACTCTGTCCCCCACACGTGTGCACAGTCACCCATATCCATCTCCCACCTTCTCTGGTCTGCTCTCCACTTGCCACAAAACCGCAGCTCAGCTCCCAGCGCCCCCAGAGTCTCTCAGACCATCAGCCTCATAGCTTTCAAGAATCTTTATTGAACTTGTTTAGTATCGTGCTCACATCTGGAGAAACCAGTGTGAGGCGCTGTGCCCACCGCCAACAGGGAAGACCCCAGCTGGCAGGCCCCGCCCCGCACATCTGAGGAGACTTCATTTCTTCCGGGGTTGCTTATCGGGGCAGCCTTCGAAGAACTCGTTGCACATCATGGCGATGCAGGACAGGAAGACGCAGTACTCCTGGAAGTCCACCTCGTTGTCCTTGTTGCTGTCTAGGTTGCTCATCAGCTTCTGGAATGCAGCTTCATCTGTCTTTTTCTGCAGGAAGAAGAGGCTGCAGGTAGAAACTAGGAGTCGGGGCCGGGCAGGGCAGGTGTGGGAGTGGCCAGAGCTAGGACTAGACCAGGTTTGCACCTCCAGATGGGAGCCCAAGAAGGCTTAGCCACTCCTTGGGGGACCCAGCTTTGGACCTCTAGCCCTGGGGGCTAGGCTAGAGCTGGAGGAAGGCCACCCTTCAGACAAAGAAGTCTTGAGTACCTGGGTACAACTGGATAAAGGGGACCACAGCATCTTCTGCCAAGGTCATTTTAAGAATCCAATTAGACAATGGTCATGAAAGCAATGTATAAACTGCAAAAAGGCTGATACGGATGGCATCTGTGATTGCTCAGGGGGAGTCTGTAGGTGTATGAGGGTCTCCATAACTGTGTCTTCACATCCACAAGCCAAATAGAAACTCAAAAATGGTTTGGGGTTGGGGGGATAAATTAGGAATATGGGATTAACAGATACACACTACTATATATAAAATAGATAAGCAACAAGGATTTACTGTATAACATAGGGAACTATATTCAATATATTGTAATAACCTATAGTGGAAAAGAATCTGAAAAAATATATATGTGTATATATAACTGAATCACTTTGCTGTACACCTGAAACTAACACAACATTGTAAATTAACTATACTTCAATTTTTAAAAAAAAGAAGACACACAATTTTCATACAATCGTAAAAAAAAAAAAAATTGATCATTGCTGTAGTGATGGCAAGTGTCGGAACGTCCTGGCTCATGGATCTCGGCTTTATACACTGACTACCTTGGAAAGTTATGTAGCCTCTCTGAGCTTCAGTTTACCTCCAGTTAAGTTGTGCAAACACCTGGCAGAGTCTGACCCGTAGCCTACCGGCTTGTTCTCAGCCATCTTTCTGCAGAGAGCCAGGAAGTGAGCAGTGGGTGCTCACTGTGCTTCCACCCCAGGCAATCAGAGCAAGCTCTCTGCCCCGACTTGCCCGTCTCAGCAAGATGGCTGATCGACAGCTATAGACGCCAGCTGTAGCTAATGCTTCGCAGAAAACAGGTGCCTCCCAGGCTGTATCACTCACCCCCAAGAAGCTGGGCAGCTCCCGGGTCAACAGCTCCTTCAGCTCAGACTTGTTGAGCTTGAACTTGTCACCCTCCTTGCCTGAGTACTTGTGGAAGGTGGACACCATCACATCGAGGGCCTTCTCCAGGGGGCACGCCATGCCGGCAGTCAGGATCTGGGGGCAGGGTCACAGAGACACCCTAATTTTCCCCACCCCACCCCCGGCTATGTATTCAGAATGCCCACCCCAATCCCATCCCTCAGGGGCAGCCCAAAAAGTGGGGTTCGGCTCCTGGCGGATGGGTGTGCACAATGGGAAATCCGTGCTTGGGGCAGCGAACCCCTGCAGGGCCCGGGGCACAGGCTCTGCGTTTTGGACAGCCAGCTCCACAAGAGCGCTTTCTTCACCCCTCACGCGGTCCATTCACTCCCACGCTTAGTCTACAGCAGCCCCACCCCAGCCCATTCTTCTCCCTCCAAGCGTTGGGCTGGGTCGTTGGGCTGGGCGAGGCTGCTGGCAGCCTGCCCAGGGCCCTGTAGCGGAAAAAACCAGTGGCCTAGCGCCTAGCGTGGGGAGGGGCAGGGTGAGGTGGCAGGGGCACAGATGCAGGAGGGATGGGGAGGCCACCCTCCCTTGGGTCAGGCTGCTGCGTGCAGGGCAGAGCCTCCTAGGACACAACCAGACAAAAGCCCGCCGTCACCTCCTGCCTTCACTGTGCTTCCTACGCCCCGTGAGTGTGTACGCACAGGCTAGGGCAACCCAGCAAACACAAGCCAACATGCATACCCCCTAGTCACACGCACCCCAAAACATACTACAGCAACAACGCGTGCAAGCCCCAGAATCACAGGACGGCTCCGATAGCTCCCCCTCAGCCACCTGCACACTTTTTGTTTTTTGTCTCTTGCATGCACACACACGTGCACGTGCACACACACATCCCTCCCCAGAGCCTCCACATCGGAATCTCACATCTGGACCCACTTAGCACATCTGGCCCCCACCAGCCTCCCCTTCTCCTGCCCCAGCCTCGGCCTGACACCCCTTGCACACCACTTGCATGCCAGCCATGCGACCGCAACTCACCAGGCCAAGAGAGAAGTGCCGAAGAGAGAGGGTTGGAGAGAGAGGAAGAGTGGGGGAAGCCCTGCAGTCTGACCTATTTATACCCCTGGCCAGGCCCTGCCCATGTCAGGGGATGGAGAAGAGCGGGAGACAGCCCTCCTATCCTGGGCCGATGTGGTAACGGCTACGGGTCCCTCCACCAGCCAGCCTGGAAACCCAGCTTCCTGCTGTGGGCACGCACACATGGACAATGGGAGAGCCCCAGTGGGCACGGGCAGGGGCCTCAGTGGGTGGGTGTGCGCAGCTCAGATTGAGTTTTAGGGAGCTGGGGGAAGGGCAGGCTGTGCCTGGGGCATGAGGGACAGGGAAGGGAGTGGTCCCACTGGGCAGCCGGCATAAAGGAAAGGGGATTAAGGGGTGGGGGGTGACAGGTGGGAGGTGGTCCTGGAATGGGGTTGCCCTGGAACGCAGGGAGGGGACCCCAGGTTCAGTGCTGGGGACAGCTCACACTGCCCTTCTCCCCTCCCAAGGGGGCTTTCTACCATGCTGAGTGAGGCCCAGGACAGGAGCTGGGGGGTCTGGGAGGGGGAACAGGCTAACACCCAAAGGAGGCGTCGGGACCCCCACAGACACATCTGTGGAGAAAGGACCTGGATGACGGAGTGATGGAATGGGGAGGGGCGTCAGGCCTCGGGTCTCAGGGATCGACTGACGGGACCATGAGCACATGGGAAAGAGGAGGGTGTCAGGAGGGGGATTTAGAGTTAGGATGGGCATCGGGAATGAAGAGGGCAGGTTGCGGTGGAAAGTTAGAGGTGATACAGCACAGAATGGGGGAGGCAGGGGTCAGGGGAACCTCTCAGGGTAGGGTATGAACTCAGGGATTGAGAGAGGGTCAGGAGAGGGGATGTGAAGCCCCTCAGGTGGCTGTGGCTTCAGGGAGGGGGTCGGCCTGCAGGTCTCCCCTTCCCCCTCCAATGTAGGGCACCCCCTACATCAGGGAGAAACACCCTAGTTGGACCTCAGACACCCTAATCCTATTAGTACTGCACTCTGGGTTCCCACAGCCCCGGGCAGGGAACAGACCCACCCCCTCCACTACGGCCCTCCCCTCCCCTCAGAACATCCTGTCCAGTGGACTGAGTTCCGTACCCTCTCACCCTCCTAGACAGCCCAAGGGAGCTTCTTTTTTTAAAAAACGATATTTATTTACTTATTTATTTATTTAGGCTGCGCCGGGTCTTAGTTGCCCCACGCGGGATCTAGTTCCCTGACCAGGGATCAAACCTAGGGCCCCTGCATTGGGGGTGCGGAGTCTTAACCACTGGACCACCAGGGAAGTCCCCAAGGGAGCTTCTCCTTCAGAGACACCCCAGAGAGAGAGAGAGAGAGAGAGAGAGAGACCCACACACACACCAGCCTCCCATGGACATTGTTCCCGTGTTGACCCCACCCCCTCCTGCAGGACGTTAAGATCATTTCATTTCCACGAGGTCTGAAAGTGCCCTCAGCCTCCTGTCCTCCAGTGGAAAAGGCCAGAGGGGAGTGAAGCCTCAGCAGGACTCTGTTCCCAGGCCCCGGCTGTCCTCTCAGAAGAACCAAGCCGAGCCAAGGGATGCCAGTTCTTTATTAGGAGCAAAATAGGCCCTTTCCCACCGTGGTCTCCTTCCCTCACACGCTCTGCTGGGCCTTGACAGCCTTCGTCCATCATGGGCCACAGTGGGGAGTCAGCGGCTGGCTGTTCTACAGGTCACTGGCTGTGATCCCGGGGAAGGTCCCCTCACGTCTCCTAGACTCATGGGTAAAACGGGTTAACATACCAGGGGCCAACCTGGGAGATTCTAGAGGGAGAGGACAAAGGAGGGGAGAGGGGGGAGGGGGGAGAGCTGACATGCCCAGGATGACCTCAGGGCAGAGATGGAGCAGGTCCGGAGTAGACCCAGACCCCTACCCTCCGATGGCAGCCCCGCCCATTACTGGGAGCAGTGGGGGCCCAGGGCGCAGTTCTTGAAGTACTCATGGCAGCAGGCGCAGAGGCAGGCAAGCAGGCACGTGTACTCTACAAAGTCCACCTCTCGATCCTTGCTGGTGTCCAGGACACTCATGAACTTATTGTGGTCACATTCCCGAAGCTCTGTCTGTGCAGGGCGGGGATGGCAGGGTGAGGAGTGCAGAACAGCCTGGTGCGCACATCCCGCTTCCCTCCCTCCCCTCCTGTGGGGTCCCAGCCATCCCAACCCGCAGCCCTCTGGGGGCCGACCTCAGCCTCCCTGTTCTGATCATTCACCATTGTCAATCCCCCTCCCAAATCCTCTCTCAGATCATTTACAGAGCACCTACTACTTGCTACTGAGTGCCAACCCTGTGTCAGGGGTTCTTCACAGAGCTCTCGCTCAGTGCCCCCAACAGCCAGGCCAGGCAGCCCTTGAGATGTTCATCCTCCCACTTTGCAGATGAGGAAACTGAGATTCCTGCTGTGCCCGTCCCCCTCCCAGCATCCCCTCCCCACAGTCTAGCTTCCACCCCCTTGCTGTCCAATGCTCAGAGCTCGTCTCCAGGTGTCTCTTTGCAGCATCCAAGCAGTGCTTCCCATGGGGACTCACCCCAGGTGCTCACCGGGGTCCAGGTGGGCAGCTCCTTCTCTAGCAGCTCCTTGAGCTCTGCCTGGCAGAGCTTTACTTGTCTCCAACAGGGCCCTGAATATTCCTGGAAGGTGCACACAATAGCAGCCACGGCCTGCTCCAGAGGCGCCATCGTTACTGTCACAGAAGAACAAGGGTGTGACTCACGGCAGAGGCCGAGTCAGACCCCCTGCTCAACTCTGCCCTCCATGCATCCCAGGAAATGCACCCAGACCTGACTTAATCCCCTGCAGCCTTCCCACCCCACAAGCTCCCCCTCCTCTGAGCAGCCCTCCCTGACTACACCAGCCCCTCCTCATTTATTTCCCGACTGCCCCCCTATTTCTGGACAGAGGCCTCATTTGCCCAACCTCACTGCAAACTCCTCAGGGAGAGGTGCCCACCCTTTACCTGCACCCCGCACACTGGGGGTCCCTGAGGACTCCCTGATTCTCTCCAGCTTTTCTCATCGGACGCCCAGTCCAGCTCTGTAGCACCCTCTGAGACACAGCCCCCTGGCCCTAGAAGCCTCATCGCCCTCAGGACCCCAGAGCTCCTGCACAGGGGAGCACCCTTGCCCCATGCTCCCGGCCTCAGGCCCTTGGCGAAGCTGGACCTTCTCAGGGAGAGTCAGGTCTCAGAAGAACCTCCACCGCCTCACCACGACCCCATCACCATCCCTCCTGCGCTGAACTCAGGGAAGCTGCAACCAAAGGAAAATCTGCCGCGACACTCTATGCCTCTGACCAGCCGTGCAGCGGAAGATGAGCCATTTACCCTGTCTGGGTCTCAGGTGCCTTATCTGTAAAATAGGGTTACTCCCCCCTCACAGGCCTCGTCAGGGACCTGAACCAGTTGGTCTCTGGAGACAGCGAGCTCAGGTATGTACCAATCTGTAATCTGCTCTCCCTGAGGCCATCCCCCTGACCTCTGGGGCTCTTGAGACAGAAGGCTCTGCAGAGGGGTACCCCATTCTGTTAGAGGGGAAGCGCTTCCCAGAATTGCTCACTCACCCCCATTCCACGGGCCCCTCCCACCGCCCTTCTGGGAGATGCCTCCAGCCTGGAAAAATCCTAAGGCAGCCAGGAAGGCATGTGTTGTTTCCATGTGAGCCCAGTGACTCACTCCTGGTGCCCCCAGGGGACAGGAGTCCTGTAGCACGAGGCAGCCTGGGCCAAGGCCCTCTCCCTAATGATTTACTCTCTGCCAGGCCCTGTAGATGGTCACGGTCGGAGGGAAGAAGAATGGGGTTAAGTGCTGCCTGGGGTCTAACGCTTTGTGACAGCCCAGGCTTGGAGTAGGGTTCCGGGTTCCCAGGAGAGGAAAGGGCCGTGATCGCAGGGAATAGGGAACCTCAGAGGGGCCGAGTTGCCCTTCTGGGCTCCTGCCAGCCTGCCTGGCGCCACCACTGTTGCTTTGTCAGAAGCTCGGTGCCTGGAGACTGGAGGGAATCCTCTCTTCCCCACAGCCCTGGCCCATCTCAACCCGTTGGCAGGAATGGAAGGTGTGGGCGAAGGGGGAGCTGACTGAGGGCAACAGCAGCATTCCCCCGACCCCTCCGCCAGACCTCAGCTCTGCACACCCCCTAAACCCAGGTTCCCCAGCAGCCCCTCACTGTACAAGGGAACCCCTGAACCCATCATATCTGACTTCCTTCACCTCATCAGTCCCTGCTGTGGTCATCCCTCTGCCCCCAAAAGCCCAGACCCTGGGCCAGGAGACAGACCTGGAGCTGCCGGACACCCAGGACAGGACCTAAGCAGCCGGCACCCACCACAGGTGTTGGCGTTTCAGCTGGAGGAGCCTAGAGACAGGGCATCCCTACTTGTAGCCTCCCAAGGAAGGAAGGGAGCAATTATGGGGGGCCCAAGTAGGTCAAGCTAAGGATGCCCCCAGGGGTTCCCCTGCCTCCTTCCCTGGCAACCCATATTACAGACCCCACCCGCCCACCTTGCCATGCACCCATCAAAGGTCCCGTCTGGGCGGCAGACACCACCACCTCGTCATTTTCCCTCTGCCCTCCCCCAGAGCTGGGATCCGGGCACAGCCTCCTACCCATCTCCTTCCAGCCTGGTTAGAGAAGACAGGTCATTCATCACAGCCATCCCCTATGTCTTCACCCTGAAAAGGCACCCCAGAAGAAGACAAAGTGGGGACACACTTTCACCTCACCCCCAGAGAATCCCTCTGCCAGAGGGGATCTTGGTGTGCCCCTGGTTAAGCCCCCTCATTTACGGTGAGAGCTCTTAGCCTGTGAGACACCCTTGCTGCCTGATCTCCAGATCGATGGTCCTTGGATGCTTTGGGCTGAGAACTGCTTGCTTCCCCGGGAAGGTCACCCGTAGGATGTCTTTGAGGCCCGGGAGGAAGGTGTGCTGCTCCTAGGGGCGCTTCCAGAAGTCTAGGCTGTGTTCTCCTGGTGCCCCTCCTCCTCCCCTAGTTCAGACTCACACCAGGGTGGCCTGGAGCTTGAGCTCCTAAGGCCTGTTTCCTGTCCTCCCTGGCTCCATTCAGCACCAAGGCCAAGTTCCCTACACTCCCGTGGGGTGCGGGTAGATTTCCTCTGGTTTTTGGCTTAAGCGTGTAGCCCTTTGGGGTCTCAGCGTTATGTGGGGTGTCCCCCTTGCCTCCCCCCCTCAAGCGAGCCCCTCCTCACTCCACACTCCGTCAAAGCCAAAGGTCACTTTGGCTCAGTTTGGCCGATGCCCTCAGGGCGTGAGGGGCCCCAGTGCCCCACTCACTTCCTGGAGTCTGCTTTCGCTAAGATTTTGATCCCATTCTTTAATGCCTTGTGAGCTCTTCAACGCTTTGAAAAAGGTGTTTTTATTCTATCCAGCACTTTTTGTTTTCTTTTCAGCCGGAGCTGGCACAGACCACCATGTTGCCAGAAACGGAAATCTCTTCGTATCACTTCTCCCGCCCTCATCCCTGGGCCTGAGAGACCCCTCCCCATTTCACAGAAAGGGAACCCAAGACCAGAAGAGTGTGGGAAGGGGAAGAGGAGTCAACCCCCAGGCCTCTGAAGAAGCCCTAATACTTGTGGGGCAGCCAGAGAGCTCATGACACCTTGGCCTCTTCCCAGGCCCCCTGCCCCCAAACCTCAACTGTGCCATCACCTCCCCGAAGACTCAGCCCCTGTGGGTGATGGGAGCGAACAGTGGGGGTGGGGGGGGGCAGGGAAAGGAGGGCTGTGATTAACCCTGTTTTATAGGCAAGGAATTATGGGGAGTAGGGGACAGAAGCAGAGGCCAGAGTAGACCAGCAATTCATTCAGTTCTAGGTCAAGCCCTTATTCCCACCTGTGACAGCCCATCTCTGCCAACAGCCACCTCCCTTAAGCAGGTCACCTCACCTCTCTGGGCCTCATTTTCCTCACCTGCCAATGACCAAGGAGAATAATGGTCATCAGTTCATAGGATTGCCGTGAGGCTTAAAGGGCTTTCTATGTACAAAGCTCATAGATAAATAGTGCTGGCACATGGTAAGGGCATAAATGTTAACTGAGAGGTAGGTAACTTGCCCAAGTCACACAACTAATTTGTGGCAGGGTGAGAGCCATTCATTTTTCATGTGAATATTTAGAGGCGCCTGTCCTAAGCATTGGAGATACAGCCATAAACAAAACAGACAAAAGCCATCTAATGCACACAACAGACAGTAACAAGTAAATAAATGTATGATAGACCAGCGACATAAATGCTAGGAAGAACAATAAAGCAGGGCTAAGGGGGAAAAATGGTGGTGGGGCCTGGGGTACTTTATATGCACGGTCAGGGAAGGGCTGGGCAGCCTGTTCCCGGCCTGAGTCCTTATCCCCCAGCCTTTCACGTTTCAAAGCCTGGACACGCCCCTCTGGGATGCCTCACCTTTGTTTGCCCACTGGGAGAGGCTCCGACTGAGGTGGGGTGCAGGGAAGGCAGGAGCTTCCCCAGGGAGGCAACAGCTGAGGGGCAGGTTGGTGGACGGAGAGGTCTGGGTGCAGGCGCTTTGGGGCTGGAGGACCGTCGTGGGAAGAACCCTTACTGGACCCTCACTCCAAGATCCACCATCCTCTTGCCTCCACCCCGAGCATGTCCTTTACCTTGTTTGGGCCTTAATTTTTTGCCCCCAAAATGGATTTGGAAGATTCCTACCCTGAGACTCCGATGTGAAAGTGCTTTGCTGGTCCTGTGGATGGTGTCAGGGCAGAGGTCTCGGAGTCTAACTCAACAACCACACGCTAAGTCCCCTCGATGGGGGCAGCAGGGAGAGAACAAAACCTCCTCCCCCGCCTAACCCCCAGGTCATTTTGTCCAGCCTTCTGCATCCCCACAGGCTAGAGGCAGAGCTGCAGCCTTTCTTATCTTGCTTTCCCAAGTTGTTCTTACAGGGATTAGAATCTTCCTGCCCTGCTGGGAGTTCTTCGCCAGCATCTACCCTGAATCCCCCAAATGCACACGACACTAGCCGCTCCTCCGAGGCCCAGACAGGGAGCATCCTCTTCCTTTCCCACCCTCTGCTGTCCACACTGTCCACTTGATTCTCTACCTGGGAGTGGAGCTCAACACCCTTGGCCTGTCATTCGTGCTGCTCCACTGCAGATGTAGAGCTGACTACAGAGAAGTGTGCCCCAAGGGGAAGGTAAGGGTCTCTCCCCAACAGGAGCAGCATGAGGGAGGGTGGGCGCAGATGCTCTCTGACCCGGCAGGACTGTCCCTCTCTCTCCCGTCCTGTCTCCCTGCCTCCGTCCCCCACTATCATCACCATCACCTTACAAAATCCTCTGGGAAACCACCTTGTGCCATGAAAGTCAGTGTCTGGTTCTGCACCTCAGGGAGAAATAAGATGAAGTGTCTTAGAGCGTCTGGACGTTCATGTGCTTGCGCCAAAAGGACCTGGGCTCGAGGGACAGGGTGACACCACCCCAATCTCATAGCCCCATGGGGGTCCATGAACCTCGTCACACTGATTCATCTCCTTTCTCATCATCTGAGCCCAAGGTAGGGAGAGGGTGGGAGTGGGTATTTGATTACTGAGGCTGGAGCCAGGGAGGCCTTTGCTACAGAATTAGGGGATGGGGGTGGGGAGAGGATCTGAACTGGGATCAAGGAGAGCCTGTGGGGCTTAGACCTATGCCTGACTGCCCATTTTCCGGATGGGAGCACTGAGTTAGAGGGGAGACCAAGTGACCTAAAGATGGGAGCATGGGGAGCCCTATTTCAGTCACTCCCCTGCCTCAGAATCCACCTTTGCCTCCAGTCTCTCTTTTCTTGGAGGGTCAACAGATTGCAAGGATAGACCCAAAAGAACAAAGAGCAAAGCGACACTATGGGAGGTGACATATGGATCCCTGAGGCTCTCCTCCCTGCCGCAATTCCAGGAGGAAGTGAGAGAGAATCCGGCCAGCGGGCCTTTGAACAGCACCATATTCTGGACCCTCCTCGTCTCTGCCGCAGCAGGAAGATTTGCAGGAAGGGGCAGGATGAGGGAAGATTATTGAGACCAGCTAAGAAAGTCACGTGTTTGTTAGTCTGTCAAATATACAGAACGAAATTAGTCCCATCGGGTGCCTAGCCAGCCGGGGAAAGCTCCAGAGGCAGCCAGCCCATGCCAGTATCCACCAGCCAGAACAGCCCCAGAACCTGGAACTGAGCCCCTGCAGAAGCCGGGATCCACTGTGAGCAAACAGACTACAGTCGTGCAATCACCAGCAAGTGGACCCACTTCCCCGTGGATTCAGGATTGAGACACCAAGAGCATCTGGACTCTGCCCAGCCAGGTCCCCTTCATCTCCAAGGCTTTGGAGGAAGGGGAGGAAGGCCCAAGCTGCCACCCCCATGTCCCATAGGGGTGAGGCCCTTTCTTACAACCTAGGTCAAGTCCCAACACTACTCATTTAACCTCTCCCAGCCCCTATTTCCTCCTCTGTGAAATGCAGAAACTAATAACACATCCCTCATCCAAGTGCTGTGAGGATTCAACGAGATGAGGCTAGAACAGGCCTAGCAGAGAGCCTGGCCGGAGGGGATGCTCCATGAATGGCAGATGCTGCATCCTCTGGGTTTCCTTGTCTGTAAAAAGGGCCTAATGATAGCTCTATTGGGGGTTACCATGAGGCTGAAGTGACAGTGGGCATGAAAGAAGCTTTGGGAACTGCTGTGGAAATGTTAATTACCATTATGATGAGTCCCTGACCTATATTCACCGGCTCCTTTTCCTATAGGATATTAGGAAAGTGGGCCTCTCTCTTTTCATTGCTGGGGCCTGCCCAGCCTTGCCTCACCAGCCCCAGACATGCAGTTGGAACAGTGAGAATAAGCAGTGTGTCCCAGAACCTTCTCACTCCTTTCTGTCTTTGGGGAGCTCTTTTCTGAGCTACTCTGTAAGCAGTTCCCAAGCATCAGAGCTTCCCAGGGAAGTAAGAAAAGTAAGAAAACAATTCAGAAAAATATTGTCTATTGCTTGTCTGCTATCCATCCCCCCCTTTCCTTATTATTAAAACCTTTTTTCTTTTCTTTCAAAGTGTCAACATGCCCAGCTAAAACTACTTGGTCACAGCCATATTACATATTTAAGGCCAAAGAGATGTAAGTAGAAATCTTTGGAGAGAGTATTTCTTGTATAATAAAAAGGCAAAGTCTCCTGAGGAAAAGCTTTCTGCACCCTATACTTCCTCTGTCTGTTAGCCTGGAACATGGACAGTGAGACCTGGAGGTAGAGCAGCCATCTTGTGATCATGAAGCAACATGCATGAGGGAAAAGGTATACATGCTGTAGATTACAGAGCAAAAAATAGGTGTCATATGACATCTCTGGGCCCCTGAACCAACCTTGAATTAACCCTGAACTGCCTGTCTCAGATGTCTTGTTATGTAAGACAATTAAAGCCACTGTTAGTCAGGTGATCTGTAACTCAAAGCTTAATAAATTCATAAAGCAGAGTCCTCAAACAAAAGAATCTAAAATGTGGAATTGGGGGCTTCCCTGGTGGCGCAGTGGTTGAGAGTCCGCCTGCCGATGCAGGGGACACGGGTTCGTGCCCCGGTCCGGGAAGATCCCACATGCCGTGGAGCGGCTGGGCCCGTGAGCCGTGGCCGCTGAGCCTGCGCTTCCAGAGCCTGTGCTCCACAACGGGAGAGGCCACAGCAGCGGGAGGCCTGCGTACCGAGAAAAATAAAATAAAATAAGATAAAATGTGGAATTGACCAAGTGGAGGAGGGAAGACAGTGAGATATGTGGACCCAATATGCGCAGGCTGAAAGTCAAGGACGTTTGTTATGAAATGACAAAATATTTAGTCAAATTGTCCCCTGATGTATCTTGGGATGCAGACCAAATGGAAACCTAGGTGTAGTGATAGAGGAAGTGGTAGGAAAAGCTTAGAAAATCAGCATGAGTTGGCTCCATGAATCTTTCATCAAAGACCTGAAAGAGAAGGAGGCTTCTATTACAAAAACCTAAAGCAGGTGTTACTGGCTTTGGGACAAAGCCATGGGTGAAAGGTAGAAGGATCTCAAGAAGATTGCTAGTAATAATTTGAAGGGCAGTGAGGAAATTGTTACTGGAGACTGAAGAAAAGGCAACCCCTATTATGTAGTGGTGGAATGTCTGGAAACACTATTATCCATGGTAACGTGGAAAATAGAAAGATTACATAATGAACGCATGGATGGGCTAAGGAGCTTTTTGGACAGAATACTGAAAATGCCAATTGGCTTCTTCTGGCTGCCTATGGTAAAATATGAGAAGAAAGAGATGAACTAAAGAAGGAACTCTTCAATTCTGAGTGGAATTTAGAGGAAATATAGAGGGCCCAGGACAGTCTTTCCAGGCAGCAAATGGCTCTCAAAGTAATAAATTGCCTCAGGGCAAAGATCAAATCCATGGCCCTGCCAACAAAAAGGGCCTCAGGGGTAAGATAAAGTCAAAGATGAGATCTTTCATGGAAACTTCAAAAAGATTAAAGGGCAATTCTCAGATCTCAGATAGACAACAAGGCTTCTAGGGACTTCCCTGGTGACGCAGTGGTTAAGAATCTGCTTGCCAATTCAGGGGGACACAGGTTCAATCCCTGGTCTGGGAAGATCCCACATGCCGCGGAGCAACTAAGCCTGTGCACCACAACTACTGAGCCCACACGCCCTACAGCTCATGCGTCGCAACTACTGAGCCCGTGTGCTGCAATTACTAAAGGCCGCATGCCTAGAGCCCGTGCTACGCAACAAGGGAAGCCACTGCAATGAGTAAGCCTGTGAACCACAACGAAGAGTAGCCCGCACTTGCCACAACTAGAGAAAGCCCATGCACAGCAACGAAGACCCAACGCAGCCAAAAACAAACAAAAAAACACCAATAAGGCTTCTAATAATTTTAGCAGTGTGTCTCTTTCAGGCAAGAGGGCCTCTAAGAATCATAAGGGTATTTTCTAACAGCTCTCTACCTCTAAGGTACAGAGGGCCAGTCTCAAAGAAATTTGTAGATATGTTTTTTTGTCTAATTAAGTGAATTATAAGTTGATACACAGGAAGCCCACAACATTTTTAAAGGCATTATATCATCTTGGACTGAAAGGGATAGAGACAGCTCAAAACAAAAGAAGCTTTGAGGGGCTTCCCTGGTGGCGCAGTGGTTGAGAGTCCGCCTGCTGATGCAGGGGACACGCGTTCGTGCCCCGGGTCCGAGAAGATCCCACATGCCGCGGAGCGGATGGGCCCGTGAGCCATGGCCGCTGAGCCTGTGCGTCCGGAGCCTGTGCTCCGCAACGGGAGAGGCCACAACAGTGAGAGGCCCGCGTACCGAAAAAAAAAAAAAAAAAAAAGAAAGAAAGAAGCTTTGAGTCTTTGAGCCAGCCAGGTGACAGGGCATCACTGAGCAATTAAAATATTGTCAACAAGCAAAAGAGTTTACTGAGTATAAAACTAAAAAAGGTAGAGAGTCCTCCTGGGCCCAAGAAACCCATGGAGGGAACCACGAGCTCTACATCAGGACTGTGCTGGGAAGCCCTGGAAGAAGTCATTGCACATGATAGCGTCGAGGGCGAGGGAGAGAGGATACCCCTGGAAGTCCACCTCCTGGTCTCTGTTCTTATCCAGATCACCCATCATCCTCTTCGGGCCCTCCTCATCCACCTTCTTCTAAAAGTGAGAGACAAGGGGGTTATCACCAGGCTGCTCTCACGGGTCAGAGCCCAGCTCTCCCTCCACACTGGGCAGCCAGGTATGTGGTGGGCAGGGAGCCCCTGGGAGCCACTAGGAGGCCCAGTGAGTGAGGACAGAGAGAAGTGCACCAGTGGGAGTCTCCAGCGCTCCCTGCTGGGAGTGGGGAGCACGCCAGGCATTCCCTAGGCGCAGGATCAGCTCTACTCCCCACAGGAGCCCAGCAAGGTGGGCATTACCCCCAGTTTGCTGAGGAGGAAACTAAAGCTTTCTGAAGCCACCACCACTCCCCATCACCAGAAAAGTGAATTCAAAAAAGACGGACTCTTTTTTATACCAGACAAAATGAAACCAAATTAGAAAAGTGTGACCAAAACAATTTTTTTAAAAAAAGAAGGACATGCCTCATACGTTCAAAGCCTGAGACCTGACTTTGGGATTATCCAGGAGTCGGCAAGGGAAGGGCGAGGGGCAAGTTGAGAGTTGACGGCATTTCTCTGCAAAATATCTCAGGGTGAGTGTCTTAGCTGGGCTTTTCTCTCCCTACACACCTTCTTAGTTTGGCATATAAATATGGAAAATGAAAGAGAGAGAGATCACACGTGAGAGCTGTGTAATCTTGAGCCGGTCTCTCCCCCTCTCTGGGCTCTGACAGCACACCCATTCTCTGGAAAGCTGCGGGAAGAGCCAGCAATAGAGCACTCACACACGCATTCACACACGGGCCTCAACTCTCACTCCAGTGAGGCCGTGGAGGGCTCCATCCCACCCTGGTGTCTGTGTCAGCAGGCACCCTCGAGGAAGGGAGAAGAGATTCAACCTGTGCCCCTGCACGCACACACCAGGACCCTCCCCATCCCAGGCCGGCCCCACTCACCCCCACAAAGCTGGGCAGCTCCTTGTGCAGAAGTTTCTTCATCTCCCCCTTACTCAGCTTGAAGTTGTCACCCTCTTGGCCAGAGTACTTGTGGAAGGTGGTGACCATCACAGCCAGCGCCTACTCCAGAGGACTGGACATCTTAGATCTGGGGCTGCAGGGCTGGCAAGTAATGGAGACGCCTCAGCCCAGCCTGCAGGACCCACTTCTGCCCCAAACTGCCTCTCCAAGCCCCTCTCTGAATGGGCAAACAGGGCTGCATCTCCCGCTCGGCCTATGGCTCCCTGGGCAGGGGCCATACCTCCAACTCACACTGCGGGCAGATGCTAGACCTTCCTCTGTATTTGGAAGGGCCTCATGTCTCCTCCCATCACACTTGGGGCCCACCCCTGAGTGCAGGGCTCCCCTCTTTGAGCATCTGTGGAAAGGAAATGGCAGGGTAGCCAGAGTCCCCTTTGGGATCCTCTCTGTGCAGCTCCTTCCACAGGCCAGTGGGCTCTGTGCCAGTGCTGCGGAGACGGGCGTCTCCATGGGCTAGTCAGTGGGGCTCACTGGGCTCTGGCAGTGGCCATGGCTATGGCGCAGGGGTACAAGGTTCCCTGAGGAGTCAATTCCTTCCTCTGCCAGAGGGTGTCGCTCTCCCATCTAACTGGAAGCTCCCTTGGGTGGGCTCATATCTTCCCTCAGACTAGGGGCTCTCACCAGGTAGGGAATGTGTGTCCCCTCATACTGGAGGCCCCTGAGCAGGGGTGCTGGCTCTATGCAGACAGGGCATGGGTAGGGTGGAGGCAATCGAACACCCTCCCCACCAGGAAGAGTCCTATTGGGACTGGAATTAAAGAAATTAAAAGCCCAGCACCCTGGGATCAGGGCGGAATCTAAGACCAAGGACAGACCTCGGAGGTCATCTTTTCCAAGGCTCTGCCTCTGAGAATGGTCACACCACCCCAGGAGGGTTAAGCGGGTCGCAGGGTGAGGCCAGAGGAGCTGGCACCAGAAGCGAGAAGAGCCCCGGGGCCCATCCTGCCAGCCCTGCCTTCGGGAGGTAGGAGAAGACAGGAAGAAGCAGTGGGCAGGAACCCAGCCTGCATGCTCCAGATCCCTGGCTTTTGTTCCTCAGTCCTGCTGGAATCCAGGACTTTGCAAAACAACAAAAACAAAACCCAAACAAACCCAGGATCCTCCTTAAAGCACCCATCCCACCCTCACCCGCCCCATGCACGCTTCATACTCCTGGGCCTAAAGCCCCAAGAAGTGCCTCTAGACTGACAGCCGGACTGCGAGACCCAAGAGAGAGCCTCAGAGTAACCCCTAAACACCACAGAGGAACGTGGAAAAGGCCTCGGTCTGACACTTCACAGGAGGTCCCCCCAGATGCAGAGACCCACAGAAGCCCCAGGCCTCTTCCACCAAGGGAGCCAGCAGAAGACAGAGATCAAGACAAAGGGACAGACGGCACAAAGTAGCACAACATTGTAAATCAACTACACTCCAATAAAAATTAATTTAAAATAAAGACAGGGCTTCCCTGGTGGCGCAGTGGTTGACAGTCCGCCTGCCGATGCAGGGGACGTGGGTTTGTTCCCGGGTCCGGGAAGATCCCACATGCTGCAGAGCGGCTGGGCCCGTGAGCCATGGCCGCTGAGCCTGCGCGTCCGGAGCCTGTGCTCCGCAACGGGAGAGGCCACAACGGTGAGAGGCCCACGTACCACAAATAAATAAATAAATAAAAAGACAAAGGGACAAAGGTAGAGACCCATGGGGGTCGGCCCCACCCAGCCCTCAGCAGGACAGAGGTACTTACCAGACCTGATAGCAGAGAGATACCTGGGAAGGAAAACAAAGGGCCAGGTGCCCAGAGTGGGGATTTATACGTCAACCCCACTGGCCCCCAACATTGTATTTTAAGAAAACCAAACCTGCCCTAACCTGATCCTGCCAAAGCCTGGCCTCCTGCCACTGCCAGCCTCGTCCATCCCAGAGACTGCCAGGGGCACCGCCAGCTGGCCAGCTCAGCTCGGGGAGAGCTCTAGGCCAGCCAAGGGCAGCCCCTTCCCCAGCCCCACCCACGCCACAGAGGGGAGTGGGAGGTGTCATGGGGAAGGGGTAGCCTGGGCCCAGAGCAGGGGAGACAGCCCCTGTTTGCAGGGCCTGGTGACTCAGGCCAGGCTTTGTTCTCATAACACACGCCTGCGAGTCCCAGCTCACTGGTGTGTCAGTGGCTGCAGGTGCCCGCTGGGACTGCACAGGCCTGTGTATGTGCGCTGGAGAAGCCAGAAGGCAACTGGGGGGTCATCAGGAAGAAGAGGGCAGGGGTCACCTCAGGGAATGAGGGAGACAAAGTCACTGTTTTGGCTTAATACTCATTTATTTATTTATTTGGCTGCACCAGGTCTTAGTTGCGGCACACGGGTTCTAGTTCCCTGACCAGAGATCGAACGTGGGCCCCCTGCATTAGGAGCGCGGAGTCTTAGCCACTGGACCACCAGGGAAGTCCCCAAAGTTACTTTTAATAGCCGGCACCAGAACATACCTGGAAAAGCCCCCTTTGGGTAGGAGGAGGGTCTGGCAGGAGGCAGGAAGGCAGTGAGAGGTGGAGATGGCTCTGTTATAGTCAGCTGGGGTGAGCAGCGGTCTGTGGGGTGTAAGGACGCCCCGGGAGGGTTGAAGGGAGAGGAGAAAACTCGGGCCTCCTGCAGATTGCGACGTGGGCAGGTGACGAGGGGCCGGACAGCTCCCCAAGCCCGGTGGCCAGGCCTGGGTGAGGCCACAGCCTCCCTCACCCCACTCCTCCAGGCCCCTCCCCAGAGAAAGGCAAACACTGAGGCCTTTCAGGACCCAGCCCAGGGAAGGGGCTTTCAGAGAAGAGCGGGCTTCATGCTGCCCCTTCCCAGGCCCCCGTCGCCTACTGCCCCAATCCAGTCCCGGCACCGCACTTCCTGTGGGACCAGCTCCCCTCCCCCTTCCAGACGTCCACCAGCTTATTTCCCCTCCCCCAGCACCGCTAGTCCTAGGTGACTCACCCGTGGTTCCAGGCCCAGATGCCCAGGCAATGAGTCAGCGGCACCGCCCTCCTCTCCCAGGGCCAGGGCAGCCGCAGTCCCAGGGCAGTAGGCAGAAATCCCAACCCAGCTTGGGAGGAGAGAGCACTGGCACCGACACCCCGCATCAGGCCCACCCGGGGAGTTTCGGATCATGATACCACAGAGAAGCTCAGACTGAGCACCCACAGAGGGTCAGACATCAAGCCGGGCTGCTGTCTTCCTGCAGGCCACCGTGGGACTTGGAGGCAACCTGAGCGGCATACATGAAGTCAGGCCTTGCGGCCCCCAGCATCCTCTCCTACACCTTGCAAACCACCCAGTGTCCCTCCTCCCCAAGACACTTGGACCCCTCATGCTACTGCTCTTCCCCATCAAAACCTACTTCAGGCCGAGCCTGGAATAAAAGTTGTTCACCCTGAGGTTAAAGACCACTGGGGTGCAATGCATTGCTTTTTACAGCAGCTCGTCCATTTTAACTGAGGACTTCAGCAGACGCCACTTCTGCTCAGAAACTACAGTGGTGTCCCCATGGCTCTTGCTGGCAGTGACGTGCTTCAGGCTTTGACCCCCCACCTGCACTCCAACCTCCCCTGTGTATCTCCTAACTGCCTGCTCACTGTACCTGAGCACATGGGGGTACGTGCACCTGAGGTGGCCAAGACTCCGTTCATGTTCATCCTTCTGCTCAGAATGTGCCCACTCACCACACCCCTTCCTGCTGAAATCCCACCTATCCTTCAAAGGCCATTTTAATGCCCCCGACCTCCCAGAGCCTGCCCCCAATTCTGTCTCTACCTGCTCTGTCCCGCACCAAGCACTCCTTCTGTCCTGTGTGCTCAGAGCATTCTGCTGTCCATTGAATCACTCGTGTGCTTGTCTCCTCTCGCCCTCACTCCCACATGGTGAGCTCACAGGGCAGGGACTGCATGAGCAAAGGGTCTTGCCCACACCAGGTGCTAACCGGGAGTTTATGGTTACCGAATGCGGGGTGGCGTGCTGGGGGCAGTATTTAGGAGCCAGGGGGCCTTCCCACCTCCCCAAATCACATCACTGATTATGCTACCAAATCATAACTTCTCCTCTGGATCCCAGGAGTGGAACTGAGACACTGGGTTGGAAAATGGAGCTTCAGAGAGCTATGAATCCCTGAGAAGTGACTGCAGGAAACCTCACGCTCGTGGACCCTGTGAGGGAAGGAGCAGAGCAAACTCCCCAGCGGGCAGGGATGGAGATGGGAGGCAGACGGATGGAAACTGGGAGAAAAGGTCTGAGAAAAATAGAGTCACAGAAACAACGGGACTGTGAGGGAAAAGGGAAGAAGACCAGAAAGATGAGAGAGAGAGAGAGGACAAGAGCGCCACTGATTGCTAGGGGCACTACCTGGACACCTGTCCTTAAATAGGAACTGAGGCCAGGACAGTGCCCATCAAGGGGCCATATTCCTGAGACTGATGAAAATCACATAATTTGCCACTAACTTGCTGTGTGATCTAGAGCAATTCCCTCCCCCTCCTGGCAGAACAGGAGGATTGGATTGACCGACCCCTAGATTCCAATCCCGCTCTACATTCTCCACTTCTCCATGAAGGCAGAGAAGCCAGGACACAGGCAGGCAGTGGGCACATCCTGGCAGTGACTGTGCCCATGCCCAGACTGGGAAACTGGGTGTCTGCTTTCCGTCCATTCCCTCGCCCCAGCTCCAGGTGTCAGAGGTTTCCCACCAGCGGCTCCTGGGCTTTGCCTGTCTTGTTTATGCCTCCTGGTGGTTGCGACGTGGCATTGCAGGCTGGTCTCTGGGCTCTCCTTTCCCTCCCTCCCGTCGGGGTCTGCCTGTTCTTGCCCTGCCCTGCTCCTGACTCAGGCAGGAGTAGGCAGTGCTGATTCATCTCCAGCGAGCCTTCCCACACCCACACCTCTCACACCTGCCTGATGTATGAAGTTTTTCCAGCCCAGGTGGACTTCTAAGATGGAAACTGTACGCCTGTAAACTGTTTAAAAGCCACAGGGAGGAGTCAGGAGGGAACTAGGTGGCAGAAGTGAGGGGCTGAACACTGCCAAGCTCTGCCAACCCACTCACTATCCCGGGGGCAACTTGGCGGGAAGAGAAATGGTCTTGCTGTTGGGGCCCCAGATTCAAGCCCTGGCTTTCTCCTGACTTACCGTGTGACTTTGGGGGAGTTGCACCAACCTCTGAGCTTAAACTTTTTCACTACAAGGACCCCTTTTATTCTTCTTCTCCCCACCCAGCCCCCCGCAAATATGCTTTTAAATATTTTCTCTTAGCAAACTTTATGAAATAATTTATCTACTATCCCCTGACAGCCTGCTCAGCATGAGAGAACCTGCATTATCACAATGGGTGTGGGTCATTCTGGATCTGCCGTGTGTAATGCATTTGTCATTCCCTTTGCTGGAGGGGTGCAGACTGACATTATGGGACACCTGCTGTGTGCTGGGTAACTGTCTGTATATCATCCCGTTTAATTTACAGAACAATCCCTGGAAATTAGTACAGTCTTACCCCACTTTACAAAGGAGAAAAATGAGGTTCAGGGAAGTTTCCCCAAGCTCACACAATGAATGAGGCATGACTTAAACACAGATGATCACAATGGTAAACCTCCCCTATAATGTCCAATCACCAAGAATCTCCAAGAGGGGCTTCCCTGGTGGCACAGTGGTTAAGAATCCACCTGTCAATGCAGGGGACACGGGTTCGAGCCCTGGTCCGGGAGGATCCCACATGCCGCGGAGCAACTGTGAGCCACAACTACCGAGCCTGCACTCTAGAGCCGGCGAGCCACAACTACTGAGCCCGTGCGCCTAGAGCCCGTGCTCTGCAACAAGAGAAGCCACCGCAATGAGAAGCCCGCACAGCAAAGAAGACCCAACACAGCTAATCAATCAATCAATCAATCTTAAAAAAAAAAACTGAGAGTGAAATTTGAAAAATTACATAAAATAGGCAACTTTGCAGGGGGAAAATATATATTTATATATATATATATATATATAATTCACCAAAATTGACTAAGAGAGGAAATCTGAAGACCTATAACTATTAAAGAAATTGATCTGTAGTATAAATCCACACAATAATGATAAAAATTAAAAATAAAACAGATCCGGGCTTCCCTGGTGGCACAGCAGTTTAGAGTCCGCCTGCCCATGCAGGGGACACGGGTTCGTGCCCCAGTCTGGGAAGATCCCACATGCCATGGAGTGGCTGGGCCCGTGAGCCATGGCCACTGAGCCTGCGCATCCGGAGCCTGTGCTCCGCAATGGGAGAGGCCACAACAGTGAGAGGTCCGCGTACCACAAAAAAAATAATAAATAAATAAAACCGATCCAAATGATTTTTGCAGGCAAGTTTATCAAATAGCCAAGAAAAAAACTTATACAAACTTATATTTCTAGAAAAAAAGGAAAGAGTGCCCAGCTTATTTTATGTGGCAGATATGAAATAAGCTTTGCAGTAAAGACTGCTGGTTGCGCCATTACCTATTCTCTTGTCTCTCATAGCAAAAGAATCTGTACTTTTAAGTTCAAATAAAGGCCACACTCCCCAGCCTTCCTTGCATCTAGGAGTAGCCACATGACTGAGCTCTGGCCTAGAGAAGTAAACAGAAGTGATGTTACTGAGCAGGACATTATGGAGACTTCCCCGGACAGACCTCCCCCACACCACCATGTCCTCCTCCTGCCTCTTATTTGTAGAAAAGCTTTGGTCTCCAAGGCCTCCCATGAGTCACAAAATGCAGTCTCAAGAGTCAAGGATTGAAAGAATGGGAACATATAGTAACAAAAGATAGCAGTTTGGCCAGGAGAACTGGTAACAATTTAAACAGGTCAGCCACATGGCAGTCACAGAATCGCTCACTCCTCCCTGAAGGACACAGAGAACAGAGTCTGATGCACATTCCTGAGTTGTTTTGCAGATACTAAAACCACCACCAGAGGGAAAAAGCTAACTACATGGTAACCAGACTATAGCCATGATATAAGCTGCTCCATCCTGAGCAGTACTAAATCTATGGCTTGCCTAATTCCAGAAACTGGCCTCAAGGAAATGGGAACAAAGCAACCCTGGAGCTATAGATTGACTGCTCTTAAAACAATCAAGATGATGCTGACCAGATCACTGCATGACCAGTTCTGAGATGATTGTCAGAGTTGACCGTTACCGTTCGGCACATAGCCCCAGCCTGCACACCCCTGAATCTTCCCAGTTTTTTCCTATAAAATCCTTTTCCCTCTAACTGGCAACTTGGAGATGGTTTGGGGGGCACTAGTCCACCATCTTCCCAGGTTGCCAGCTTCCTGTATAAAGCATCTTTTTCCACCAACCCTTGTCTCTCGAACATTGACTTTTGAGCCAAATCTGAGTTTGATTCCAACTCTGGCCAGTAACAGCGATAGATGCAACTTCTGATTCATGCCCTTAATGGCAGAGAACATGCTGTTCTTTCACTGCTGTTTAGAATACAGATGAGCCATTTGGACCATACAAACCAGGGATAGCTGAGCAGAACCCCCAAACTAGCCCTAGACCATAAACCTCCAGACAGTACGTGACAAAGCAGTCAACTTCTTCCTCCTTGCCTCTGCTATTTTTGGTATTTGTTACACACAGCCAAATCTGTGTACTAAGTAAATCACCCTACATGTGAACGCCAGAAATGTACCATATGAGAAAGGAAAATTAGAAACCAATCTCAATTATGCTTACAGATACAAAATCCTCAGTAAACTATTAGCAAATGGAATCCATCATTATACTTAAGAAAAATGCATCATGCCTAAGTTGGGTCAACATCATGAATGCAGAGATGGTTTTAACATGAGCAAATGTATTAATATAAGTCACCCCATTAACAGATTAAAAATTAAAATTATATGATTATCTCAAGAGATGCCAGAATAAATTCAATACCCATTCATAATGAAACTCTTAGTAATCTAGGAATGGAAAAGAAATGTCTTGACCAACAAAGGGCATCTATCAAAAACTTAGTTCAATTTCATTCTCAATAGTAAATGATTTAAATTATTCTTTTTTTAATATAAATTTATTTATTTTTGGCTGCATTGGGTCTTCGTTGCCGCACGCGGGCTTTCTCTGGTTGCGGCGAGCAGGGGCTACTCTTCGTTGTGGTGCGCAGGCTTCTCACTGTTGTGGCTCCTCTTTTTGCGGAGCATGGGATCTAGGTGTGCAGGCTTCAGTAGTTGTGGCACGTGGGCTCAGTCGTTGTGGCACACGGGCTCTAGAGAGCAGGCTTAGTAGTTGTGGCACACAGGATTAGTTGCTCCGCGGCATGTGGGATCTTCCCCGACCAGGGCTCGAACCTGTGTCCCCTACATTAGCAGGCAGATTCTTAACCACTGCACCACCAGGGAAGTCCCTAAATCATTCTTATTAAAGTCAAGAACAAGGAAAGGATTCCCACTATTATCACTTCACTCTACGTTAAACTGAAGAGTATGGCCATTTTTCTTAAGGTCTAAGGATTAGGAAAAAATAACAAGATGATACAATTGTCTCCATGGAAAAACAAGAACCCTGATTGCTGACTACAAACAGTGCAACATAAAAGCCCTGTTGGGATAAGACACGGATGAACCTAGGTGTGGGCTGACCTGGGGCAGCAAAGCCCCCTCCTGCAAATCCCCAGAGCTGGAGGATTACGACCTAAAGAGACTGCCTCTTCCCAGAGCTGTGTTTTAAATTAAAGTTCGAAGGCATAGCCCTTCCCAGAATGTTGCCTAGTAGAGTGACAGCAAAGAGAATAGTGACCCTAGTTCTCTGGTGTCTTTGGCTGTCCACACTGAGGGCCCCAATACCCATCACCAGACACAATAACTGAGAACAAACCCCACCCCAGCCCAGGAAACATGTACTTACAAGCCAAAATAATCAGAACCTGAGGTGTATAGCCATTATAATGACATAATAAGAGCAAGCTAAACCATTTGAAGTAGAATTGTTGAAATTGATGAACCAAGAAATTAAAATAAGATAATAAATATCCTCAAAAAGATAAAGAACAACTGATAGAAATAAGAACAAGAGGTCATAAAAAAAGAACCAAGTAGACATATCAAATATAAAAAATATATTTGTTGACATTAAGAACACAACAAATGGAAAAAATAAAGGATGGATACAGCTGGAGAACAAATGAGTGAACTGGGAGATCAGACTGAGAAAATCTCCCAGAGGGCAGAAGAAAAGATTAAAGAGAGAATACTTCAAAAGGAGCTAAATGACATAGAGAATAAAAGTGTGAGATCAGGATAATAGGATTCCCCAAAGAGAGGAAGAAAAAAAGGTAGGGGGGAATAGCTGAAGAAATATGGTAATACATTTCTGAGAGTTAGAGTAAGGTGAAAGTTCTCAGCTTGAAATGGCTCACAGAGTGGTAACTGGGGTAACTAAGGAGGGGAAAAAACACATTTAGACTCATACTGAAATTTAAGTGTATCAAATCAGATAAAATTCTAAACATCTCCAAAAGAAATACAAAGGAACAAAAATCAAACTGCATCAGACTTCTCAACAGAAACACTAGATGCAAGAAGACAAAGTAGCAATGTTTTTAAACGTTGAAAGAAATAGTCAAAATAGCCAAATAGTCATTCCAATGCGAGGGTATGAAACTCTGGTGGTCCAGGGGTTGGGACTGCTCTTCCGCTGCCTGGGGCCGGGTTCAATCCCTGGTGGGGGAAATAGGATCCCACAAGCAGCCTGGCACAGCCAAAAAAAAAAAAATCCTCAGGCATAGTAGGCCTCAGGAAAAAGGCCAACATTAAAAACACTCTTCGGGGGCTTCCCTGGTGGCGCAGTGGTTGATAGTCTGCCTGCCGATGCAGGGAACACGGGTTCGTGCCCCGGCCCGGGAAGATCCCACATGCCATGTAGCAGCTGGGCCCGTGAGCCATGGCCACTGAGCCTGTGCGTCTGGAGCCTGTGCTCCGCAACGGGAGAGGTCACAACAGTGAGAGGCCTGCGTACCGCAAAAAAAAAAAAAAAAAAAAAACACTCTTCGGGACTTCCCTGGTGACACAGTGGTTAAGAATCCGCCTGTCAATGCAGGGGACACGGGTTCGAGCCCTGGTCCGGGAAGATCCCACATGCCATGGAGCAACTAATCCCGTGCACCACAACTACTGAGACCTCGTGCCACAACTACTGAAGCCTGCGTGCCTAGAGCCCATGCTCTGCAACAAGAGAAGCCACCACAATGAGAAGCCCTCGCACTGCAACAAAGAGTAGCGCCTGCTCACCACAACTAGAGAAAGCCCACATGCAGCAACAAAGACCCAACACAGCCAAAAATAATAAATAAATTTATTTTTTTAAAGAAAACAACACTCTTAGAGAAAGTACTCAAATAAGAAGAGAGAAATGAGGATGATGCCTGAGACATGGGGAGTAAAACTGGTTAAATAATATAATAAAACTGATTATTTTTAAAAGCCAAAGGGCAAGGGAGAGAGAGAGAGAGAGAGAATGAAATGGTTGGTTGGAGAGCAGCGTCTCCAGTTGCCGCAGGTTATATTTGCAAAAAAAGGACTTGGCACACAATTTTATCATCAGCTTGAGGAAAAGTACCTGAGGGACAAGACAGCTAGCCTTTGGTTGGGGAATTACACAAAAGAAGAATCAAACTGAATTTTAAGAACTGTCAAGATGATGAGAGAAGAGAGAGGAAAGGGCAAGACTAAAAGGATATGAGGGTGTGAAAAAGTACTTTTGCTATTAAGGGAAATATAAAATGAATGATACATTTAGAAATTATTCTAAGGAGGAACATGGAGTTAAATTAAAGCAATCACAACATTGTAAAAATATAGAATATATAACTTTTACAATATAAGAAGAAAGTTGGCTCCATCCGTTGGAAAGCAAGAAAGAAAAAAACGACAAAAAAGGCACAGTATACAGAAAATTTTAATGTCAGAATAAGTCCTAATACTATAAAGGAATCTGTAATAAAGATGAACAAAATAAACATACTTGTTAAAAGACAAAGATTCCCAAGTTGGGTTTAAAATTTTTTTCAGCAATATGTTGCATACAAGAGAAACATTTAAAAGAAAAATGTATTAAATGTTTAAATTTTAAATATTTTAAATAAAAGAACAGGAGAAAATACACCAGGGAAATATAAAGCATAAGAAATATCATGGAAGTAATTTTGATATTTGATAAAAGAGAATTCAAGATGAAAAAATATGAGACAAGAGGAACATAATACAAGAAAATACAAACATCATGAACATTAAAACACCAATAATATAGCCTCAAAATATATAAAGCAACAGCTAACAAAACTTCTGGAAGAAATAAATAAATTATGGTTAGAAATTGTAATGCACTCTTCTCAGAAACTGATCAAGGAGACAAAAAAAAAGCAGAAATATAAAATAACTGAATAATGTTATTGGTAAATTCAAACTATTTGGTATATATAGAGAATCCTACACCCAACAAAGAGAACATAAACATTTTTTTCTAGCACATGTGGATCATGTAATATTGAATAAGCTCTAGGACACAAAAGAAGTCTCAATAAATTTCAAAGAATCATTATTACACAGATTATGTTTTCTTACTATAATACAATAATAATTTTAATTAATAGATAATAAAATAGTTTTAAAAGAAACAGAAAAAAAATGAAAACAGCCCTACTGTTCATCAACAGTATAGAGAAATAAATTAGAGCTTTTTTTTTTTTTTTCTGGTACGCGGGCCTCTCACTCTTGTGGAGCACAGGCTCCGGATGTGCAGGCTCAGCGGCCATGGCTCACGGGCCCAGCTACTCTGCGGCATGTGGGATCTTCCCGGACCAGGGCACAAACCCGTGTCCCCTGCATCGGCAGGCGGACTCTCAACCACTGCACCACCAGGGAAGCCCTAGAGCATATTTAAACAATGAAATATGACACAGTAATGTAAATGGATGAACTTCATCAATATGGATAAAACAAGAGAGGAAGTTGCAGAAGAATCCATGCGTTATGGTACTATTTATGTAAAGTGCAAAAACATGCAATACTAAATAACATATTGCTTAGGAATATGTACACATGTGATCAAAATTATTTTTTTAATCAAGGGAATCATAAATGCATAATTCAGGATAGCGGTAAAAAACTATAAACTCATAATTCAGGAGCAAAATTTGCCACCCCAAAATGTGTCTCTTTGGCTTGAAGATTAATTTAATTTTAAGAAACATAAGACTCAGGAAGTCTTTCTATTAACGTCCCCTTTGCTGCCTAAAGAATTTGGATAAAAGCCAGAATAAAGCTATCACCAGAGCTATCTGCAAAGAATATAGGCTAGATGTGGTAGGGAGAGATCAGAGTCCACTAGTGTCCGATTGTCTCTGCATGGCCCAGCAAATATTTATTTACAAAATATTTGCTTCGCTATCTCTTACTGAATTGTCTTCCTCTCTTTTGAAGTTCCAAACAACTACCCCCAAATTCCTTTTGTCTTTAGCTGAAGATTGTATTTAAGGTAAGGGTTTTGACCATTTTGGTGAGTTACTTAGTTTTCCTAGGTCTCGCCCATGTATACATCTTATTAACCTTCTGTTTGATTTTCTCCTGTTAATCTGTCTCATGTCAATTTAATTCTTAGACCAGCCAGAAGAACCTAGAAGGGCAGAGGAAAATTTCCTCCTCCCAATAGTGGCTACAGCTGTGGAGAGGGCCAGTGCAATATAGGATAGCATGTGGAGGCCTTCACCTAGATCTGTAAATTTTCTTTGTTTTAAGGGATCTAAAGCAAATATTTTTTAAATTCAACAAAGCTTATGACTGGATAATGTGCTATTTTCTATACTCTTCTGTATGCTTGAAATATTTCTACATTAAAATAGTAGGAAAAGAAAAAGAAAGAAAAGAAGAGAGAGCATCCATGGAAGGAAAGCCAGCCACAGACAAGGTAGGAAAATCCAGTTAGCCTGAGATTTTCCCATGGAACTCACAATGGCAGCAAACAGAGGAGCCATGTCTACAGGGCACAGAGAGAAAGAATGTATGACCTGACAATTTTATGCCCTGCCAAGCAGCAACAGTCTCAAGCTGAAAGAACTCAGGGAATACAGAAGCCAAGAGCCCTTTGAAATCCAACCAACCAAATAATGACTCAAATAAAGGATGCCAGAATGAAGAAGCCAGGCTAAAAGGTCTGTTTGTGAGAGCTGAATTCATAGAACTAGAACTAAGACCAAATTTGCATTGGAAATCATGTTTACAAAACAGAATGCGAATACTGTATACGTCGACATTTTTAAATTAACTAATATAACTATCAGAAATTGGTAGATTGGGGCAGGGGAAATGGGAATAAGTGTAAATATACTGTTTTCCTCATCCTTCTGGTAGGTGGTGAGGAGTTGTTTTTTATCTCTGACTCTTTTACAAGCTAATATTTCTCATGATGAAAAATAATTTATTTTTCACCACGAGATTTATTTTATTTCATAAAATTTAGTAATTTGTTCATTTTCCATTTTTCCCTTTTGTTATCTACAAGTAAAACTTAAAGAGTACTTTTTATTATGAATAACATGTATTGTGGTCCCATTTTTGTAACTGTTTTTTCTGTAAGTCTGTCTATCAGTCTCTCTAGCTGTCTATACTGATAGAGAGCCAAATGGTATTCAACAAATGTTAATGCTTATTTCTGGGTGGTGGGATAGTGATTAATTTTTTTCTTTCTTCTCTGTATTTTGCTGCTTAATTTGTTGCTGTTGTTGCTGCTGCTAATAGATATGGGTCATGGGCATTCTTTCAGAAGAAACAGAAAAGATGACCTTGGCAGTAATTTCAGGAATGGATCAAGGGAGGACTTGTGGGAAGCAGAGGAGATTGGCCCTTGCAGTGGGGGGAGATGGTGATGGTTTTGAAATGATGGGAAGGGCATTAGAGAGGAAAAGAAGTGAAAATATTTGAGGTTTGTTTTTGAGGTAGAACCAATAGAACTTGCTGATCAGTTAGGTATGGGGAGCGAGAGGTAAGGAAGACCCCAAGAAAACTTCTGGATTTGACTTGTACGGCTGAGCAGATTGTAGTGTCGTTTATATGGGAAGGTGGGGTTGAGGATGTGGATTTGGAGGGAAAACCAGGAGTTTGTTTTTGGACTTGGTCAGTTTCATATACTGTGAGACATCCATGTGGAAGTTCATTTATTCAACAAATATTGAGTACTTACTGTTAGGTGAGCCAACACGGGTTGTGAAAGAATTCACAGAAGTATTAACAAGGGAAAAAGAGAAAGTTATTCACTTTCTGAGGGAGGAAAGAGGCCAGATGAATAGAGTGGCATTAGCCCCAAAGGCTGGGGGTTTGAGCCTTTCACTGGGCTTCAAAGGGCAAGGTGCAGGAAAGAGGGGGTGGGTTCATATCTATTTTGGTCCAGAGTTGTTTCAAAATTGGATGTGCTTCTACGGGGTGTGTTTTCTCTGAGAATCTGTAACTTTTTGTCTTCAGAAGTTTCCCAGTCCTTGGGTGTCTGAAAGAGACTTGATAGTGGCCCTTGATAGGCGTTACTCTATTTTGAACAATGTTATATGGATTTACACTTACTATGTGCTAGGCACTGTGGGATGCTACAGTGAACAAGAGAGACAATGAAATCTTCCCTCATGGTGCTTGCAATAAACAGTAAGTAGGGACTTACCGGGAAGAATCCGCCTGCCAATGCAGGGGACACGGGTTCGAGCCCTGGTCTGGGAAGATCCCACCTGCCGCAGAGTGACTAAGCCTGTGTGCCACAACTACTGAGCCTGCATGCCACAACTACTGAAGCCCACACACCTAGAGCCCTTGCTCCGCAACAAAAGAAGCCACCACAGTGAGAAGCCCGCGCAACGTAACAAAGAGTAGCCCCCACTCGCCGCAACTAAAGAAAGCCTGCGCACAGCAACAAAGACCAAGCACAGCCAAAAATAAATAAAATAAAATAAATTTTTTTAAATAATAAAAATTTTTTTAAATAAAAATTAAAAAGAAACAATAAGTAAAACACATAGTATTTTAGAGGTCACAAGTGCCATGAGGAAAAATAAAGCAGGAAGCAGGAATAGGGTATAACAGCCTGTGGAGAGGTTCCATTTTTTTTTAATATTTATTTTTTTAATTTATTTATTTGGCTGCACCAGGTCTTAGCTGCGGTACGCGGGATCTTTGTTGCAGCACGCAGGCTCTTAGTTGCAGCATGCAGCATCTAGTTCCCTGACCAGGGATCGAACCCAGGTCCCCTGCATTGGGAGCGTGTGGTCTTAACCACTGGACCACCAGGGAAGTCTCAAGAGGTTCAATTTTAAATAAAGTGGTCAAGGAATTTTCCACTGGGAGAGAGATATTTGATCAAAGACCTGAAGTAGATGAGGGAGAGGCCATGTGACTATCTGGGGAAGAGAGTTCTTCTCTAGCACCCAAAGAGGGGATAGTGGGAACCTCTGATTTATAGGCAGAAGTTCAATTGGTATCTGAAATGAGGGGGGGGAATTCGGGGGGACGTTTTGTAGGACTGAGCCCTTAACCTGTAGATCTGATGCTATCTCCAGGTAGATAGTTTCAGAATTGAGCTGAATTATAAGAGGCCCAGCTAGTGTCAGAGAATTGCTTGGTGGCATGGGGGAAAATCTCACACATTGAATTGGAATTGGTGTCAGAATTGCAGATGCTTTTTAGACACAACCTCTTCTCTTCTCACTCCATGCTCTATCCCTTGGCGTGCTCATCCATGCCCAATGCTTAGGTTTCCATCTATGTTTCTGCCTCCCAAACTGCCAATCCAGCCCTCCTCTCTGAACTCTGGATGTGTATATCCAACTACTTCTTTGACGTTACCATGGGACTATTACAAGAAGATGTCTAAAACTAAAATTGCAATATCCACACACCTACTGCCCCAAATCTGGGCATCCTCCAGTTTTCCCTGTGGCGATAAATGGCACCACCATGTATTTGGTTTCACAAGCCAGAAATATGGGAGTCACATGCACACCTGCCTCTCCCTGATCCATCATGTCCAGCCCATCAAGGCCTGACTATTTTACCCCCTAAATCTCTCATGAACGCATCCACTTCTCACATTTCCCCACCACACCACTCCCCAGAACTCACTGTTCTTCATCTCTGCTTTATTTTTCTTTACACATCATATGATTTCTTTGTTTGTTTGCTGCTCCCGTATCTCCACCTGCCTAGACTCCAAGCTCCATAGAGATAGAATAGTGCCTGGCATGTAGTGAGCACTAAATAAGCACGTGTTGACTGGATGAATGACCTACACTCTCTCCACCCGAGTTCAGGAGATAATCGTAGTTAAGAACAGCAGCTCCCAAATCAGACTGCCTGGGTTCCACCACTTGTCAGTTCTATGATCTCTGGCAAGTTATGTAACTTCTCTGTGCCTCAGTTTCCTCACCTGTAAAATGGAGATAACAAAAGTACTTACTTCATCGGGTTGTGGGGATTAGGGAGTTAATATCTGTGAAATAGAACAATGCCTGGTATAGAGTAAGTACTCAGTAACAATTAGCAATTATTTGCTATTATTTGTTAAATTACCTCTTCACTGGTCTCCCTGTCCCAACTCTACCCCCTCTCTTAATCTTTTCCATTATTGCAAAATGGAATTTTAAGTGAAATTTTTCAAAGTGCAACTCTGATCATGTCGCACACCCAAGCGCACACACACACACACACACACACACACACTCACATTGCTGAAAAAACCATTCAGCGGCTACCAATCCTTAACATGTCCCTCAGGGTCTTGCCCACGCCTCCAGCCTCACCTCGTATCTCTCTCCACCTTGTTCTTGGGTTTTAGCCACACTTAACTTTCCCTCGGTAACTCATCATGCCCCCTTCCTGCCACAGAGCCTTTGCATATAATGGTCCTTCTATCTAGGTAGCACTTCCTCCCCTCAACTTCACTCTCACCCTCCCTCCTCCCTTTGCCTGGATAACTTCTGCTCATCTTTCAGATTTCAACTCAAGAGTCACTTCCATAATGACATTCCCCACTCCCAGACTAAAATTCAAGTTTCTTTGTTTAAAATTACCATAGGGAATTCCCTGGTGGTCCAGTGGTTAGGACTCAGCACTTTCAGTGCCGTGGCCTGGGTTCAATCTGTGGTCAAGGAACTAAGAGTCCGCAAGCCATGTGGTGTGGCCAAAAAGAAAAAAAAATTACTGTAAATTTGATCCCTTAGCAGTTGACCTCAATTTGTAATTATCCACTTGTTTGTGTTATCACGTGGTTATTTATTGTCTTCTCTAAACTGAAAGCCCCATAAAATCAGGAAACATATTTTTCCTCCTCTTTTTATTGCAGTATCTACTGTGCCTGGCACATACAAAGTACTACCTTCTGAATGAGTGAATGAATAAATGAATGAATGGGTCCTCAGCAGAAGCAACCACAACCACCATACAGGGCCTGTAAAGGGCTTAACCCTTCATAGTTATCGGGACCAAGACACAGACGACAGTCTCTGCCCTTTGGGCAGTTCACAGAGTTAGTAAGAGAGGGGGTCTGAGTAGCAGGTCTGCTGGTCACCAGCAGTGTGTCTTTGACTAAGTCACGTCACCTCTCTGAGCCCCCATATCTTCATCTGTAAAATGTGGACCATGATTCTTATCTCACAGGGTTAAGGAGGACCAAATGAGCCTTGGATGAGAAAGTGTTTTTTAAAACTTTTAACATTGAACAAACAGAAAGAATTGTTTTATTTTCCAAAAGGGAACTTTACTAGGAATTGAAATGGAAAGAAAAGCCAAATACACAGGAGGTACAAAAGCTGACCCAGGTGGCTTTAGTTTCCTTACCCTAATGTGGCAAGATAAGCCGGGTTCTCATCCCATAGAATGACAAGCCTGGCTACACGTCAGTCCCAATAGTTTAGACACTAGGCCAGGCCAGTGTGAGACACAAGGCAGAGGGACCCTTCTCAGCTCCACTGTGGGACCCCCACAGGGGCCTGTTCTGGCCCCCTATCCCCTGCTCTGCTCGGGCCCTGCTCAGGCCATCTGGTCCTTGGACTCCTGGGTGAAGGAGGAAGGCCCACCCTTCTCTGGCCCCAACACTCCCCAGAGAGTCCTCCAGCTGAGCTGCCTGACCTCAAAGTAGCTGCTTTTGCTCCTTTAGGGCCTCTCTGGCTCCAGGCCCTGGAGCCCAATCCTTGATTGTTGTTAAGTTTCTCTGACCTCCACTGAAGCTCAGCATCCTCCCCAGTGCTCTAGGCTTACACTTAGACCCCTTTAGAAACAGGCCTGTAACTGGGGTCACACACCAGCTCATTTCCTGCCAGCTGCTCTTAAGTCTTGACCAATGAAGTGTTTGTTTCCAGACACAAACCAGGGGCAGTGAAGGGAGCTCTATTCTGAGTTGCCTCTGGGATCTCTCATGCCATCCCCACACCTTAGGCTTCATATCAAGTCCTTGGCAAAAGACTTGTACACTGAAAATGACAAACCATTGCTGAAAGAAATTGAAGAAGGCACAAATAGAGGGAAAGACATCCCATGTTCATGTATTGGAAGACTTAATATCATTAAATATCCATACTATCCAAAGTGACCTACAGATTAAATACAATCCCTATCAAAATCCCAGTGGCATTCTTTTAGAAATAAAACTATCCTAAAAGTCATATGGAATCTCAAAGGACCCCAAATAGCCAAAACAATCTTGAGAGAGAAGAGTAAAGCTGGAAGCATCACACTTCCTGATTTCAAAACGTATTATAAAGCTACAGTAATCAAAACAGTATGGAACTGGCAAAAAGACAGACAGACATACAGGGACTTCACTGGTGGTCCAGTGGGTAAGACACTGCGCTATCAATGCAGGGGGCCCAGGTTCGATCCCTGGTCAGGGAACTAGATCCCACATGCATGCCACAACTAAGAGTTCGCATGCCACAACTAAAAGATCCCACATGCCACAATGAAAATCCTGCGTGCCACAACTAAGACCCAGTGCAACCAAAATCAATTAATTAATTAATTAATTAAAAAGACAGCCAGACCAATGGACCAGAATGGAGAGCCCAAAAATACACCCTCACATATTTGATTGAATGATTTTCAACAAGGATATCAAGAACACACAATGGGGAATGATAGTCTCTTCAACAAATGGTGTTAGGAAAACTGTATATTCATATACAAAAGAATGAATTTGGACCCTTACCTTATACCATATACAAAAATTAACTCAAAATGGAAACCTAAAAGTAAGACCTGAAACTATAAAACTCCTAGAAGAAAACATCAAGGAAAACCCTCATGACATTGTAACAAGCAAAGATTCCTTGAATATGACACCAAAAAAAGATAACAAGAGCAAAAAATAGACAAATAGGACTACATTAAACTTAAAAACTTCTGGGGAACAAAGGAAATAATCAACAAAGTAAAAAGATAACTTACAGAATGGGGGAAAATATTTGCAAGCCATATGTCAGATAACAGGTTAATTAATATCCAGGATGTATAAAGAACTACAACTCAACAAAATAAAAATAACCCACTTAAAAATGAGCAAAGGATTTGAATAGACATTTCTCCAAAGTAGATTACACAAATGGCCAAGAAGCATATGAAAAGATGCTCAACATCACTAATTATCAGTGAAATGCAAATTAAAAAGAAAAAGACACAAGATATCACCTCACTTTCATTAGGATGGTTACTATCAAAAAAAATTAAAACAGAAAATAACAAGTATTGGTGAGAATGTGGAGAAATTGGAACCCTTGTGCACTGTTGGTGGGAATGTAAAATGGTGCATCCACTATGGAATAGTATGGAGGTTCCTCAAAATTTTTTAAATAGAACTGCCATATAACCCAGCAATCCCACTTCTGGGTATACATCGAAAATAATTGAGGGGACTTCCCTGGCTGTCCAGTGGTTAAGACTCCGTGCTTCCACTGCAGGGGACATGAGTTCGATCCCTGGTCGGGGAATTAAGATCCCACATGCCATGCTGTGCGGCCAAAAAATTCTTTAAAAAAGAAGAGAAAAAAATTAAAAATAGGATCTTGAAGAGATAGTATCACTCCCATGTTCATTACAGCTTTATTCACATTAGCCAAGATCTAGAAGCAACCTAAATGCCCATTGACAGATGAAAGGATAAAGAAAATGTTGTATATACATACAATGGAATATCATTCAGCCTTCCAAAAAAAGGAAATTCTGTCATATGCTACAACATGGATGAACCTTGAGGATATTATGTTAAGTGAAATTAGCCAGTCACAAAAGGGCAAGTACTGCATGATTCCACTTAATATGAGGTAACTAAAGTAATCAAACTCATAGAAACAGAAAGTAGAATGGTGGTTGCCAGGGCCTGAGAGGTGGGGAATGGGGAGTTGCTGTTCAGTGACTATAGAGGTTCAGTCCTGTAAGATGAAAAAGCTCTAGAGATCGGCTGTACAACAATGTGCACTTAAACTTTATGAAGAGAGTAAATTGATGTGTGTATTTTATCACAATTATATATAGATAATGTGAATGAGTTCTTCACCATTCAGTCAAGGTAGCATTGTGACTCCCCAGGACAGGCAAAGGGTGTTCTTTACTCTTTTTTTGGCTATATTGGGTCTTCTCTACAATGCGCGGGCTTCTCCTTGCGGTGGCTTCTCTTGCTGCAGAGCACAGGCTCTAGGCACACGGGCTTCAGTAGTTGTGGCATGTGGGCTCAGTATTTGTAGCTCACAGGCTCTAGAGCACAGGCTCAGTAGTTGTGGCGCACTGGCTTAGTTGCTCCACGGCATGTGGGATCTTCCCAGACCAGGTCTCGAACCCGTGTCCCCTGCATTGGCAGGCGGATTCTTAACCACTGTGCCACCAGGGAAGTCCCTGTTCTTTACATTTTTAACTAGAGAAGGGTTGCTGTGAAGGAGAGATGGTAAAGAAGACTAGTGTGCTACCTTGACTGCAAGCCCATTCTGAGGCAGGTCACTTTTAGAAGGTTGAGGATCTGTAATGGATTCCAATAAAACTGTCTATGCCTGTGCATCTTTAGAAAAACCTTAAACCCTAGGGGTAAGCTGCCCTGGGTTGAAAACCATTGATCCAGAGCACACAGGCTGGATTTCCTGCCCCGTTTCTCTTGGGGGTATGTGCTGTCTTTCTATGGCAGGGGAGAAACATAGAAGCTGTCATTGTCCCCTACACCAGGCACAAGTCCCAACTCTGGCCTTCCACACCCCTCTTTCTTTGCAACCCACTTTCTCATCCCATAAACTTCTCTGTGTATTAGAACAATCTGTACATGAGAATTCAGTATCTCTGTGCTATTCATGACTCAAGACTGAGGGTTGCAGCGCCTCTCTCATGGAATTTCAGTGAGGACAAAATGGGATACACTGTGTGCCCAGAAGTTGAATGTGAGTTGAGCTTGGTCTGGGAGGGCCCAGAGGTGATGACACGTGTGGCCTTTGGCCCTTTATGGAGGAGGGAAGTAGGTGCTGACCCGGGGCTGACAGCACCAGCTAGGACCCAGAGTTCTACTTCTTTCTTGCTCTGCCCTCTCGGTGAGATTTCCCCTTGCCACCCCCTTGCACCGGGGCCCATGGCAAAGATCACCAAGGCATGAGGAAGTTCCAAGGAGTGGAAAGGTTTTAATGAACATCACAAAGGGACTTGGTGAGGGGGACACAAACTCCAAATCCAGCCTTTGTTGCCCATTTCAGTGGCTCAGGAGGGAGGGGGCTCAACCCTGTTTCCAGACCCAGAGGCAGCTGGAGGGCAATCCCTGGAAGTCTCCTCTACCCAGCAGAGGGGCTGAGGGAAAGGGGAGAGAGGAGTCTCTGCTGGTGTTGCCAGGAACAGGGAGACCTGAAGCAGCAAGCTGACCTCTAAGGTCAGGAGAGACCCGGAATCAGGCAGGAACATCAGAGGTCAGAAGGGTAGATAACAGGTGAGGAAACTCTTGGGTCCCCATACAGCACTGTCACAGAGGGGCCCCAGGGTCTGCTGGCTCCAGGGACTGAGACCCTCAGGGAGACACCCCCAGACTGAGACACTCACAAAGAGGCCCTGACATCCCCCCTTGCCCCGTTCAGCAATTGTCAGGAGAAGGTCTAGAGGGAGAAGAGAGGACAGGGGTCTGGGTGGGCAGAGGAGGGAGCCTAGGAAGAGCATGGGGGAGGGGACGGTGGGAGGGTCCTCTAGCTGCTGCTCTGCTGCTCCTGCTGGCGGATAAGGTTGGCGATGGGACTAGTGATGCCGCCTATCAAGATCCAGTACTCGTCGAAGCTGATGCGCCCGTCGTGGTTGGCGTCCAGGTTCTGGATGAGCTTATCAGCAGCCCTTCGGTTCCCGGTATCCTGGCGAGGAACTGAGGGTCAGCAATACTGAGGTGGCAGCTCTACAGAGGCCCCAGCAAGGACCCTAGGCAGAGTCCAGGGTCTGGCCTGGGCTGCTGCTGCCCTTGGAAGATGGGAACAGAGCCCTCACTGGCTCAGGCCTGGGCACCCTGAGGACAGAGGGCTGGGCGGTGTGGAGACCCCTGGTTTTGGGGGGATAACTCTGAAAGGACAGAAGCGGAGGTGGGGAAGGAAACCCAGAGAGGGCAAGAGCTTCAGGAGCTGGGTGGGGTAGGGGCACGGAGAGGCCAGGCCCTTGGGTGGGGGGACCTCACCGTCAGCATATGGTTGAGCTCCTTCTGAAGCATCTTCCGGAAGCTGCTTTTGCTGATCTTATCCTTGGCCAGGCTGTGCTTGGACACATATTTGTAGAAGTTTTCCACCAGGACGACCACCGCCTTCTCCAGCTCTGTGTAGGAGTCCGCCATCTCACAGCCTCACACCTCGCAGGGCCTGGGTGCCAGGATGAGGGGAGGTGAGGAGACGCCACAGGCCACACCTGCTCCTTCGCCTCTCTGCCCCTGTCCACCCGCTGGGCCCACCCCCTGGGCCTCTGGCCCCCCAGGCTGGCTGGTCCTCAGGAGGAAGTAAGCAGGGAAAGGGGAACCCAGGGTGGGCCTGGAATGAGAACTATGTGTCTCCTCTCATCCAGGTGCTCTCCAGCTGAACAGCCTCAACGGGTTTTCCAGGCACTTCCCCAGCCCCAGGCACTGAACTTGTCAGAGCCCCAGAGAGAACAAGAGGCTCCTGGGAGGAGGATGAGAGCCGGTGCCCATCCTTCCGCCTTCTCCATACCTGGCCCACCCAGAGGCCCTGGCCCGGGGACAAGCACAGCTAGAAACTGCTAGGACGGGCCACGTCCCCCACCCCCAGGGCTGGCCGAGACCCCTGCCCCAGGCAACAAAGCAGGAGGCGGGGACCTAGGCTCTCCTCAGTCCTTTCCGCCAGGCTCCAGGACAGTGCGTCCCGGGTCTCAGGCCATGGCTGCCCTTCTCTGATAAAGGATGATGTCCCGATCCATCAAGTGAGGCTTTGTGCAGGCCCCCAGCCAGCCCCGGCTAGCCTAACCTCCCTCATGCCCACCCCAAAATATACAGCAGGATACAAGGGCCCCTCCCCACCCCATTACCTAAGGAGGAGCCCAGAGGTTCAGCCCCAGCTGGAGACAGCTGAAGATGGAGCCTCCACAGCCAGCCAGAGGCTACACACAACAGCCCCCTGCTCCAGGACAAAAGGCACTCACATTGCAAGCGGATACAGCCTACTGAATAACAGGATATGAGGGGAACAGGCGGATCTCCTCTGTGAGTCGCCGCCCATGCCCAGAGCCCCCCCAAGTGAACCCTGGCAAATGAGCCTCCCTTCCCGCCCCCAAGCCCAGGAATGAGTTGCAGCTGCCTTGCCCATCGGGTCTTGGCAAGGGAAGGTGGACACCGCCACCAGGGCATCCCATGGTTCGATAATGGAAGGGAAGTCTGCTTCCCCGAGCCCCACCGCAGCCCCTGCCCCTGCCACCTGCTTTCTAATCCTCCTCCTGACCATCCATCCCTCCTCCTGTGCCCATTGCCCTGCCCTCTCCACCTAGCTGAATCCTGCCCAAACCGCACCTCCAGGGAAGACTGCCCTGACCCTTGCCCTCTGGTCCTCCTCCCCTGACTCCCACAGACTCTCAGCCAGCCTTGGCTGGGCCCACTAGCTGCTGTGACTGCAGTCTCTTCCTGGATCATCTCTCCCCAGACACCAGAACTTCCTTGAAGCAAGGATAGTGTTTCTTATATGCAGCCATTGTGTTAGGACTGGGAGACTTTGGGACCAAGTGAGTCCCAAAAATTCTGGATATACAACTTAAAAAAATTTTTAAATCCTGGATATACAACCTCCCTGCTTTTAATCTCTGCATCTTCTCTCACCCACGTGGCTTGGCCCAATGCTTTGCTCAAGGTAGATGCTCTATAAATATTCCACCTCCTGCCAGCCCTGATACCAGGTATCCAAGGCCCCTGACCACTCTTCGAAGATTTTTCTTTTACTAAACTTCTTCTGGAGAAAGGGTGAGACCCAGAAGGACTAAGCCAGGATGGAGGAAGGAAGGAGAGTTGAGAGGGAGAGGGGTCAGTTTAGGGCAACTCTAACCAGGAATCCTACCCTTCTCTCCCCTGCCTTGTCCACCTGACCGCTCTGGTCTGTGGCCGAAAGAATGAAGTATGGAACCAGGACTGTAGGAAACCATTTTCTTTTTCCAGTACTCTTTATTTATTGTGTGTAATTGTGCGGTTCAATGTTTATACCTTTGTAAGACTTTCATACAAATGCTCTAACATTCACAAATGAGGACAAAAATGTTTCAATCCATGAACTGTCTGCCCTGCTGCCCTTGGGTGGGCAGTTGCCCAGGCCTACGACCAGTATTCCTGGGGATTCCGAAAGCTGCACCCGTGTCGGCAAGGACTGTGTCATGCCCTACTCCCAACCAGCCTTGGGAGTGGGGAGAAAGTTCAGAGAATCCCCCACTTTCACCATCCCAGACCTTGTTCCCCAAGTGAGGAATCCTGTGGGAAATAGTCAGGGAGAGGAAAGGATAATAAATGGGTTTGGGGGGCAGTGTGTCTCTGTCCCTCTCGCCACTGGCCGAGCACTCCCCTCCCACCACCTGCCATCTTGGAGCCCAGTCCTGCCCTTCCTTGATACCATGCCTCAGCCTCTACCTGGCAAGACACAGGTGAGCTCCCAGGAGACATCTCAGCACCTGCTGTCAGGTACACAGTCACCCCAGAGAGCTGCGCTTCAGCTCCCAGGCCTCCCAGTAGTCCCCACCCCACCTTCTTCTGATCAATTGGACAATGCTGGAGTTAACAATTTGGACAAATGCTTTTCTGAAGCTTCTTCTGAAGGAAAAGAAGAGTCAGGTGTCATTACCCTTTCTCCCTCCCTTCCCTGGGGGTCAGGAGACAGGCTCTGCCACCACACCCATGCCAAGGTCACCTGCCCCTCCTGCCTGCTCAGTCCTCCCACCAAACCAGGCCAGAGGGTCCCCAGGCATGTGGTTGGGGGGAGGGGAGGTGGTGGGCCATCCCGTCAGCCCCTCCCTGGGAAGGGTGGGGCAGGAGGTAACTCCTGCATTGACTTTGCCACAGGTTGATCCTGGCCTGAGGGGGAGGGAGGAGGTGGACAGTACACTGGAGCCTTCCAAAACAATGAGAATGGAGGGACTCAGCCTCCAAAGGACCCTCTCACCTGGGCCCCCAACCCTCCTGCAATGTTCACTGTCTCCTCCTTGGCTGATTCATCACTGAGCAACCAAGAGGCCCCCACCCTGCCCACCTCAGCCCAGCTGGCTGACTTCTCCAAAAGCCCAAATTGCCCTGACACCATGCTCCTGGGTCTCAGCCACTCCAGCCTCACCCTCCCACCCCCAGGTGCTGGGCCCCACCCCTCCAAGTGCCTCCTCTTCACCCTCCATCTCTTCAACTCCCCAGTCCCTTTCCGTGTGGAGCCCTGAACATCCACCACACCCTCTAAAACTCACCTCCTCTTCCCACCTCCACACACACTTCTTGAGTCTTAAATTGTTCCCAAGTGTTGGGATATGTCCCTGGACTCCTATCCCTCCTAGTCACCTCTCCTCTAGAGCCTAGGCCACTCTCAAGCCTCAATTTGGCATTCTCTGCATTCCTTTCATCTACCTTGAATTTGTTCACTCATTTATCCACCATTCACTCGCTTACTCTCTCCTTCATTTCCTACTTAATTCACTCATTTGCCCCAGCTGCCTGCTATACACAGGGAAGGCTGCAATCTACACTGGGCTGGTAATGCTTTACTCAATTTGCAAGGTTGTTTCAAATTAACCTCTCCAGCCTCTCCAGCTCCATTCTCTGTTCCCTCTTCTCCTGCTCTTTTCCCAGTTCCAGAGGCTACTATCTCACACAAGTGTCCCTGCCTACCCCCCAGCCCCACCCTCACAGGACTCACTGCATCTAATCCACACAAATGTACACAATCACAATGAGCAAGGAATTCTGCCATTTCTGATACCCTCTGCTTGGGTGACCCATCTACCTCCAAACTCTTCTGCTTTCAGAATACGTAGCTGGAGGAAGAAGACTATTCCTCAGAAATTTCTTTCCAAACAAGTGAAGTTGGAGGAGTTTGGTGTGGACACCACACACACACACACACACACACACACACACACACACACACACACACACACCTGCCCCAGGCCTCACCAACACCCAGAGAGCTCTTTTCTAGTTGATGGGGAAAGTCTGAGCTCCTGAGCTCCTGCTCACCGGCACTCCAGGGCTCCGTCGTGGGTCTCTAAGCACACCAGCCCTCATTCCCTCCGACCTGGGCCAGGCAGGGCAAATGTTCTACAGGGCAGGGGACTCCACCAAGCAAAGCAAGTCAAGCCAGAACCTGCCTGGGTCTTGAGGTAGAGGAGAAGCTGCCCAGTTTCTGGGCCCCTCTCCTGGAGTTCAGGCTCCAGGGGGGCCTCACCCAGGTTCCTCCTGGGCCCCATCGTCCCTCCCAAGAAACAGCTCCCAGAACACTTGGGGCCAGTGTCCGGCACCTACCTGAGTCGAGAGAAGCAACCCAGGCCCCTGCCTCCCCTCCTCGGGCTGCTCTCAGGCTCCCTGGGCCCTCCCTGGCTTCTCCTGGACCCCATCACCTCTCCCAGACACAGCGCCCAGCGAGGCCTGTGTCCAGGGTCTGGCTACTCCCCAACCTCCACCAAACACATCTGCCCTTTTTCTGCTGGGGAAAATCAGAGCAGCTGAGAGCAAAGCTTCTGAACACTCTGCCCGGTGGCCCAGCCCTGGGAGAGGAACCCGGTCAGCTGCTGGGCTGGGGAGGGGGTCTTGCCACCCCATCCACTCATCTGAAGGCCTCTCCAACCCCCAAGTCCACCGGAACGCTCCATTCCCGTACTGGCCTTTTGGGAAAGTTAACAATTGACGAAATCTTCCTGCTCAGTCTCTGCAGGCCCCCCTCCTCAGGCCCCCTTCACTGCCCCTTGTCCGGGCCTCCCAAGCCTGCAGGGCCCCTCCGGCAGCCCCAGACCTCCCAGGACGGGCCTGGGGTGCTCACCTACCTTCTTGGTCCACCTCCTCTCCTGCGGGGCTCTGAGACCTGGGCTCTGGCACTGCCAAGTAGCTACGAGCTCAGCCAGCCAGGACTCCTCCCCGCTGCACTCCCAGAATCTGTCCCACTCCCTCCCAGCCCTGCCTGGCGCAGCTGGCTCAGTGGGGAGGTAAGGTCTGAGCTCCCTCTTGACTTGGCCCTGGGGTTGGGCCCATGTTAAAGGGATACACACCTTTTTAACACCCTTCTGCCCCCACCCCAGAGGGAGTGGTGCAAGCTGGCGCTCCCCCAACCCCACCCTCCTAACCCTGCAGGGCCTGAACAGAATTTACAACTTTGAGAAAGGAAGGGAAAGACTGTCACCTGCCCTTCTCACCTGGGTCACTGGGAGCCCCGTTTCAGGGACCCCTAACAGGCAAGTTCAGTTAGTATTCCAGGCCAGCCTGGCTGGCCGCTTAAATCTCCTTGCTGTTGGGATTTCCGTGGGCTACAGTCAAAAGGGCCCAGAGCGTGGTTCCTTGCCTTCCACCTCCAGTGCACCCGTCCCTAGGACCTCTTGTGTGCAGCAGCGGATCCCTCTGGAAACACCCTTCCACCCCTTCTCCAAGATACCCAAGGAGATTGGCCAGTTTGATGTCCCAGAGGCAACAGCTGACGCCAGAAGGGACCCATCCCCCCACTCCAGTGACTTCTGCTCACTGGCCTCTCACTCTGTGTCAGGCTCTCTGCTAAGTGCTTTACATCTTGTGTCCCATCCCCATTTTACAGATGAGGAAACTGATACTCTGAGAATACGCCCCAAGTTCCAAAGATAGTACGTGGCAGAGCTGGGATTCAAACCCAGGTTGGTCAGCCTGTTTCTCGGCCTCACATTTCCCCTGCTACCAGTCAGCCAGGCTCACCTGGGTTCATATTCTTCTCCCCACATGTGCACACACGCCCGCCTCTCCTGTCAGAGGGCCAGGTCACTGGCAAAGTACAGCCTGTCCCTCAGAGAGAACCAGGTCTTCCACCTTTTAGGCCTTTTGCCATCCTCAACCCAAATCCACGGGGGAAAGTGAGGCCCCTATTTGCCTCCACTGCCGACCACTGCAGTCCCACAGGTACCGTGCCACCCAGTGATTCTGCCATTCACCCCAACACCTCCTCACCCACGGACACTTGGGGTGGGGATGGGGTTCAGTCAAGACAACGTCTTTCATTTTTTCCATCTTCTTTATTAATCAAATGATACAAAACAACTATCATTCTGTAAATGCCCAAGCACCCAGCTGGTCCTCTCACTTCCAAAACTCACCCTCCTCAGCCTCTCCCCCACCCTGCTCTCTCTCTTCCCCTGCCCTAAGCCAGGGAGACAGGGTCCTGAGAGGAGGCTGGGGCAGAGCTGGGGGCAGGGAGGGACAGCACTGGACAGACGGTTGGGGTTGGGGAAGAGATTAGGAGGGGTAGGTTCGTAGAGACCCTTTTTAGTACCGAATATCCATTCCTCCTTCCACCCCCTTCAAATCAGTTCCCATAGCTCAGCTCCTCTTTGCCCTTCCACCACTACTAAATGACTTGGCCCTTACAGCATCCTCAACCCTCCAGCAGCCCTCCAATACATCCCTGGCCCCAGCCACCCCCTGAGCCTCCCCCAGGTGGGGACCCCTGGACCCATTAGCCCCACGGAGCTCCCAGGGATGAAGTACACAGAGGCCCCAGGAAGGGCCATGATGAACCTGAACGTTGCAGAGGTGAGACAGGTGGGGCTGGGGAATAGTGCGGGGGTGGTGGAGAGAGGAGTTTTATTTCCAGGCCCCCCAGGCTCTGGAGGCCCCCTTTCCCCAATATCCCCCCGCCGCCGAATTCCAGGGGAAGGTTTTCAACTCCCCCGGACAGGGCTCTCCAGCTTCACACTCTTGGCTGCTTCTCCAATCAGCTCCCAGAAAGTCCCGAACTCCAGTTTAGAGTCTTTACAGCTGCCCAAGTTGGCAATTTTCTCTTCCAGCCCACAGTTGTTCTGAAAGGAGGGAAGACACCACAGCTCAGCCAAGCAGCACCTTCCAATCTTCCCACTCCGCCCTACCCAGGGGCAGAAAGCAGGTCCTGAGCCTACCTGGCACTGACAAGGGGAAGGGCTGGGGTTTGCCAGTGCCAGGGGCCTTGGCAGTGTGGGTGGGGTCTTGGAGTACTTGCTTGGGAAGTCAGGGTACTGTCTGGGGCGGGGTCCACTCCCTCAATACCGGCATGAGGTGGGGCAGCTGCTGGGTGACCAGGTCCCGTAGCTCGGAGGGGGTCAGCGTCTCCTTCCCACCCTCCACCGAATACTGGTGGAAGTTCTTGATCAGGGTCTCGATGGCCCTCTCCACGTCACTGAATTCCTGGGCATCCTGAGGGCAAGGGACATGGCCCATGTTGCAGAGGTCCCACCCATCCTATGACACCCCGTTTCCCCAGGAGCCCGGCAGAGCCAACAGGGCAGAAGACAGCTGGCAGGAACGTGGGCCCTCGCCCACTCCAGAGCCCAGCATCCAGCCCCTTTGCCCCCACTGTCCTCTGCCCTGAGCCATGTGTCGGGCAAGGCTTCCTCCCCACCTCCCCCCAGCCTCCAGGCAGGGCAGGTCCCAGCATGAGACCCAGGCGTCCTCTTCCAGGGAGGGCCCATCTGCATCACCCTATGTAGGCACCAGAGAGGGTTCAGGTCTCACAGGCAGGGTCTGGAGTGCAGAGCAAGGCCAAGGTGAGGGGGCAGAAGTCAGTGAGGGACATAGACGCTCAGGGTGAAGGAGGGGAGAGTGGGAAGAGAAAGGCCAGGAATGAATGGGCCCACCTGCACGTTGGCTGACCCACACTGTCCCATGGTGCTTGGTCCTTTGGTGAGAGTGTTGTCGTCCTACAGCCGGCCCCAGAGGAGCTGATGTCTCATGATCTGCTCAGAGGAGGGGGGAGGCTGAGCTAAGGAGAGAACTCAGCATTTCTTTCTCAACTATCCCCTTTGGCTGCACCCCAGATATTCTGTGCCTCACCCAGGGGGTCAGAGCCAACTCCACACAAGCCCCATCCCTGCCCAGGCTCCCGGAGCTAAGGTCACAGCCCCCAAGCCAACCTATTTAGAGGGAATTCCTTGAGCCTCACCTTAGCCTCCTTCCTCCCATCCCTTCCAACCCCCCACCCCTGTTCCATACACACACACACACACACACACACACACACACACACACACACCAGCCTCCAGGGCCTGGTCCCCCAGACCCTCCCCTGGCAGACTAGGGTAGGATAGGTTAAGCATGCCTTCTGGACCGGGGACAGCCCATTTTGGGTGAAAAGCCCTGGGACTCCTTACCTGCTGGCAGCCGCTGAGACAGGACTGGAAGAGCCAGTGCACCTGAGCTCAGCTCTTATACCTGGGGGAAGGGAGGGGAGGCAGGGGGCTGGGCCTCATCCCGAAGCCAGCCCTGCTCCTGCAGCCGCCTGGGCTGTGAGCCAGCCCAGCGGGGGCCCCACCTCCATTGGCCGCAGCTCCGAGATCCCGCCCCGCACCCGGGCCACGAGGAGGGAACCATG
>NW_020173668.1:2923590-2923703 GCF_003031525.2 Neophocaena asiaeorientalis asiaeorientalis | reverse complement strand
TGTGGCGTGGAGCCTGGGAGGAAAGGCCTGGAGGAAATGTAGGACAGGAAAGGGTTCTTAGGGGGCTCTGAGTCAGTCACCAGGAAAGAAGGAGAAGCAGAGGCTGGTCAAGG
>NW_020173668.1:2891996-2923523 GCF_003031525.2 Neophocaena asiaeorientalis asiaeorientalis | reverse complement strand
AAGGCGGGTTTTGTGGCCTTGAAGGAATGAGGGACACGTGGGTTGAAGTACTTTAATGTGTCACACACACACATTCCTCCCCTCAAGGCCGATTTAGATAGTGACACTCAAGCCTGCCCAGCCTTGCCGAGTCCTAATGGCAGAAATTTGGGTCTGGAGGAAGGAGCCAGAGAAGGGTAGCCTGGTGAAGGGGGCAGAATGAGTGTTGTCCTGATGTCCTTTCAGCTCCCCGCAGCCAGCATGCACGTATGGGAGGCCCAGATGGGTTATCTGTCAGCTAACAACCTCTCCAAACTGGTTGGGCTACCTGCTCCTCCCTCCCTCAGAATCCCATGCCTTCCCTAACCCAGAGACTCCACGGCAAACCGCCCTCCCCGCCCCGCCCAGTCCAGCACCTGGGATAACATCCCAGGGATCCTGGGCTGTAGGTCTGGGGGGAACTCAGCCCAACCCCAGTGGCCTTCCCCACCTGATGAGGGAAGAGAAAGGGAGAAGGCAGGGGAGTCTGTGTGAATCAGGAAAGAAGGGGGCAGTGCTGAGAGCCAGAGTTCCTGGACTCCTTTCCTAAACTCTGAGATCAAAGTATACCTCCCAGTGCCCCTCCGCGGGTCTCCTTCTAGGGCTCCTATGTACTTTTGGCCTCCACTGGGGTGTCTGTAAGTGTCTCGACCTGGGGACCCCTCTGAGGCTATCTCGATTTCAGGGTTTCTCCAAGACGGAGGTCTCTAATGTCTCAGTCTGGGGGTCCCTCTGGAATGTCTCAGTCTCTCACTGTGAGGGAGCCCCTCTGGAATGTCTCAAATGGACCCTCAGAGTCCCAGCCTGGCAGTCCCTCTGAGGTCTCTCAGTCCAGGGGCACTTAGATGGAAGGTCTCAATCTAGGATCCTTTCATGGTGTGTGATGGGAAGCTTGTCTCAGCCTAAATGTTCCTCTGGACTCACAGCTGCCTCAAATGATGGACACCTGACAGTAAGGCAGTGACAGTCCTTGGAAGGCACTGCCTGCTGGGCTGCCCCACCCCTACTCCCTCTGGTGGCAGACAGTTCAAACCACATGCCTCTCTAGCCAAGAAGGATGGGGAGAGCAGCGCTTGGGTGCCCTAAAGTTCTGCTTCCTGCAGCACGACCGCCACCCTCACCCCAGTCCTCGAACCAGAACCCTGTGTTCATCCTTCTGCTTCACCCCTGCCATGGTAGGAGGGAGGAGAGGAGGGTCCAGGGTTCCCAAGCACCCATCCAGAGAGGATCCCGGTTCATTACAGAGGCTCTGGAATTTCAACCCAGTTCTACCTATTCTTGTCTTTGTGACTTAACCTCTCTAAAATCTGTTTCCTCATCTTTAATACAAGACTTAAAAACAGTACCTACCTCAACAGGCTGTGAGCATTAACTAAAATAATACAAGAAAATGTTCAGCCCTGTTCCTGGCACAGAGCAAGCCCTCAACACATGTTCACCGCTATCATTACCATCCAATGACACAAAACCCAGGAATAAGAAAGTGGGAACCAAGACCAAGCCCCTGAGACCTGGTGGGATATAAGTCACCTCACCTGCCCCAGAGATCTGTCTCTACCTTTCAGATATTCATTCATCAACCATGTATTTATTGAGCACCTATCCTGTACAAGATCTGATGCTGCAGAGTATCTGAAGATGAATAACATTCCTGGTCCTCAAGGAGCTCGTAATTTTTGGACCCAACCTCAGGTGGGGACAGAGCTTTCCCACCCCCTAGTCTCAAGAGAAGAAATCATCAAGGTGGGTATGAGTAAGAAACATCTGTGTTTCAAGGAGAAAGCTTTATTTGTGGGGAGTGGGGTACTGCCCAGCCCTGCCATGCCCACCCCCATCCCGGCCAGCCGGCTTTACTTCTTTCGGATCTGCAGGGCCTTCTCCTTCCTGATCTCCTTGGCCAGCTCCCCAATCAGTCTCCAGTACTCATTGAACTTGAGCTCTGAGTCCTGATTCACATCCAAGCTCTTCATCTTCTCCTCTAAGGAGCCCACATCCTGAGGAGACACCACAGGGAAGAGTGGGGTTAGAAACGAGGGTTTTGACACAGGGAGGGAAGAATTGCCAATCGCCACTCCCTTCCCTCAGAGAGCACTAGGATCTGCCCCAAACCTTCAGGACGAAGCTGCAGCTCCAACACAGCACCGCCCTGGTGCCCAACTCCAGGGGGAAGCAGAGGAGGGAAGTGGGGAGCCTGGTTATAGTGTTTGCTGTGGTCTAAATATACCCACCGTGGCAGATCATGAACCATAAACATGATGTCACTGAACGCAGAGAGGGGAAGAGCTGCACACAACGGGCCTTCAACGGCAGGTATGGGTGGGCTCCAGCACGCCGCTGTGCAAGTCCTGGGATAAGCCCAAAGACACTCGGGGAGCCCTTGTAGGCCTTGACTCACTCTGACCACCCACAGAGCCTTCTCAGGCCACACTCCTCCTTTACAGAAAGCTGGAGAAGTTCACAGCACTTGGCTGCCCATTTGCATAATCCTAGTGTCTTCTCATTCTTCCAGTTGGGTCACTAGCCTGGTAGATCAGAGGAATGGCAAGGACACAAGGTATGTGGTTTCCCAGGGGGCCCTTGGCAAAGTCTCTCCCAGCAGACCTGTGAAATCTAAGGATATTCTAAGTTGGACCATCGTGATCAAAGGATTGGTTGCCAGGTAAGTAACCACAACCAGAAAGTTGACTGTTGAACAATGGATCCATGTCAAACCAGACAAGGGTGCCTCAGGAGGAGCTCATGCTAAACATTTGAATCAACATTTGGAGGAAGGCAGAGAAGGCTTGCCAAATCTATAGATGGCACAAAGCTAATTTATAGAAGAGCTAAACAAGATGTTTTTTAAAGCTACAATCATGCTTATTTATAAAATACTGTAAGCATTGCCAGTGGAAGGCAACGATGCCCAGTGTAACACACAGATGGAAGGGGAAAACATACAATTAGTCAAGAGAAAGAAATAAAAGGTAAAATTGTTGGGAAAGAAGACGTAAATTCACCTCTTATATTAGCAATTATATAATTGTATACCTAGAAAAAAACGGAAGAGTGATAAAGGTTAACATTTCAACAAGTGTAAGCACGTAATAGTGCTGACCATTCTGAGCATATGCTGAACACCCTACATGCTTTACATCATTTAATCTTCATAATCTGCTAGGATGAAAGTCTCCTGAGCACAGGGACCTTGTCCGTCTTGTTCACCACCATAATGCCAGTGCCTGGGAGAATGTCTGGCACATAGCGGAGGCTTGTTCACCACTGTAACCCAAAGCCTAGGACAGTGTCAGAACAGAACGTAGTAGGCACTCAATAAATACTGACTGAATAAATGCAAGACCAATCCAACAAGAACGGTATTACTATGAGTCCATTTCACAGATGAGAAATGAAGGCTCAGAAAGATTAAATAACTAACCCGGGATGACAAGCTAGACCCTGCATTTGAACCTAGACTGTCTGACTCAGAGCTTATGCTCTTACCCACTAATCTGTATTTCTTCCCCCAAAAAACTATTAGAAATGATAAAGTATCAGGTGACAATATTAATACACAAAAACAAATACCAGTTTGAAAATATAATATGAAAAATCCCACTTAAAATAGTAAAAAATAAAATAAAGCACTCAGGAAAAAATGTAGGACTCTCTTAAGCTTTTGTGAAGAAAACTGAACTGAAGGATATGAAAGAAAACAAGAATAAAGAGAAAAACATACTTTTTTTAACAGAGAAAGATTCAATAGTGTAAAGATGTCAATTTTCCCTAAAATAACATTTTTATATAATCCCAATTAAAATATTTACAGGATTCTTTTTAATATGATTAAATGTTACTAAAATTCTTCTTGAAAAATCAACATGTGGGATCTACTGGTAAAATTCTGAAAAGAAAACAATAATGAGGGAGAACCAACCCTACAGGTTATCAAAGCATATTTTAAAGCCACAGTAATTAAATGAGAATGTTTCTAAATAATAAACATCAATGAAACAGAATAAAGAGCCCCAAAATATACATGGGAATTGAATAAATAATAAGTGGGGTATTTAACATCAATAAGAAAATTTTAATAATAAAATAAAGTCTGGGAGTTTTTTTAATAAGTTAAACTGAGGAAGACCTTTCTAAACATGGCATAAAACACAGAAGCCACTCAGGAAAAGTTTGACAGATTTGACTACATAAAAATTTTTTATATTCTGTATGGCAAAAAAGACCAAAAACAAACTCAAAGGACGAAAAGGCAAATTAGGGGGAAATGTTTGCAATGCACATAATAGACAAAGGCTATTTTCTTTATTTATAAAGAGCTATAATAAATCAATATGAAAAGAAAAACACTTTGATAAAAGAAACAAGCAGTTCACAGAAAAGGCAATATATATGCCTATCAAAAGTATTTTTTAAAGTTCTATTTCACTCAGAATTAAAGAAGTGTAAATCAGAACAAGACACCATTTCCACATATTAGATTGGCAAAATTTAAAAGCTCAGTAAGGGCTTTCCTGGTGGTGCAGTGGTTAAGAATCCGCCTGCCAATGCAGGGGGCGCGGGTTCGAGCCCCGGTCAGGGAAGATCCCACATGCCATGTGTGCCACAACTACTGAGCCTGCGCTCTAGAGCCCACGAGCCACAACTACCGAGCCCACGTGCCACAACTACTGATGCCCACGCGCCTACAGCCCGTGCTCCACAACAAGAGAAGCCACAGCAATGAGAAGCCCGCGCACCGCAACAAAGAGTAGCCCCTGCTCTCCGCAACTAGAGAAAGCCTGCGCCCAGCAAGAAGAACCAATGCAGCCAAAAATAAAATAAATAAATTTATAAAAACAAAAAAAATTAAATTAAAAAATAAACTCTCAGTTAGACCCATTTGGGGCAAGGATGTGGGAAACAGGCAGTCGCATGCATTGCTGTTGGCCATGAAAACAAGTACAAACTTGTTGGGAGGCAAATTAATAATATCCATAAAAATTAAGAACAAACCTTTTGACCTAATATTTATACTGCCAGACATTTACTCTATAAATATTTTCCCTTTAGTATGTAAAGATATATCTATATAAACAACGTTTGCAAAAGGGAAAAGTGAACACAAGAGAAATGTTCATCAATAGAGGATTGACTACATAAATTTGTGTTAAGCTACATATTAGAATACAGTACATCATTTTTTAAACTGGGAAAACAGCCTATATGCATTGTTACATTTTTAAAAAGCTATTTGTAGAACCGTAGGTAAGATGCATTTATTCATTCACTCACTCAACAATTTTTACTTCTTTTAAACTTTTTTACTATCTCACTTATTCCCTCAGTATTTTTTTTTTTTTTTGCGGTACACGGGCCTCTCACTGTTGTGGCCTCTCCTGTTGCGGAGCACAGGCTCCGGACGCGCAGGCTCAGCGGCCATGGCTCACAGGCCCAGCCACTCCGCGGCATGTGGGATCTTCCCAGACCGGGGCACGAACCCGTGTCCCCTGCATTGGCAGGCAGACTCTCAACCACTGCACGACCAGGGAAGCCCTCTCTCAGTATTTTATTGAGCACCTAACTAGGAGTCAGACACTAAGTGCTGGGGATAAAACAGTGAGCAGATTCCTTTCCTTTATAGAACAAGAATGTTTCCTACATGGAAAGGAAGAAAATTATATGTTACTTCTTGGTAACGTAAAATTGTATAATGGAAGCTAAGTTGTGAAGGAAGTGTTCTGAAAGAAAATAGCCCAAGGTAAAGGAACAGAACACAAGGAGGTGATCTCTGTACTCAGTGGTGAAGGAAGGTCATGCTGAGGATTTGCCATCTAAGCAGAAATCTGTCAAATGAGGAATAAGCCTAGCAGATACCTGGGGTGTGAGCATTCTGAACCAGGAGAGGAAAAGTAGAGACAGCATAAAGTGGAGAGTATAAATAACTCTCACTGCTTTTGAGGAGTTTTACTACAAAGGGGAACAGAGATGTAAGGCATAGCTGGAGGGAATTATAGGGTCAAGGGAGGTTTTCTTTTAAGACGGGAGATAGTAGAGCATATTTGTAAACTGATCAGAACAACCTAGTAGAGACAGAAATTTTGATGATGCAAGAGAGAAGAGGAAGAATTGAGGGCTTCCCTGGTGGCGCAGTGCTTAAGAATCCGCCTGACAATGCAGGGGACACGGGTTTGAGCCCTGGGCTGGGAAGACCCCACATGCCGCGGAACAACTAAGCCCGTGCGCCACAACTACTGAGCCTGCGCTCTAGAGCCAAAAGCCACAACTGCTGAGCCTGCATGCCACAACCACTGAAGCCCACGCACCTAGAGCCCGTGCTCCACAACAAGAGAAGCCACCACAATGAGATGCCTGCACACTGAAACGAGGAGTAGCCCCTGCTCTGCGCAACTAGAGAAAGCCCGTGCACAGCCACGAGGACCCAATGCAGCCAAAATAAATTTAATTAATTAATTTTAAGAAAAAAAGGAGGAAGAATTCAAAGAGTAATGTCTTTAAGTAGGTGAGAAGGGATGGGATTTAGTGCACCAGTGGAGGGGCTGGCCTTAGCAGCAGAGACAGATCATTCGTGTTAACAGGAAGGAAGGCAGGAAATGTGCTGATCGGTTGGTAGTTTTGGGGGAGGAAGCACATAGAAGTTTCCCGATGGCTTTTATTTTTCTCAGTAAGAAAATTTCTCAGTGAGAGGGAGACTATGAAAAGAGGTACTGGAGTTTAAGGAGAAAGGAAAAGTTGTGAAATAATCACCTGAAAGAGCTAGTAAATGAATTAATAGGGAAATGTAGAAGAATTTCCAGGTATTGCTAAGGGTCCTATTGGGGGCTGTGGTTATAGATTTAAAGTGAGACAAATCAACAACATGGCAGTGCATTTTTCTCTACCAGATTCAGCTGTACAAGCACAGACACAGAACGGTGGGTTTCACCAACAAGCTAATGAAGCTGAAATGTTGGATTTAACCTGAGTTGGGATTTTGCCAAATAACTAGGACAGAGAGAAAGAGAATCAAGGGAGTTGAGCAAGTGATTATAGTGGTGAGCCTTAGAACCCAGCTGAGTAAGAAGGGAAATAAGGTCTCGAGGGATGGTGATAGAAGATGAAAAAGTGATAGGGTCAAGAGACTGAAGTTCCCAGTGGAGTCAGGAAGTCATGGAGTGGAGGAACTAGATAGAGGAATAGAACTGTAATGACAGGAGGCGGTAGGCAGAGAAAGAGAGGCCTGAAATTGAGATTTTGGAGATGGCGCATTGGTAATGACAAGACCTAAAGAATGGACAGGGCAGCAGAGTGGAGGGGCAGGGATGCTGAGGTGCAGGAAGACAGAACCTTTGAAAGTAAGGAGTTGAAGAAATTGAAAGGCCCAGGGACTTCCATGGTGGTCCAGTGGTTATGATGCCGTGCTCCCAATGCAGTGGGCGTGGGTTCGATCACTTGTCTGGGAACTAAGAAATCACATGCCGTGCAGCGCGGCCAAAAAAAAAGAAACTGAAAGGCCCAGGTGTTGAATAAGTTGTCTGTGTGGATACTGAAGTTAATGACAGTGGCAGTGATGAGAAGAAAAACGGTAAAAGCCAGAAGCTGAAGCGCTATAAGGTGTGCGATTAGAAGGGTGGCACGTGGTACATACAAGCTTCCAAGGAGCTGGGTGTCTTAGGAAGGAGAACAGGGAATTCCCTGGCAGTCCAGTGGTTAGGACTGTGTGCTCTCACTGCTGAGGGCCCGGGTTTTAACCCCTGGTCGGGGAACTAAAATCTCACAAGCTGCATGGGTGCAGCCAATAAAAAAAGAAGAAGAAGAAACTAAGATCTGGAAGTTGCAAGGAAAAGCAAAGGGGTCACTATCTGCATTTCCAGGCCCAGAGGGAGTCGGATTTGGAAGAAAAACCAGTCATTATTTGACAAGGCTACAGGGAATGCTGTACTTTCAGGGCAGAGCCTGAAGTTTCCTGTGAGAAGAGGAAGGGAAAAGTCTAAGGATGTAGGAGATATTGCAAATGATAGACTATGAATTTCAGAGACTAGTTTGTGTTGTTTTTTTTTTTTAATCCATGTTCACACACTTTTATGTGCTTTTGAATTTTTAGAAAGGATGTAAAAGAAACTGTTAACAGCCTGGGATGATGTGCCAACCCAGAGCAGATGAAATGTAAATCCCTACTCCATCCTGTGAACAGGAGAGAAAGAATAATCCTGTCAGTTGCATTATTGAGGGGATTCCCAGAGCGGGTGGGGAATAATCACAGACCACTTACAGGAACCTCCTATACTGAGATTCTATGACTCCATTAATTTGGCTGTGTTTTGATTTTTGACAAACCCTTTCCCATAGCTGGGCCTCGGTTTCTGTATACGTGAAGCGAGGAATTTGGACCGTGTTTTCTCTTGGCCTCCTTCTAGCTCTGATGGCCTATGAATCTCCTGGAAGCCAGCTCTGGGTCCAGTCCTGTGCTGGGGAAATGAGACCAGAGAGGCACAGAGAGACACCACGAGAACCCAACAGCATCATCTGATGGGAGCACAAATCCCAATACAACACTCGCACTCACACAGACATAATATTACCTAACTATACACACAAACACACACCAAGCAAGAACACCCAGAACCATTTACATGTGCAGTCATCACACCCTCCTCCACAGTACACCTGTGGTCACCTTATCATGCTCAGTAATACCTCCTCATATACACAGGGTCCCACAGCCACTGGCTCCCAAAACCTCACACCCAGAGACCCCCACCTACCTTGAGCAGGTGAGGCAACTGCTGAGTGACCAGTTCCTTAAACTCATTGATGCTGAGGCTGCCCTTCCGGCCCTCCTGCCCTGCAAAGGTGAAGAAGGTGGTGACCACAGTCTCAATGGCCGCCTCCAGCTCAGTCAGTGGTTCGGCTGCCATTAGGACCCTGGGGCTGGAGCTGATGTCCTCACAGGGCTGATCTGCAGGAGGGGGAAGAAGAGAGAGTCAGGACAGGCCAGAGCGCCCCTGCCCTGGCGCTGCCACCTCAAGCCTCTGCCTGGAGGAGGCCTCAAGGGGAAGTAGGGAAGGGACAGGGATGCAGGGATGGAGCTTGGGGCAGGGGACCAGGCAATGGTACCTCAGTGTAGGTGGGGGGAAGAAATGTTCACTTCCAGAAACCCCTTCCTCTCTAGGTCTCACAGTCTGGGGGTCCTTTTGAAGTGTCCGTGTCTCAGGGACCCGTGTGTGGTGGTCCCTCAGTCTGGAGACCCCTCTGTCTGGGAGCAGGCTTTCAGTCTGGGGTCCTTCTTTGGAGTCCTCTCAGTCTGGTGGCCCCTCTGTGGGGTTCAGTCCCAAGGGTCCTTTCTTGGAGCTTAACCGGCCTCAAAGGGTCATGGGGTTGTTTGTCTCCAAAGCTTGTTTGTGCAAGGACCTGTCTCTACACACACACACACACACACACACACACACACGCGCGCGCGCGCGCGCACACACACACACACACACACACACACACAGGCTGCTCTTCCCAGCAGAGAGGCCGGGGTCTGGCAAATGCCCAGCTGTGGTCAGGGCTGGCTTGGTCTGGGCAGACCCCGCCTCTCTGTCGTCCCGCTCGCCCCTCCCCTCGGGGGCAGCTGGGCAGAGTGCGGAGCCCAGGACCCCATAGCCCTCCCCATCCCCGTCTCCCAGCAACAGGTCCTGGATGGGGCTCCGCTGACTGCCCGCGCCCAGGAGGGATTTGGTACTGGCACTCACCCACAGCGCCCGGAGTGGAGGGGCGCCGGGGGCGGAGGGAGGGTACGGGTACGGCTGGGGCAAGGGGTCATGCCCAATCATCCTCCCTTTTCCCACCCACCCCCTGCCCTCTGCAAGGACTGCTGCTGGATTTCCCAAAGCCATTTCCTGAATCCCAGTCTGAGCCGGCTCCAGGGTAGGAACCTGGGAGGCCAGGGCGGAAAAAGGCTCCCCAGGAACCCTCCAGGGGTAAGGGTTGCGACTCACCGGGGCAAGGAGATGGGATGCAGCGAGACAGGAGCCCTAGGGCTGAGGTTTATAAGCTTCCCTGGAGGGAGGAAAGAGCCCCTCCCAAGCCCGGAGGTGTCAAGTTTCCGTCGTGCATTCTGAAGAGAGGAGCGCGCCCAGTCACGCCTCCCGCCCGGCCCTCCCCACCCCAAGCAATCAGGCCTGGAACCCTGGCCCCACCCAACCAACGCAGCCCACCGCAGCCTCCACTTGGTGAGGGGGAGGGCCCGCCTGGAGCTGCCTGGCCAGATTCCATTCAGCAGGCATCCTGGGGTCCCATCCCTCCCAACACGGGGAGCCTGCTGCCCCACTACACCCGCCCCGTCTGATCTGGAGTATGTATGTTGGGGCGTGGGGAGGCCACTGTAAATTCAAAGAATCAACTGAGGGAGCTCGGCACTGAGAGGTCCCATCTAAGAAACACCACAAGAGGGCCCCTCAGAATGGGATCCCACCAAGGACCCTGCAGCCCTAGACCCCTACAGAGGATCCAGACTGAGACCCCACAAACAGAGGGGGACCCAGGCCGAGCCCCCGATAGAGGAGACCCTGGATTGAAATCCCGCAGTGGGGTCTCAGGCTGAAACCCCTCGGGGAGACTACCAAGACTAAATTATTCACTGAGAAGTTCCCCCGCTGAGCCCCTCAGCCAGGTGCATGTACCTCTTCCTAGCCTAGCAGCATACCCAGTACTGCGGGAGGCCGGGGGAGCCGAGAAGGCCTCTGAGTGTTCCTTCTTCCCAGGACCTTTCCCACCTCCCTTCCTCCTGGGCCCTGCCTTTTGGGATCCAGCGTAGGGGGAGGCAGGGGAGGCTGGAGAAGAGGACACAGGCCAGCCTGTTCCAGCCCAGGAGACAGAGGGCGCCTCTGTCCACTCCTGGCCCCTTGCCTGGGGGCGGGGGGGGGAGGGGGAAGGACGACTGAAGACAGGTCTCCCCACACAGCTCCGGTAGCCACATTTGCAGCCTCGTCTGTCTGTCCAGAACCTGCTCCCAGGCTGACAGTGAGTATCCTGCCCCATCTGCCCTGGGTCCCTGCCCTGGCCAGCCTTGTGGAAAGGGGACTTCAGCAGGGCTCCAAAAGTCTGGGGAAGAGCTCGGGATTTGGGGGAGACAGTGTTTGGAAGGTGGTGAGGGGAGGCAAGTGAAGGTCAGAGGGAGATCTGGGAGCTCAGTGAATAAGGAAGCCAGTGGGGAACGCAGCCACTGAGTTTCCAGGAGACCAGGCCCTCCTCCCACAGAGCTCTCACGTGCCCCCGCAAGGCTCCCTCCATCTCCCAGGTGCTGGGGAGGAGACCCAGCTCTCGCCTTGCTTCCAGCGGTGTAAGAATAAGAAAGCAGATGGACCAGCTCCTTCTGCCCACCCACCCCCCGCCAGCCGTGGTCTCTCTGCCACCCCACCCAGCCTTGCCAAGAGCTCAGGTCCCAGGGAAGTTGGGGGGCGGGGGTGGCAGAGCATGAATCATGTGATACCAGGAAGGGGGCACTAGGGTACTATACCCACTCCCACTGTCCCTTCATGTGACCTCCCCTTTCTCCTCCTCCTCTTTCTTGGCCCAGTTTCTCCACTCCTCTTTCCTCTCATTCTTTCCCTTTGTTCTTCTGTCTGCCCCCTCCCTGCCAAGAATGGCCCCTACGCAAAATCCCAGGCTGCTTGAGGTCCCGGCTTGGGTTCCATCTCCCCCGTGTCTCTGTGACAACCGCTTCTCACGTCCGGAGTTCAGGTGACATTCACAAGGGCCCCATTGAAGAGCTAGGATGTCATCTGATCAGGGCCCATTGTCCAGCCCCTCAGGTCTGGGGAAGGATGGGGACACCTGATCTGAGACACCTGAGCTGCCCCCTGAGGCTGTGGAGGGGCCAACCGTCCCAAGGCCAAGGGAAAGAGACCCCCTGGCTTGGCAGTCCCCTCTCCTCAACAGACCCCTCCATTTTTCCCCTCCTCTCTCCCAGCCCCTTGGATTCAGAGGACCTCATGCACTCAGCCTTTATCTCCCCTAACACATACCAGCCCCATTCTCCCTGCTGCCATGTCCCCACATCACCCAAGTTGGGCCTGGGGGTGGGAGTGGCAGGGACAAGATCCCACAAGTGTCCTCTCCCCCTCCCTGGAAGCCCTGGCTCCAAGAAAAAGGCTCAGACATCCCTCTTTCCCTTCCCACCACCACACAGTAGAAGGGCTGAATCTGCAGAGAAGCAAGGCAAACCAAACTAGAGGTAACAGAGGGAAGCCAAAGTGACATGTTCAGGAGAGAGCAGTGTAGAAGGACCAAGAGAGGCCCCCGGTCTGCTGACAAGAAACTCAGAGGCAGTGAGACGCCCCCGTCCCCATGAACCTTGGGCCACCCACTCAGACTGCCACCCTATCCACCAGGCCAACTAAGGGCACCAGATTGACTCCTTGCTCGGGGTGGGCAGCAGAGTCAAGGCTATAGAGGGGAGCCCAGCCCACCATCCCCAACAGCAGATCTTGGCTGTGCTGGGCAGGCAAGTCCAGGGTAAAAATAGAGCCAGAGGAAGCCAGGCCGGGTCCTGTGACCACCCCTACCTGCCTGCCCCACCCTCCTCAGTGTGCAGGCAGCCAGGAGCAACTGCAAAGTGCACTGCAGGCCTCTAGAGCCAGCCCAGCTCCAGCTGTTCTACCTCCATGCCCAAAGCCCTGATTCCCTCTGGCTTGGGTGTGGACTGAAGGGCACAGAGAATGAGGCTAGACTTAGGTCTGATCAGTTGTGGTGGGGCTTCGATCTCATGGCTCTTTGAGCTGTGGGCCCCTACCCCAACCCCAGCTACCCCAGGCACGGTCCCCAGCTCACTTCCATGGTGGGACGTGGGTAGGTGAGCTACAAGATGGGCTCTGAGCTGGAGACGGCAATGGAGACTCTCATCAATGTGTTCCACGCCCACTCGGGCAAGGAGGGGGACAAGTACAAGCTGAGCAAGAAGGAGCTGAAAGAGCTGCTGCAGACGGAGCTCTCCGGCTTCCTGGACGTGAGCACAGGGTGGGGGTACAGGGTGGAGTGGGCGAGGGGTGGGGGAACAGAGTGGGCACCTCCCTGCCACATCCCCATCCCACCCCAGCTCAGCCCAACCATCTCCTTCCTCTCCCAGGCTCCCCTACTCTTCTGGGTTCAAGTCAAAATGCCCTGATTTACTGATCACCTGCTAAGGGCTAGGCCTTGTGTAGATGCATCAATAACAAAACACACAGTCTAGCAGGGAAGGACTGACACTTGAAAGTAAACCTTGAACACCAGGAAGCACCCGGGGCCTTAACAGAGGTGCCAGAAAGAATTATGGGAGAATATTAACCTGACTGAAGTGGACGGCTTCTCCAAAGAGGTGGCACTCAGGCCCCTGGAAGATCATTAGGGTAAATGTAGACATTTTAGGAGGAGGTATAGTATCTGAACAAGAGCATGTGAGAAAGCAGATGGAGCGTGCTTGGTAGTTTTGACTGGACTGAAGGATGCAAAAGAGAAGCCAGTAGAAAGTGTACCAGCTTTGAGGTTTTATGAGACCTGGGTTCAAATTCTGGCGCTGCCACTTAATAGCTGTGTGACTTTGGGCATGTTCCTTAACCGTCGACTGTCAATTTGTTTCTTCTCTAGAATGGGACTAATGAAAGCTACTTCTTACTATTTGTGCTAGAATTAAATGAGACAGTGCTTGTAAAGCTCCTAGTATAGTGCTTCTCACATTGTAGGCACTCAACATATGGTAATTGTTTTCATTATTCTGCCTTGTTAAGGAGCTGATTCTGTAGGCAACAGGAAGTATTTTGTTAGTTTTGAGGACAGCAGCGAGAGTCCCATAATTAGAAGTAGTTCTCTCTCTTGCTCATCTCTGCCTCCTTCTGCCCCCATGCCCCTGACTCAGTGCTGTTCATTTCCCTATACACCTACCTCTCCATCTCCTCCCTCCACAGGCCCAGAAGGATGCGGATGCTGTGGACAAGGTGATGAAGGAGTTAGATGAGAATGGAGATGGAGAGGTGGACTTCCAGGAGTATGTGGTGCTGGTGGCTGCCCTCACAGTGGCCTGTAACAACTTCTTCTGGGAGAACAGTTGAGCAGACAGCCCCAGTGGGCAGCGCCCTTCGCCTCCACCCTGCCATACCTGCCCCTTCACCCTGCTTCCCCCTCACCCCACTTTTCCCTCCCCACCAATAAGGGCGCAAGAGTAGTGGGCCAGGCCTGCAACTCATCTTTCATTAAAGGCTCCTCTCTCACAAGCCGCCAGCTGCTGTCTGTCTCCTTTGGGGTATGGAAGTGGGTGGGGAAGTGAAGGCTGCTCACTCCCAACTTGCCTTATTTGGGGAGGGATCTTATTTTGAGAGAGGTCAAGGGGCCATTACATCTTCCTACTTAAGGAATGCTCAAGGCCCAGGAACATTGGGGTTCAATGTCCCAGCTGGAAGTGGAGGAGACATCAGCTTCTCAGATATAAAGCCAGAAGAATTTCCCTTCAACCTTCAAAGAATATTTACTAAAGACCTACCATGCGCTAGACATCCTATGGGAACTGGGGACACAGCAGTGAGCAAAACAAACACGACTCTCAACATCACATAGGTAAAGTCCAGTAGGGATGCCAAAACATACACACATACATGCTAGGAAGGAAAATGAAAGGATCTGATGCACGTGATTGGGGTGGGGGGGGGTGTTGAAGACGTGTTCGTACACTCATTCTTCAAACATGCGAGCCTTTTATTGTGCGTCCAGCCATAATGAAAATCCCGCATAGGTCTACATCAAAATCCACATGGATGGCAGATGGTGAGAGAGGACACAGAAGGGGGAGCGGGGACACAAAGGTCCCCCCCAAATAACTATTTAACGATGTTCAGGCCAAGTTGGGGATGGAAGTGAAGAGGAAAATATGGACGGGTGGTGATGAGCGGTGCAGGATCTAGCAGAGGTGTGCTCCCAGCACTGGCCCCCAGGCCTTGACTGGGGCGTTTGCAGCAATCTGCAACTCTCTGACCGGGGCCAAGGCAAATGATGAGGGGAGAGCCAGTGCAAATTACCTGGGCCCAGTGGTCCACAAGAGAGACCGAGGAGGGACTTCCCTGGTGGCGCAGTGGTTAAGAATCCACCTGCCGGGCTTCCCTGGTGGCGCAGTGGTTGGGAGTCTGCCTGCCGGTGCAGGGGACACGGGTTCGTTCCCTGGTCTGGGAAGATCCCACATGCTGCGGAGCAACTAAGCCTGTGTGCCACAACTATTGAGCCTGCGTGCCACAACTACTGAAGCCCGCGTGCCTAGAGCCCGTGCTCTGAAACGAGAAGCCACTGCAGTGAGAAGCCCATGCACCGCAAGGAAGAGTAGCCTCCATTCGACACAGCTATGGAAAGCCCACGCACAGCAACAAAGACCCAACGCAGCCAAAAATAAATAATAAAATTAATTAATTTTTTGAAAACAAAGGGGGAGAGAGAGACCGAGGAACATCCGCATAAAGAATTGTAGTCCATCTGCCTTAGCTTGAGGGGCAGAGGGATGTGCCAGGAAATATGAACATCTTTTTCAGGGGGACCGAATCAGCCCCAGCGACCCAAATTACTAACCTGCAGTCCCCTTAAAACCTGGGAGCAGGGACTTCCCTGGCGGTCCAGTGGCTAAGACTCTGCACTCTCAATGCAAGGGGACCAGGTTCAATTCCTGGTCAGGGAACTAGATCCCACATGCTGCAACTAAGAGTTCACATGCCACAACTAAAGATCCCGCATGCTGCAACTAAGACCCAATGCTGCCAAATAAATACATATTTTTTAAAAGCTTTAAAAAATAATCCATTTTCCAAAAATAAACAGAGCTATGCCACTTGGCCACGCCCCTTCCTAGGCGCGGGGGCTGTTTAATACAGACCAGGACTTTGCTAAAGCCCCGTCTTCTTCCTAGGGCTCCGCCCTAATCCCGCGCAGGCGTGGCACAAATTTTCCCGCCCCTTCGTGGTGCGGCGGATCTGACGCCTAACGTATCTGCGTCGACGCCATTTTAGCCGGTCCCTCTCCGCACTGGGTGTGGCGGCCATTTTGTTTTCGACACCGAGCGGGAGTTGACGGCAGCCGCTGTGGTGAAAGGCAGGAAAGGGCAGGCCGGTTAGCAGGCGGACGGGCCAACCGGACAGCCAGCCAACAGCAAAGAACTAACCTAGAAATCTACCGCTTAACACATCTAACTAACCGCCCACCAAGTTAACCCGAGCCCCTCCACCGTCAACTCAGGTTCGGCCGGCCCCCGGCCCGCCTGCCGCAGCCGTGGTGGCAGCCCCGGGAGGAGCACTGGCGTCCGTTTCCTTCGGTACGTGTCTGTGGTGAGGAGGGCAAGAGTCCTGGGGAACGGAGGGGTCCGGCGGACGCGGAACGGGAGCTGGCGGGATGTGGAGGCAGACAGTGGAGGCAGACAGGGTGTCCGAGGTGGAGGCCCCGGAGGGGGCGGAGCCCCTGAGAGGGAGGCGGGGGAGACCCCGAACTGGAAACTCGCCACGGGATTGATGGAAAAGGTGGGGATTTGATAGAGTTAAAAAAGAATGTTGTTTGGTGGGTTGAGCAATGTCGGCGGTCCTGACAGGGCTTTGAGAGGGAAGGGCAATCAAAGGAGGACTGCACGACCTTAGGGAACGTTGGAAAGTAATGGCAGCTTCAGGGTTAAATTTTGTGGAGCGCTCCCGGGAGCGAACTCCCAGGTGAATGCCCATTTAGGGAAACCTTGCCTACTCCCTCCCTCCCCCAGCTCCGCAGGCCCTTGCTAAGTCTCCTACTTGATTTTGAAACTGGAATGCTTGTGTCATCTCTCTAGATCAGTGGTTCTCAGTTGTGGCTGCACAAGAGAAGCACCGAGGTAGACTTCCCCCCACCCCTTCGAGGTAGACTTTTTTTTTTTTTTTTTTCTCCCATTCTAATTGCTGATCCCCAGACCTCACCATCAGAGATTGTGCTTTAAATAGTTTGGGCCCAGGCTTCTGTGTTTCGTTGTTTTTTTTAAAAAAAAAAAAAAAAGCTTCTTGCAGCCAAGGTTGAGAAGGATCGCTCTAGATGAAAAGCCAAACTCTTAACACTTCTTTGGCTGGGTCTAAGTCTGCCATTTTGGAGGCTTGAGCAGATATTTTCTGTCCTGTGGCCTTGGAGTTTATTAGTTTGAGGTAACTAGCTTCTTAAGTTTAAGCACCTGAAATGAGTTTTGGTGTGATCGTCAATAGTCATCGATACAGGCCTTTTCATTCATTTTTGGTTTGGGCCTTTGGCACTTGTTGAAATGAGGTGGTCATCATTCTCATTTGCTCATTCTGTCCATTGTCCTTTGTAGATTCTCGGGATTTGAAGATGGCTGCACAGTCAGCGCCGAAAGTTGTGCTAAAAAGCACCACCAAGATGTCTCTAAATGAGCGGTGAGGCAGCCAACAGCAACTTCAGCTCGTTCATAAGAAAACATTACTTAAATTGGCCCTGGGGTCCAATGCACAAAAACCGGTTTTAAACTAAATACCAACAGAAGGCTACAGACCTCTGTTCTTAGTTGCATCGTATGTGGTACACAAAACAAATTGGGCGGTTGTTTCAAAACCCCTTATCAGTAGATTTTTATGTTATGCTGTCTGAAATATTTATCTGGTGGGATGTATTTTAAAAAGACTCCTCACACCCTCCCTTTTCTTCACTTTTTTTTTTTTTTTTTTTTTTTTTTACATTGATACAGGGGTGGTGCAGCTTGGTAGCATGGTACCCTAGCTGCAGTAGGCTTGCTGCCCAGTCCAAGGCCAGCAGTGTTGTGTCTGGCCTGTAAGAGGCGGGTAGCAAGCTATGAATATGTCCAAAGGCCCTTGAATGTCATTCTTGGGCCTTGTAAGAGGCACTCGCTTTGCTCCATTTCACTTTCTTTCCATTCTGCTTTTAGTTTGTTTTTGTTTTCAATTCTTTTACAATTGAATGTTCTTCTCTTTCATTCCATTAAACTTACCTTGACAGGAATAATAGAAGAGTGTCTTCACAAGCTCTTAAATGATTAAACTAATCTTAACTTTTTCAGAAGTAATCACTTAGAGTCAGAAAAAGTAATCATTTGACACTAAGAAAAGTTAAGGCATTTAAAGGCACTTTCTGTCTCTGAGAGCTTTGTTCATTGAGTGCCTTTGACCAGTGACTTTATTAAGTTAATGTTAGACCACTAAAAAATTTACTTACGTTTGTTTGCCTTTTCTGAAGCATATGTACTTCTCTTTATCCCTTAGTGATACACTAATTCTCCATATTCACATTACTGCGTGAACAAATACATGAGAGAATGTGATATGCTCCTATAATTTATGTGGGTGTATCATTTCCATGGGCTTTGAAGGTGCTCTAGTCCTTCCTTATATTTGCCCTTAAAATGCACCCTCAGGTCCCCAAAGGTTTTGGCTTGCTTTGTCTGTCTTTGAAACTACATCTTCTGTCTCTTGTCATCACATCTGCTTATTGCATGCTTTTCATATTTTCTACCTCTCTAAAAGCCGTTACCTGAGCCCTTGTTATCACTTTTGATTGAATGTGCTACACTTAGCTGCATTTCTAAGTTTCTGATTCTTGCAAGTTTGTGGAAGCAGAGGAGTCTTTAACCCACATCAGCCTTGATCTAAGTGTACCACTTTACTTAAAGTTCGTGGGATCTGGAGCTCCTGGTCTAGCAAGCCATGAAAATGCCAATAAATGTTTTGTAATAAAGCGTTTATTTAAACATCCATTTTGTTCGACCTTGAAGCTTTACTAATATGCTGAAGAACAAACAGCCGATGCCAGTGAATATTCGGGCTTCGATGCAGCAACAACAGCAGCTAGCCAGTGCCAGAAACAGAAGACTGGCCCAGCAGATGGAGAATAGACCCTCTGTCCAGGCAGCATTAAAACTTAAGCAGGTGAGAGGATGGGTCTTAATGCACCAGAAGCAGCTGGTGATCCCTGTCAGGTAGTCCACTGAGGCTGTCAGGACGCCATGGATAATTACGAGGTGGCTCAGGGCAAAAGCTGAACTTTTCTGGAGGAAAGAGAAGTTCAGAGAATTCCCATTTTGGCAGGTACCAATAAGTAACTTTTTGTTGTCTTTCTCTTTTAGGGAGTTTGCCATCAAGGTGGCCTGTTTCTGTGTTATCAATGAGTATTAATCTCTTTTGTTCTCTGATCCTTTGCCCTTAAAATAGATTCACTGGCTTTTTCCACAGAGAAATTTTGGTTTCTGTTTTAAATGATCTTCAAAAAATCCTTTATTTCTCACTAAATGGTTTACAAATTAGGGAAATGATTTTATTCTTTCTTCCCTAATACAGGGAGTCTGAAAGGCCTTTTAGTCAAAGGTTTTCAATGCTAAACAGTAGAAAGAGTGGGGTGACCCTCATCTTCACAGCACCTAAAGTTTTGTCAGTAAAGTAGAGCGAGAACACTGAGTAATTTAAGAGTTAGCGGTTCTCTTTCAAATTTCCAGTAAGAGATAATCCTATTCAGATCTGAAATAAAACCTGCTCTTTATTATTCATAGACTTTATATGCAAGTCCGGACAGTGGCTGTGGAAGGATATGTCCAAGCTGTGGCTGGGCGTCTGGAGGGCGGTGCCATGCAACTGTAAGGACTTTAACTGGTAGCACTGCATGGCTGTGCATAAAATCAGCAGTTAAATATAACACCCTTCCACCCCCACCCTGAACCATTGGGCTCACTGACCAAAAATAAACAAGGCCTTCTGCTTTAGCTACCTTAAGCCCTGGAGTGGCTGCATTCATCCCAGACTCAGGAAAGCAGTAAAAGGTGCCACTGTTTTCTAAGAGGAAATACTAAAAATTGTTGAAGACAGGTCTCTGACATATTATTGCAAAGGACCTTTTAACAAGAAGCTTGGAACAGAGGCTGTGCCGAAGAAAGTAGCCTCTAGAGCACTGCTGTCCAATAGAACTTTCCACGGTGTTGGAAATGTTCTGTATCTGTGCTCTCCAATACAGTAGCCATTAGCCACATTGACTGTTGAGTGCTCAAAATGTGGCTAGTGCCATTGAGGAGCTTAAATTTTTATTTTTATTAATTTTTTTACTTGTAATTTAAATTAGCCACATGTGGCTAGTGGTTACCTTAGCATATAGCACAGCTCTAGAGTGGAAACTGAATGATACAGTTGACATCCTTCAGCTTCTTTTCAATATTAGAGACTAGTATTGGTGGCAAGTAAGGGATGGGAAGGGAGAAGAACTTCTAAGTACTATGCATTCTCCCCTTAAAGCACAGATCTTGGGAGAATGTACTAGGGATGACTAAACACAAGAGACTTGTAGAAAGAAGTCCTGACCTCATGTTGTTCAGAGCCTGCCCCTCTGATTAGAAGCAGTTTATGATCTCATGCTAGAAAGCTAATAATAATAACTCGCAGCATATGGTTGCAGAGAAAGTCGTTGTAGTCGTTTGTGGGTGAAGCCTGAGGACGCATAATTTACTTTCGTTCATACTGACTTACGGCGTTATAGGAGAACAGGTTTGCTAGGGCTTTGGTGGTGGTCAAGGCTACACAGTCACCCTTTCCTCTGAAGGAATTTAATTGTCTGAGATGTGGTCTTTGTAGTTTCTCTTTGAGGGACAGATTATTGAAAAATTTCTATCTATGGTATGTCCTTGTTCTCAAATGTGGCCCTGAGTTTTATGATTATAGCTAAACTGTCTTAATTCTAATGCAGGTTTGGCTAGCTTTCTGTGGAGATACATTTGAGTTATGTGTTTATTGTGAATTAAAAGTCATTACACTGACTTAATTAATGGAGCTGTTTGCAAAGGTAGACATGGAATTACAGCTATTTAAGATATGTAAGGAAAGGAGATTTGACTTTTTTGTGTTTATTTACATCTTAAGGTAAAAAGTGGACCGTCTGGAGATAGATACTCAGAGGAAAAATGGAACACACTGGCCTCTTTCACTGAGAACTCAAACTTGTTCTTAAGTCACAAGAATTCAAATGAAATTGTAATTTAAACTTTGCCCAGAGTGTGATGACCTTCCTATGGTGTTTGAGTAAGCCTTTGAAGACAGTGGTAGTCCTTGGGCAGGTATGAATCCAGTCCTGTCATTGTCAACTGGTGGTTCAAAAACAGCAGAATCCAGGATTTGAAATACAGTGTTCTTATTAAAACTTACGTTCCAAGTAGTGGTATATAACTTCTGTAGCCAAACTAGTGAGGTAATTTGTGGTGATGCCAGTTTCATGGGACCATACTCAAGCTTCTTAGAAGCTCTGGATCAGAATTCTGCTTGTTTTCTACCATGTTCTGAGGCAAAGGCTTGCTTCTGGTTTGGGATCCTTATGACACCCCGTGCAGGTTTATCTCCCGCCACACAGACATCTCACTTGCTTCTTTTTCTCTGCACTTTGAGTTGCTAAATCCCATTGGATTGCTTTTTTGATCTCAATTCCCTAACACCTTTTCTTCCAGAAGAGCTTAAAGCAGCGCCTGGGTAAGAGTAACATCCAGGCACGGTTAGGCCGACCAATAGGGGCCCTGGCCAGGGGAGCAATCGGAGGACGAGGCCTGCCCATTATCCAGAGAGGCTTGTCCAGAGGAGGACTTCGTGGGGGACGTGCCACAAGAACCCTACTTAGGGGCGGGATGTCGCTCCGAGGTCAGTGCTCTGTACCTGATAATTGTCGGGCCCCACCCCCTTCCCTTTTCTCTTGGGCTGCTTATGGACGGACACATTTGTTTAACATCTTTAAGCCTGAATTTGTATTAATATAATTAATAACTTTTGAAATGACGTGTTTTTAATAGTGCTGCATGTCTTTTATCGATACCATTCCTTTTCTGATAATGTGCAATGGTGAGAGGCTAGGACCTGCGTTACAACAGGTAATTCATGTCATCTCCATTCCATTTTAAAACACCCTGCTGCTGCTTGAATCAAAGCACATTCAAGTTCTAGAAATAAGTCAAATCTAAGAAACTTCTTGGCCTGTTGGCCTATATCTTAATTAATCATCTCTGTTCCTGGTTCTAGTGAAATACTCTATTACATCTGGAAAAAAAGAGGACAAGTTGACCAATAGCACTTAGCTATATGTTACATTTTAGGCACTGTTACACTGTTCTCTGTATAGTTCTTGTCCCCTACAAAAATGTATTGAGAGCAGGAACCATATCATTTATTTTTAAAGCTGCCATAATGCTAGGCACCTACCTGTAATTATTCAATAGATATTCATTAAATGTATGTACTTAACTAATTGACTTAACTCCCAGCTTCTTCCAAAAGTGGATTTGTGGTCAGACTTGTTGAATTGATTGAATAAAGAGCAGCTTAATCTTTTCACACTCAGTGTGCAGCTTGCCCCACCCAACCTAAAAATTAACTGAATTAACTCATTTAACCCTCACCGCCTTCCTTTGGTTAGAATCTACTTTGTCTCTCTTGGATTTACCTGCATATACATTGTATGCCTCCTCTCCAAGGTCAAAACCTGCTCCGAGGTGGACGAGCCGTAGCTCCCCGAATGGGCTTAAGAAGAGGTGGTGTTCGAGGTCGTGGAGGTCCTGGGAGAGGGGGCCTAGGGCGTGGAGCTATGGGTCGTGGCGGAATCGGTGGTAGAGGTTAGTCAGCTACCAACTTCAGAGACTAGCTTCCCCTTATTTCTCTCCCTTCAAAACTCAGAGCCACCTTTCTGCACAGCTTCAAGTCATAGGCAGGCTTATTTGTTTGTCTTGTTTGTTTTATGAAACTGGCTTATTTTATAAATTCACATGCTGGTAATGTGGAGGTCTGTCATGGGTTTTCCAAGAACAGTCAGGTATGTGTTACAGAGCCAGATTATATTCAGACTTCTTTCAGGCTCTTGCAAATTTAAATTGTATTGTTAAAAATGACAGAATGGTCAGTTTGGCGTTTTATCTTTTTCTGTCCCTGACCCACCACCACACACCCCACCCCATAGCTCAAAACCCACTTTGAGTCTAAGAAGAGAGAAGAGGGAGATGTACAAAAATGAAGCAGAGTTAAAGAGGATGGTGAGACTTGGAGCTAGGTATTGACTCTGAAACCAAGTAAATTCAAGATAAAGTTTGTGTCTATGCGAAACCAGAGATGACTCTTTTTGATCAAAGTAGAAAAAGCAAGATGGTATTGTGTCAGTTAACTAACTGACTCTTGTTGATAATCTTACCTTGAGACTTGGTGATATTTGTCCTGTGACCTCATGGCCCAGACTGGAAGAGAGTTTTTAATGGTGTTGCTGTTAATGCCAAATCTCATGGGAGTTTTCTGGCTTAGAGTTTAGTGGAAAACTCCCAGCAACACCTGTCCAGGAAAAATAATATATATTCTTTTAGCCCCTGGGTATATTTGCTTTGGTCTTTTTAAAGTGTGTGGTGGGTCTTCCATAATTTATGACCTTGAAGTTGCCAAGGGATAATAACTATTGGGAAAAGAAATTTGATAACAGAGGGCTTGTTTTCTTCTCTCGCATTATATGTTGCTTGGCTTATTGAGTGAAGTACAAGCTAGTTTGGGTTTCAGGATGAAATAGCGTGTTTCCAAATTATCTTGACTTGGTTTCTGAGAGAGACATCACAGGGATTGGGCGGGGAGGAGTCTGAAGTAGCTTTTCAGAAAGCTGGGTATGTTTTGTTAAGTGAATTGAAACCACCTCTCAGATAACCATAATTGTTAAAATGTGAATAGAATCGGGAGATAGAAATGGCTGGGACTACTCAAAATGTTTTTCCCCAATTCCCTTCATTGTTCCTATGTCAGAATAACTCCTCAGTCTCCTGACATAGGATCAGTTCATTAGGTTTGATAAATTTGAGGAGACGAGCTAATTTTTCAGAAGGATCTCCAGTAAAGTTTAATTTGAAAACTGTCTAGCTTCACACCCCTGTTTCTCTGTGCCCTTGTTACTTCCTCCCTATCTTGCTAAATGGGGTTATCTTTAATGTACTTGTATTTTAATTGTAAACTTATAGCGAGTCTCAAATTTTAGTTTCTCTGTCTTAGGAGAGATTAAGAAATTTTTAATTATCAGTTAACTATATTCCCTTACTTTGTTGGTAGAATTTAAAAAATTTAAATAGCATTTAGAGATGAGCATGTAATGAGGGATTCATTATGTGTGCTTTCCATGTGTTGCTTTCTACCCAGTGTGTTTCCTGTTTTTCCAGATTTCTCCTCTTGCCCTGCCCTTCAGCCTTTCTCAGCTAGGCCCCACTGCTCTAAGGGGCATTTACCATAGCACCAATTAAACTTACTTGTAACTGTTTTTCTTGTTTTTCCCTTGGGCCAGGTCGGGGTATGATAGGTCGGGGAAGAGGGGGCTTTGGAGGCAGAGGACGAGGCCGTGGACGAGGGAGAGGTGCCCTTGCTCGCCCTGTACTGACCAAGGAGCAGCTGGACAACCAACTGGATGCATACATGTCAAAAACGAAAGGACACCTGGATGCTGAGTTGGATGCCTACATGGCTCAGACAGATCCCGAAACCAATGATTGAAGCCTGCCCACCCTCCTGTGAGACTCTTGTTAAAGTCACACATCTGTAAATAACGTTGAGATAACAGATGAGAAGAAACTTGATTGATGCTGGAAGGACCTACCATAATAGGCTATGGACTGACTCGCCACCAGTTTGTGCATTTAGTGTGTTCCTTTTACTTTTTGATACTGTGTTGTATGAAACCCTTTTTTCCTCTGACTTGGGTTTTGTTTTATTGTCGTTGGGTTTTTTTTCCCTTCGCCCAGACTTCTCTTTGAACATGAGTGTGTTGGCCTTGTGGCTAGTACACCCTCTTCCCCGCTCTGCCTTCCCTCACTTGTCATATGCTTTGGCATTCTGACATTTCCTCTGTTCATCTCCTGTGAAAAAGTCCCAGAAAGAGCCCATCAATGTCCCTCCTTAATATCTAGGTTTCTGAGATAACAGTTCTGTTCTGCATCATCTTTAAAGAGCCTCTTAAAAGTGTTTAGAAAATGTGGAGCTCAAAAATGCATTCTGCCACGCTGATGTTTTAGTAAAGTAAATTAGGAACTCTGACATAGCTACAGGGCCACCTAACAAGTTACACACGGTAGCAGCTCTGATTTAATTAAAGTTATTACCATGTACATTTACACCACATAACCAGTGTACTGGGTCAGGTATGTGCACTTTCTACCCTGGAATGAGATTTATAAACTTCCTCTTGGCTTTGCATCATGCCCAAAGAGGGTATTTTTGGATTGGCTTACACCTGCAAAAGAGTGGGGAAAGCCATTTGGTTTGGCAGATGCTTCAGAAGGGAAAGGACTGGAAATTGATGGCAGATATCTGGTGGGAGGGGTCAGAAGATATCCATGCTGAAATGCTGCTACGTTTATACCAGGCCGATCTTGGGCTTCATTCATTGACTTTGACCCTTATTCCCCTTGAAGGTTTAATTAAGTTCAACCGTATTCTGTCAACTGTTCCAGTTTCAGTAGAATCTTTTGTTTCTGGTTCATTATAACAAATTGTTCTCTGAAATCTAGTCAGGACTTTCTCTTTATTTGTTGGGCTCTTTGAAATATTATGGCCACTATAACAATATTTTGATACACCCCTTGTAGAGTTGAGAGTCCTTCATAGTTGTATTAAAATTTGGGGTGGGAGGGGGATGTGACTTTGGGGCAGAAAGTGAACAATTTGCCCTCTTTTGAATAATCCCCGAGGTTAGATTAACCACACAAAGTAATGTACCAACACATTTGGTCCATAGGAAGCTCAAACATAATGGTCTCAGGAGGCAGTTGAGGACCCCGGCCCTGGTTTCCCTTTTCCTCTGTGCTGTTTAAGGGAAAAGAAGAAGCTAACCACCTCTAATCAAACCAGTTGCCATTGAGCTACCTGGTACCCTAAACTGTTGGGAGGTTGTGTGTTATTGTAGACTGGGAAGGAAATTTTGGCCAGGACAACCTGAACTTGAATCCCATTTGTATGACCTGGGCTACTTAACCTCTGGATTGTGAAGCAAGTTTAGTTGTAGAAGGGAGAGCTTGAAAAGACCATGCGGAGTTAGGACAGAGCCATGCTGACATAACCAATCAGACCTAGTTTTGAAGTGTCTGTACTGTAACTACTTACTCTTAATAGAAGTGGACTGTGAGACTGGAGGTCTTTAGCCCAAACAAGTATTTATAAACCTTTAATCGGAAAGAGTGAAAAAGGTATTTTTGTGTGGGCAAGGCCGATTTTAAGGATAATTCCTTAGATGCCAAACTCCAGTCAGCCCCCAAGGCTCTTCTGTGGGAGAGGTGCTGATTGGCAGTGGGCAGGCTACCCCTTGTGAACTTCACATCCACTGGTAGCCTTTTGTCATCTTCCAGGGCCTCCAGAACACCTTTGGGAGAAAGGGAGGGAGCTGCAGGGTGAGAGTTTTTCTATCCCCCAACCACACAACTTGGGATGACCCGTCTCTGGGATTTTATCCCCAGCCCCGTCCTTCCCAAATACTTTGACCCTCCTTCAAGGCAGCTAACAGGTATGTGCCCTCAGGATATTTTTAATCTGGTGGCTTTTGGTACCACTCTCCATAATCCACTGAGATCCTCTGTGTAAGAATAAGGAGTGAAAGAGGCACCACTTTTGAAGCTTATGCAAGAGGTGGGGTAACTAGCTGAGGTAGAGATGGGGGAGGGCCAGCAGTATGAGTCTGGATCTCACAGTGCCCAATTCCAGTTCCATGGAGCCCACAAAGGAGATCACCCCGTATACTTTTGGCAAGGTTCCAGGCTAAAAGCAAAGTGTTGGAGTCAGGAAATGAGAGGTGAGGGGTGTACTGGGTGGCAGCAAGTGTCTGAGCCCTCCCACCACCGCCAGTCCATCTGCTGACGTAATTCCCTTGTGAGGGAGAGGTCCATTTCAGAACAGAGGTCCTGGATGCCTCAGCCCCTAGACTAAGGAAGAGAAGCTGGGGCCAGGATACTGGGTCCTTCAAGAAAGGGGAACTTGCCGAGGTGCCAGCTGTGCCTTAGCTGCTCACTCTCCTAGGTCAACCTCTTCCAGCTCAGGATTGCCCTGTTCAGGGTGCTTCCAGTCCCATCTTGTCCTGCCGACTCAGTACTCCTAGTGCCCACAGGTGTCTGTCCAAAAAGACCTGCCCCGTGTCCTCTACGCCCATCTCTTGCACTGGCCCAACTTGCAGGGTAGTGAACTAAGACCAGGTTGGGGCTGCTGTTTCTAGCACCTGTGTGATCTTTACTAACTACAAAAATGTCAAGCAGATCTAGTGGTCAGGGGACCCTGAAGCATCCTTGGGGTGGGGGGGTGGCGTTACTTTGTGGGTCCCAGTAAAGATGGGCAGTGAGGCAACCACTGGAGCTTAAGACCCCTTCCCTTTCTGCCTCCTCTATATCCCTCCTACCAGTTGAAGAATTCCTCCCCAACAGTGGGCAAAGGAACTTCCCTACCAGCCATGGACCCTCCAGCTCCACTCACTGCTCACTGGAGTTCCCAGAGTCTCCTTGAGGCCTGTGTCCACTTCTGCCATCCTCGATCCTTCGTGAGTGTCCCGGGTAGAGCAGAGTGGGACAAAGAGAGTCAGCCTGGCTCCGGGTCAGCCTTTCACTCATTCAGCCACCATATGCCAAGGGCTTGCCATACAGACACGAACAAGGCATTGTTAGGCATTGGGAGTACAGAGAAGAGGTTGATGAGCTAGAATATGAAAGTCAAGGGAAAGTTTAACAGAGAAGGGGGGAAGAATATTCGAAGGAGAGGGAACGAATAAAAAGTGCAGGGAAAGTGTGTTCAGTGGTCCTTCAAAGTAGGGTGGGAGACACAACTGATAAGATTGGGTAGCCTGGAGCCTGTCTGCTAAAGACCTTGGGCATTATGCTCTGGGTAGTGGGGAGTGATTGAGGACTTTAAGTAGGAGAGTACCATGGATGATTTATTCAGAAGGGTGGTAGGAAGTGAAAACGGGCTAGAGGGAGGACCATGGAGACTGGGAAACTATTAGGTTAGTCTAAAACAAAACAGAGTTGGCCTGAACCTGGGCAGGCCACACCCTCAGCAGTTTCCTAGCTATCTGAAGTCTGGGATGCCTGTCAGCACAAGAGACAGGAGTCAGGGGTGGCCTGAGCAACCCCAGTGGAGAAAGCACATGGCATATGCCTCTCCCTGGCCTGCTCTTGTTTGTCTCCCTAGTGTCCCCGTGTGGTGGCCCCGTGATGCCTGATCTGCCACCCAACCCAGCCTCCACCACAGCTACCCACTCCCTATGACCTCATACCCTGGAGAGAGCTAAGCTTCCAGGCAAGGGGCTGGCCTAGGACAGGCCTCCAGCCCCCATAAGTCCAAATGACAGCACTTTCCTCCCCTCCTCCAGGCCCCCTGCGGCCTTGTCAGGTAGTTTCAGCTAATACCCACCCACCAGCAGTGAACAGCACCCAGACCAGCACTGTAAATGGGGCAGGCCTAAGGGTTGGCTCCTAGAAGGGAGGCAAAGGGCCCAGAGGGGCTGGGACCTGGGAGGAGACCTGGCCTGGCCTCTGTGTCCCCTCTCCTCTTCCCGTGGGCTGTCCTGTCCGTCCCACTGCAACCCCAGCCCTCCCACTACCTCTCGCGCTGATTCTGCAGGCAATGTTGTTAATGAAAGCTCGGCCTCTCTGTACACCGGTGCCAAATCCAATCTCGGAGACAGAGTTTTGGGTGAAATTAAAAAGCCAGCTTTACTACTTTGCTAGGCAAAGGGGACACACTGGAATTCTGCCTCAAAAAACTATGTGTCCCAACCCGGGAGGATTTTATTAGGGTCTTATATGGTTCAGAGGGGGGAGTCTCTGCCAAGATTAGGGTGTGAGCAGGACTGGCACTCCCTTAATCTCCTCTCAGGTGGTCGGTCTCCTAATATTGATGAGCTTCTCTGGTCCCTTTAATCTTGCCTCAGGTGATTTCTTGGCAGCCCCCCCCCTTGATTAGCAACTGTTCAAATCTGGAACTCAGGGAAGGACTGGGTCTAGCCGCTCCGCGGCATGTGGGATCTTCCCAGACCGGGGCACGAACCCGTGTCCCCTGCATCGGCAGGCGGACTCTCAACCACTGCGCCACCAGGGAAGCCCGAGGCTGAAGTCTTGCCTACAAGAAATGGGGGACGAAAGGGCCTCCGTGGCTGGGAGCCCCACAGGGCCCCACTCGGTTTCAATGTGAGAAGGGCAAGGGTGCCCAAGCCTCCAGTTCCCTGGGTTCCGGGCACCTTTAAAGACTCACCTCCAGCTCTCTCCCTCCCCACAAATACACATATAGACACAGTTGTCACAGTGGAGGCATGAGAAATGGAATATTTCCTGCCATATCAGTAAACAAATGATGTCACAGTCGTCAGCTTGCAGCCCTCCAACGTGAGCTGGTGAGCCCTGAGGAAACTCAGAGCTGAAAAGAATACCTGCCATCTAGCAGCCATCAGACTGCAGCCACTCCCTACGGTGAGCACGGAGGAAACTCAGGATGCGAAAATACAGGATACTGGCCCCAGATAGCTGAGGTGCATATCAAAGGAATGATTTCAGTGAGCCCAGAACTCTTGCATCTTCCCATACATAGAAAAGCACTAAACTCCTTAACTTGGGTTATCTGGTTTTCTTTAACCATAATCTTTTGATGTTCCCAGCTACCTGCCCTTTGTTGCAAAATATCTGTATAACCTGGCTCCCCCCTTCGCCTCCACTGAGCAGTTCTCTCAGGGTTACTTGAGATGCTGCCTCTCAGGCTTGAAGTCCTAAAAATTCCCGCTGAATAAAACATAACTCTCAACTTTTAGGTTGTGAATAATTTTTTAAGTCCACAGGCATATCATCTCGTTACTGACCCTGGACCTTCCCCAGGCACCACCTCCAGCCTCTTATCAGGAAATCACATCTCCAGACTCCTTATGTTCTGTCTCCAAGTTTTAGCTGGTAGTGTTAGGGTTAGAGTAGGATAATCAAACAGTTAGCTCAGAAACCCCATTAGGGGATTGTAGATAGAGAGAAAACTTCAGGGGGCTTTGGCAGACCACAGAAAGATTAATGATCACTCAAGAAATGAATGGGAAAATCCTGCAACAATGTGGGCTTACTTGACTCATAAACCAGAGCAAATCATTTAGCATCAAAGCCAGATTGGCTCGCTTAACAAAACCAAGCTAACTTGATTAGCAACAAAAGCATACAACAGGAGAATGTCAAAACAATTAAACAATGGTGACATGAGACCCACATCCTTCCCAGTGAGCTCAGTAAGTTAATGACCCACAAGACATGCTCTTTGGCCCCTAGGACATGCTCTTTGCACACAAAAAAGCAATCATGGAAAGGGAAAGACCCTCATTGTACTGAGACCTGAAATAATTTTTCCAAAGTGCCATGGCAGTCCTGGCCTGACCATGTAGGGACAAAACTCCCCTGCCCAAACTGGAGGAGGAGCTGATGATGGAAGCATGACACCTACTCAAGAAAGACAAAGAAGGTCTTCTCCCCCTCCCCTCTCTTCCTTTGATTAGAAAAATGTAACCCACTAAGTACTTGGGGCAGCACAACGCTCGCCTGCCTGCTTGTTAGCCTCACAAGCATCCTATTCTAATAAATCACTTATCACTTTGCCTCTCACTGAATTCTTTCTGCATTGAGACATAAAGGACCGGACCTCTTCAGAGCCCCCTGAAACACCACCTATCTGTTTCAGTAGTGCCAGTGGGAGAGGTGTTGCAGGTGACCTCTGGCTGCCCTATTCTCCTGCCTGGGTGGGCTCTCTGACCTTACCACACCCATTCTAGTGACTTGGCCAGGCAGGATGACGGCCAAGGGTGGAGGCTGAGGCCCAGGATGGCTCAGGAACCTGTGATGGTGGCAGCAGTCTACCACCACTAATCCCCAGACAAGGGCCTCTTACTGTGTAGGGTAGGCAGGCCAGTAGACCTGGGGCAGCTATGGCTCCATGAGCCCTCTTTAAAGGATTCTCTTAATTCTCCATTTAGGCTTGATTTATTTAATTTCTTTACCCTTTAGTGTAAGGTGATTATCAATTTAAGATTTAAACACATCTTTGGTGTGATATTATGAGGTATAAGAAATATATATTAGGGGCTTCCCTGGTGGTGCAGTGGATAAGAATCCGCCTGCCATTGCAGGGGACACAGGTTCGATCCCTGGTCCGGGAAGACACCACATGCCGCGGAGCAACTAAGCCTGTGCGCCACAACTACTGAGCCTTCGCTCTAGAGCCCGCGAGCCACAACTACTGAAGCCCACGTGCCTAGAGCCCGTGCTCCGCAACAAGAGAAGCCACCACCCGCACACCACAACAAAGAGTAGCCCCCGCTCGCTGCAACTAGAGAAAGCCCATGCGCAGCAACAAAGACCCAACACAACCAAAAATAAATAAATTTTAAAAATTTTTTAAAAAGGAAATATATATATTTGGTCGTCAGCCCCAGTTCCTGGCACAGAACTCCTAAAACCCTTAGAATTTCCTGTGATAAGAGCAATAAAGGTGTCTTTTGTTACGTTAATAAGGTGACTTTTGGAAAGCCCCAGGTAACCTAAGG
>NW_020173668.1:2889419-2891899 GCF_003031525.2 Neophocaena asiaeorientalis asiaeorientalis | reverse complement strand
CAGGTGGTAGAGGGGCTGGAGATAGCGTTATGTTAATGCGGTGGTTTGGACCTCACCAAAGGATGGGAGCTGCCGGGAGAGCCAACCTTGTAATTAGACGGATTGAATTTTCAATCCCACCCCCAATCTCCATGGAGGGGAGAGGGGCTGGAGGTTGAGTTCAATCGATGGCCAATGATTCATGCCTATGTAATGAAGACCTCACAAAACCCCAAAAGTGTTGCAGGAAGGGGGACCCCTTTCAGGGCAAGACAAGGGTGGGCTCTTGTCTTACACTGAGAAATGAATTGTCCAAGGAGACACAGGTGCTGACAAAGCAAGAGACTTTATAGGGAAAGGGTGCCCGGGCAGAGAGCAGCAGGGTAAGGGAACCCAGGAGAACTGCTCTGCCACGTGGTTCGCAGTCTCAGGTTTTATGGTGATGCGGTTAGTTTCCGGGTTGTCTCCGGCCAATCATTCTGACTCAGGGTCCTTCCTGGTGAGGCACGTACCTCTCAGCCAAGATGGATTCCAGCGAGAAGGATTTTGAGAGGTTGGTAGGACATCTGAACTGGAGTCTCCTCTCTCCTTTTGACCTTTCCTGAATTCTTCCCGTTGGTGGGTAGCTTGTTAGTTCCGCATTCCTTACCAGGACCTCCTGTTTAAGATAATTCATGCAAGTGGTTACTACAGTGCCTGGCCAGGGCGGGCGGTTTCAGTCAGTCGTTCCCCTAACAAAAGGACTGAGAGCTTACAGGGCCTCCTTGACCTTCCCTGAGTTCCAAAGTGTAGATTCAAACAGTTGCTTATCAAGGAAGGGAGGGAATGCAGAAATGAAGAAGAAGCAGTCAAAAAACAATAGTGCAGCCATAGGGCAGGATTCTGGTTCCTCCTCAAGGGATATACACAACAAAATACCTTTGAGTTCTTCTGCTGGAACAAGGCCCCCACCCAGGTGGAGGATGGCGACTTCAGGCTGAACACAAGACTCCTGGAGCACCACCCTATCACCTCACCACCAACCAATCAGAAGAGAGTCTGCACACAGCAGAAGATAACAAAGACTCTGGACCCCTCCCCAGATGATTCTCCCTTTAAAAACTTCATGGTCAAAGCAGAATCCTCGGAGTTAATCTTTGGACGTGAGTCGACCATTTCCTCAGGTTGCCGGCCTCCTGAATAAAGCAAGCTTTCCATTCCTACCAGCACTTGTCTCTCCAGTATTGGCTTTGGAGTGGCGAGCAGCCGAACCTGCGTTCAGTAACGCTAGGAGGGTGTCGTGGGAACCTCTGACTTATATCCAGTCTGTCAAAAGTACAGGTAACAACCTGGGCTAGTGATAGAGACTGGTGTCTGAAGTGGAAAGAGTGGGGGGGTGGAGGGGCACTGGTGGGCAGTCATAGGACGATCTTTAACCTGCTGTGGACAAAGAATGTCCTGCCTTTTCAGTAAACAAAGGATGTTGAGGCCATCAAGCCCTTAGCCACTGCAGCTGTGCGAGGGTGCACCCTGAGGGGATTCAGGATGCAGAAAAACAGGATACTGGCCCTATCCTTTGATAGTTAAGGGGTATATCAAAGGAATAATTTCAGTAAGCCCAGACTCTTTCATCTTCCCATACATAGAAGAGCTCTAAATTCATTAACCTGAGATGTCTGTTTCTTTAGTTAGCCATAATCTTTTGATGTTCCACTAAGTAGGGGTTTTTTGTTTGTTTTTGCAGAAACTCCTGTATAGCCTGGTTCCTCCCTTACCTCTTCAGAACAGTCCCTCAGAGTTATCTGAGGAAGCTGTACCTACCTCGGGCTTTGGGCTTAAGTCCTCAGTAATGCCCCAAATAAAACGTAATTCTCAACTTTTAGGTTGTGCTTTTTGTTTCTCAGTCAACACTGGAATCTGACGCAATCTCTAGTAGTGTCAGAATTGAGTTAAATTCTCGGACACCCTGCTGGTGTCTGAGAATCGCTTGTTGAAAGTGTGGGGAAACCCACACAGACATTGGCATTGGGTCAAAGAAACCGAAAGACGTGGGGATAAGAGGCACACACAGTGAAAAAACTTATCTGGAAGTCTTGGGTGAAATGAGTTCCCCCAAAATGTTCTGAAGATTTCTTTGGATTTTGTGTGTGAAAGCACATCCGCTAAGGGAATTTCATTTCAGGGGGGACACCAGGTCAGCAAATGGAGAAGAGAGAGGAGATGACGGAAAGCTAGACAAGAAAGATTCAAGAGGGGGACAGTCCTCCTCAGCCTCCACCTTCTAACCCCTTTGGGATAAGCAGGTGTCCTGGGGTCTGACCTGATCCTGGTCTGAGGATGAAAGATGTGGAGGTGGTGGATCCCAAGCACCAGTTAATAAAACAGCAGGGGGCTTCCCTGGTGGCGCAGTGGTTAAGACTCCACGCTCCCAATGCAGGGGACACAGGTACAATCCCTGGTTAGGGAACTAGATCCCACATGCATGCCGCAACTAAAAGTTTGCATGCCACAACTAAGGAGCC
>NW_020173668.1:2847803-2889354 GCF_003031525.2 Neophocaena asiaeorientalis asiaeorientalis | reverse complement strand
CAGTAGGGCTCCCCAGACAAAGTTCTCACCTCCCAGAAATCAGGGTAGACCAGGCAATCCCCATCCCTTAACCTGGACCTGACAGGCCCGAAGAAGTCTGACTCTCAGGTCCCCCTCCATAGTTAAAGCCGTCACCAGACACCATTCTGTGCCCCACTCCAAACGGGAAGGACCCTCTGACCACCCTGAGCACCCTCCTGCCACACTCGGGCTCCACGTGGGATGTCGGGGTGCTGCTAGCCCGCCAGGCAGAGGGCACAGTGTGGCTGTGCAATGGATGTGTGCCTTCCCGCAACAGACCCCTCCCCCATGTCCTCTGCCTGCCTCCTCTTTTTTTTTAAGTTTTTTTTTTTTAATTTATTTTATTTTTGGCTAGGTTGGGTCTTCATGCTGCATGCCGGCTTCCTCTAGTTGCGGCGAGCGGGGGCTAGTCTTCGTTGCGGTGTGCGGGCTTCTCATTGCGGTGGCTTCTCTTGTTGCGGAACACGGGCACTAGCCACGTGGACTTCAGTGGTTGTGGAACACAGGCTCAGTAGTTGTGGCTTGCGAGCTCTAGAGCACAGGCTCAGTAGTTGTGGTGCACGGGCTCATGTGGGATCTTCCCGGACCAGGGCTCGAACCCGTGTCCCCTGCCTTCGCAGGCAGATTCTTAACCACTGCACCACCAGGGAAGCCCCTGCCTCTTCTTTATGAAAGTTGTAGTCTCCCAGGCCTCCCCTGGGTCACAAAATCCTAGCTCAAGAATTTATGAGTGAGGGAATTCCCTGGCGGTCCAGTGGTTAGAGCTCTGCTTTCACTGCCGAAGGCACGGGTTCAATCCCTGTTGGGGGAACTGAGATCCCACAAGCCGCGTGGCAAGGCCAAAATAAATAAACAGTACAACTTTAAACATTAAAAAAAAAAGAAGAAGAATTAATGAGTGAAAGGATGTGAACATGTAGGGACAAAAATAGCAGTTGGGGGCTTCCCTGGTGGCGCAGCGGTTGAGAGTCCGCCTGCCGATGCAGGGGACACGGGTTCGTGCCCCGGTCCGGGAAGATCCCACATGCTGCGGAGCAGCTGGGCCCGTGAGCCATGGCCTCTGAGCCTGCGCGTCCGGAGCCTGTGCTCCGCAATGGGAGAGGCCACAACAGTGAGAGGCCCGCGTACCGCAAAAAAAAAAAAAAAAAAAAATAGCAGTTGGGCCAGGAGAACTGGTAAGAATTTATACAGTAAATCAGCCATATGCTGGTCACAGAATCTTTAGTTCCTCCCTGAAGTACCTAGATAAAAGTATCTGATGCACATTTCCTGAGCTGTTTTACAGATGCTAAAACCCCCACCAAATAGAAGAAGTTAACTACTTGCTGGCCATGAGCTTGCAGTCCCCAGACCAGCTGGCGCACGAGGATTGATAATGTTAACCCCTGTGGCACCACCCTATTACCTCACCATCAACCAATCAGAGAACTGTGCGCATTCTGGTCACATACCCTGCGACTCCCCTCCCTCACCTTTCCCTTAAAAACTCTTCCCTGAGACCCTTCGGGGAGTTAGGGTCTTTTGAGCATGAGCCACCCTGTTCTCCTTGCATGGCCCTTGCACTAAACCTCTCGCCGCTCCAAACAATGACGTTTCAGTTTGTTTGGCCTCACTGTGCATCAGGCACACAAACCTGGGTTTGACAACAGCTGTACTGCCTGAGCCAGTGCGGCGCTCAGCACAGCATAATGCAGAGGTTTCTCGTGGACATACTCCCAGACCCACCTTCAGGTAGCCAGCAAGGCGGGGGCAAGTCAACCTAAGCACTTAGAGTCGGTTGAATCGGCAGATGCGGAACCCGTGGATACGGAGGGCCTACTGTAAAAGCGATTCCTTAATAGTTTGGACAGTAATTGCAGTGGAGCAAGAAAATCTTCTTGTTTGGTTTTTCTCCCAAGATAAAAACCTGTGCAGATTTGGAGGCACTTTTGCCAGTGTTACACAGATGGTTCAAAGTTTTTAAGACTCTCAGAGTCAAGGTTTCTTTTCATTTGCAAGTATGTAAATATATCTCTGTAGCTACAGTCTGTATTCAAACTACTGGAATAAAATATCTGCCAGTCAAAAAAAAAAAAAGGGGGGGACCAAACTTCCCTGGTGGTCCAGTGGTTAAGAATCTGCCTTCCGGTGCAGGGAACACGGGTTCGATTCCTGGTCAGGGAACTAAGATCCCACATGCAGCAGGGCAACTAAGGCCGCGCACTGCAACTAGAGAGAAGCCTGCATGCCACAACTACTGAGCCCGTGTGCCACAACTAGAAAAACCCTTGCGCTGAAACTAGAGAGAAGCCCGTGCGTCGCAATGAAGACCCAGGGCAGCCAAAAAGAAAAACGGGTTGGGGAGCTCAGAGACAGAAGAGAGGGGGAGTTTTTATGACTTACATCTCCTTCAGCCTCTGTGGAAAAGCTGAGGACCAGAGGACTACTGCTATGTGATACTGGCACAAGCAGGGAGGAGGGGGGGTTTGCACTGAGTACCTTGTGCCATGATGCCTGGAATTTGATAAGTGTTTAGAGAATGAATAATTGAACCAGCACTGGCCTTCAACCTGTTATCCAACTTCAGGGTTTCTGGAAGAGCCTTGCCCAGTCTCCCTCACCGAGGTGTCCAAGGAATCAAGAAAAGATGGATTCTAGAGTCCCTTTCAGCACTTATTTTCTCTGAGCAGGGTTATTATGTAATCTGACTGATACGTTAGTGTGCAGGCTGACCTGGAGGGTACAGAGACTAGAGGCAAGAAGATCAGTCAGGAGGCTGATACAATGCCCTCTTGAGATATAAGAGCTAACTCAAAAAAAAAGCTAAGTCAATGTGATAAGGAGTGAAAAGGAAAGCATAAAAACAAAACACAGAGTGATTTTCTTCAGAGAATCAGCCTTTGAAGTAGGATTACTAGATAATATACTAAAAAATTATTTGCTGTTTATCTGAAATTCAAATTTACCTAGTGTCCCAGAGTTTTTCGTTTGCTCTGTTTTCTAAATTTGGCAACCCTACTTCAAACAGTTACCTGAAAGGGCTGTGGCCTAACTTGGGGGCTTCCTGTCTAGACACAGATCATAAACCTCTTTTCCAGCCAAGGCCAGCCCCTGTTCTCTGTCCCTGGCACAGGCCTCAAGGACTTGGCCCTTTTTCCTTTCCTCTTCAACATTCACACCGCTTTGTCCCGGGCTTCCTCTTCTGAAAGCCTGATTATGAAGCAGGCTGCCGTTGCCCTAGCTACCCCCATTCCTTGCCACTTACTCCCCAAATAAGCCCCCAGCCTCTCCTGAGAGTTTTACCTCTAATCACTAGAGGGAAAGATAGAGGGAAACAAACACAGTAAACAACAAAAACTGTACAAGGCTTTAAAAGTTGCCACAGTTGGGGTCTCAGGTTTGCAGCTGCTGACCACCACTCTCCCACGGTGATTTAAACACCTTTATTCCTGAGGACGAAACTGTCAGTGAAAAAATTAATCAATAGTCAATCTAAGAATGGAAAAAGAAATAAAATGGAAAATTTTATTCAAACCAACCTGAAGAAATATATATATATATATACTTTTTAAACATTAATTTATTTATTTGGCTGCACCGGGTCTTCACTGCAGCACACAGGCTCTTAGTTGCGGTATGTGGGATCTGTTTCCCTGACCAGGGATTGAACCCAGGTCCCCTGCATTGGGACTGTGGAGTCTTAACCACTGGACCACCAGGGAAGTCTCCAACCTGAGCATTATAAGCTGGAGACAGTCTTTCAGAAACTCTGAGGACTGTTCCAAAGAGCTAAGGTGGGAGGCTAGGACTTAACCTGATTTTGACGAAGGGGTATGTGCAATCAAGCTCACGTCTTGGTAGACGGTGACTGCTGTTCTCCAGAAATAGAGATCTTAGTTAATGGTTTAGTGCTTTTCTGAGAATGGGAAGATGCAACAAACTGAGATCATAACATTTTCTCCTGAAAACACATAACTGAGGGCCAGTTCTGCCAGTTTTCCCAGAGCACAAAGTGCCTCATCCTGATTCTAAATTCCTTTCAGGGTGTACATTGACTACAGTGGCTAATGACTTGATTCTTATAGAACTGGCTAGGGGGCAACATTATTTTACAATCCTCTACCTTTCAGTCTTTATTTCAACCAAGGTTTGGGAGGCATTTCATGGCCAGCTTGTTTCATGGTGCTAGGAATGCTCATTCCCATGTCAGGAAAGGATTTCATTGATAGGCCAATGTGCTATTACTGGACTAGGCCCTGTCAACAGTAACCAAAAGCCTCTGGACTGTCTGTCTTACTTGTCTGTTACGGTCTGGATAATGATTCGCTCTTGTTGTTTCTTCCTGTATCTAGAGTTACACTATTACAATCATTGATCTTATAGAACTACATTTGGTCAATTGTTTCAAGTTGCCTAGTCATCATTATTTTTATTGGAGGCTCAGTCACACATTTGGTAATGCAAGAAACAATAATCTTGTAAAATACGCAGAATACAAGTAACATAGTTAGTAAACCATTAATGAGGTAATAAGTAAACATTTAAGCTAAGAAATTCCATTAGGTATCTTCCCCAGGTCATTTGACCTAGTCTGTCCTGCAAGCAATCTCTGTCATTAAGGGAAATGATATATTGGTATTGTACATAAAGTTTACCAAAGATATCTGCACGTACGAGGTGAGTGGTGGGTCATCCTGATGCCTTACAGGATTGAGAAAGGAATGTTATCTTCTAAGGAGTTACATGGTTGGCGTCAGAAGAAGAAAAATGTATCTTTATGGTTGAGCTGGTATTTCTGACATTGGAGAGACCTGGTTAACGCATAATGCAGACGCACACCGCACACTAGAGGGAAGAAAAGAGGCCCAAACAGGGAGAACTTTTTTTTTTTTTACTAGACCAGCAGGGAATTCCCAAGCAGAGAACATTTTCATGTTTAAAATTTTCTTGTTTGCCTTAATATAGGAGCTTTATTTCATCAAAGCTCAAGGCTGAACATTCTGGTGCCCATTTATTGTGAATCACTGGAACACATTAGGGCTTAAAGGACAGAGGGCTGTGCCTCTTGTTGAGAATGCAACAAGAGATGTAAACTCTCTGGAAAGCCATGAAAAACAAAAGAAAAGTAGGGAAACTTATGTTGGTTTTTTTTTGCGATACGCGGTCCTCACACTGTTGTGGCCTCTGTCGTCACGGAGCGCAGGCTCTGGACGCGCAGACTCAGTGGCCATGGCTCACGGGTCCAGCCGTTTCGCGGCATGTGGGATCTTGCCGGTCCGGGCCACGAACCCGTGTGCTCTACGTCAGCAAGCGGACTCTCAACCACTGCACCACCAGGGAAGCCCCAACTTTAACCATTTTTAAGTGTACAGTTCAGTGGCATTAAATAAACTCACATTATATAACTATCACCACTACTAGTCTCTAGAACTTTTAAATCATCCCATACTGAAACTCTGTATCCATTAAGCAGCAAGTCCCCATTCCCCTCCCCCCAGCCGCTGGCAACACTGTTTTTTGTTTTTTTTTTCTGGAAAAGTTTTATTGTGCACAGAGGGGAAGGGCTCAGTCCTTCTTGGCTGCCGTCTTCCTCATGGCGGCCAGGACATTGCTCAGCTCCTCTCTCTTCCTCTTGGCACGGATGTGTGTCCCCACCCTTTTCTTGATGAACTTGAGGGCCCGCTTGTCCTTGGAAACCTTGAGCAGCTCCATGGCCCGCCGCTCATAAAGGGCAAAGCTGCACACCTCCTGGATCACGTCCCGCACGAACTTGGTGTGCTTGGTGAGGCGCCCGCGGCGGCGGCTGTGCCTCGGCTTGCTCACGCTCTTGGTCACCTTGTGGCCCTTGCTGAGGCCCACGGCCATGGGGTATCGCAGAGCCATGGCTGCCGCTCCTCAATGGCTGCCGCGGCGGAAGGGGCAACACTGTTCTGATCAGGAGGTAGAACTACATTTTATCTCCATGAATTTGACTGTTCTACAAACCTCATACAAGCAGAATCATTAAATATTTGTCCTTCTGTGTCTGGCTTATTTCATTTAGCATAATGTTGTCACGTTTAACGCATAGCATGTACCAGAATTACATTCCTTCTTAAGGCTGAATAGTATTCAGATGCAGTTTTGCACATACTTTAGTGCCATTATGAAATACACTTGGGCTTCCCTGGTGGCGCAGTGGTTAAGAGTCCGCCTGCCGATGCAGGGGACACGGGTTCGTGCCCTGGTCTGGGAAGATCCCACGTGCCGCGGAGCGGCTGGGCCCGTGACGCATGGCTGCTGAGCCTGCGCGTCTGGAGCCTGTGCTCCGCAACGGGAGAGGCCACAACAGTGAGAGGCCCGTGTACCGGAAAAAAAAAAAAATACACTTAAATTTAGAAATATACTATACTATGAGTATCATCTGGCTTTCCCACAAAATTAACATGGGAAAGCTATGGACAACTGGGGACATAAGCATTTATTTTTCACCCTCGGAGAAAACAAAACGTACGCATCCCCAAAATGGTTCCTTCTAGTCCTTGAAGTCTGGAGACTTTCAAAACCCGCCACTTCATGGCCTACAAAGAACTACAACTCCCGGTAGCTCTAGGGCCCGGCCCTTCGCCCCGCCCTGCTGGCTCCAGAAACTGCGTTTCCCAGAAATCCCAGGCCGGGGTCGGAGCTGGCACTCCCCGGGCGCCCCCTAGCGGCGCACTTCGGCGGGGTTTCAGTTCCCGGCGGCCCTCGCGGCAGGTTCCGGCCGTAAGGGCAGTTCGTGATGTCGGGAGCTGGTTCCGCCGCTGTGTCCGGGGCAGGAACCCCTGTGGCGGGGCCCGCAGGCCGTGACCTCTTCGCCGAGGGGCTCCTCGAGTTCCTGCGACCGGCTGTGCAGCAGCTTGACTCTCACGTCCACGCCGTCAGGTGCCCTAGAGGGAAGGTTGGGGCGGGGCCTCTTCTCGATTTGGTTTTTGTAGGGGCGGGGCCAAGAAAGGGCGGAGATAAGACGAGTTCGGCGTTCGGATGGGACCAAGAATTTGGGGAAACTGATTGGAGGCGGGGCAGACCGGCGGAGGGCCTGCCGGTGGGGTCAGAGGCTGGCTTTTCTGAGCACTTAAGAAACACATAGGGGACTAGGTTTTTGAGTTCCATTAACTGACCGTGTAGGCCTTGTACCTCTTTGCAGAGAGAGCCAAGTAGAGCTCCGGGAACAAATTGACAACCTAGCTACCGGTGAGTAAGCATCCCTGTATACCCGGGATCCTACAACTCACTACAGGACCTTATGTTTTGCCAACTTCTGGGGCTGGGTTTCTGTCACTTGCTTCCAGGGCTGCCGATGGACTCCTCTTAAGTTTCTAGTGACTGTGCCCATGTGGCACAAGAGTGCTTTCCATAGCATTTACTAGCTTACTTGTTCCAAGAACGAGAAGGCCATTAGGTGTTTAGTTACATCTTCCTTCCATTTCCCAGAACTGTGCCGTATCAATGAGGATCAGAAAGTGGCCCTGGATCTCGACCCCTATGTGAAGAAGCTCCTTAATGCCCGGCGACGAGTCGTCTTGGTTAATAACATCCTACAGAATGCCCAGGTAAAGGAATTTCCTACCAACAGTAATTCTTTGTTCTTCTGAGTCCTTAAGGTATTCTCCGATTTTCAAGGGGTATCATGAAGTCCCCAACACAGCGAAAGTCACCGTAATTTTTAGTCTTTTTGGGGAAAGGGAGTTGTCAACTAATGCCAGCCAAAATAGAACTTACTGTTCTTATTCTTAACCCCCAGTTGCTCTCATTTATGTTCTTCTTACATACCTTAGAAGACGTAACGTTGAGATGAAGCAAGCCTAAGATATTTTCCAGCCTAGTTGACAGCAAGCTCTAAATCCTTTCACAGAGCAGTTAATTTGATTCCAAATCTTGTTTTGTAGGAACGGCTGAGGCGGCTAAACCACAGTGTTGCCAAGGAAACAGCCCGAAGGAGGGCAATGCTGGATTCAGGAGTTTACCCCCCTGGTTCCCCAAGCAAGTAACAGGCCAGAAGATGGGCCCATGGCCACAGAATAGCACAAATACCATTCCCCGGCTGCCTGTTTCCTCCAGGACTCCCTGTAGGTGTTGGGACATCAAAAGGGCAGCCCTGTGGTTTGTTTGAAGCACTTCAGTCTTACCCATTTATGTGGGGCCCAAAGAAACCTGTGTAGAGCAGGACTCAGGATCCCAAAGGATTTATTATGGCTCTTGCTTCCAAGAATGAGCTGAGGCCTCTACATTTTTTTTTTTTTAAGCTCCATACTCAAGGCCCACCTCCTCTACCATCTCCTGGCCTCATTAACAAGGGAGGGGCTTCCTCTGTTACGTGCGAGGTTGTTGGACCTGGGCAGAATGTCCTCTACCTGTGACTTCCAATATTCCTTTGTTTACAGTACAAAGGGCAGGCAAAGTCAAGGTGAATGACCACCTACCCTCTTTTGTTGACTGCACTGGCTTGACCACTGTAGCAGTGTTACTAAAACCATTTAATTCAATAAATGCTTAAATGGTATTCCAGTTTACTCTGGTATATGGAAAGGTTCCAAAGAGTCTTCTGCATTAATTCAAATATAGATTCAAATTGAGATCTAGTGTTCACAATGAAAAGACTCAAGTATCATTTTCAATGAAGAGTTCATAAAGCAAAAAAAAGGAAGCAAAACAGCTTGCCAGATACCAAGGAAAAACAAGACCAAGAGCCCTACCAGGAAGTACTTTAATCTTTTTTCTTAGTAAAAAAAAAATTGCAAACACTAACAGTTCACAACATTTCAACAACAAAGTACTGGTTGAGAGGTTTCCAGAAGCTCTGGATTCTAGAGTATTAGGAATAAAAGTTGGTACCCTGCTTCACTATAGATGGATGGCATAGGTCATAAATGGGAGACTTCTGGCTACTAAGCCAGTTTCAGAATGCAGTGGAATGACAATTCCTTCTATAGTGTCCTCTTAATCTTCCTTCCTGTCTCCCCTATCCCTCAGAAATGCCACCACATAAAGCCCAGCAGCAGTTAGCTTAGGCTCCAGTCTTCTCCTTGGGTAAGAAAGGGGGTGAAGAGACAGGGAGGTCATTCCTGAGTCTCCATGCTTTCCTCTTCCTCTCCTTGAGGTGGCTCTTCTGTATTCTCCTCCTCTTCCTCTCCTTCCTTCTTCTCTGGTGGCTTCTCATAAGCCTTTTCTGAAGGTGTCACTATCACTCCATCCCAGGTAGATATTTCAGAAGCAAGATCTAGAAGAGAAAAGAGGTGACTTCAGACAAGTAGCTCAACATACAAGTCATGACCCACACAGTGGAAACAGTAAGACATGAGTAGTGTAGAGTTTCTTTGTAGATCACAGAGTACCGTAAAGAACCCCTGTCCCACAGTGGTCACTCACAGCTGGCATCACCCTCCTGGCCAAGGATCTTCCTAAAGCCACCATGTGAGAGGATTCGGACCAGAGTCTGAGCTGTGTAGCAGACCATATCCTGAGGGAGAGCACAGTAAGGGTAAATTAGCAATGAAAATCAAAATACCTTATTTGACTAACATTCTCATGAAAAGTGAGATAAAAACAACTTCTAATTTCAAGACCAAAGTCTGTGAGAACCCCCAAATCCCTGACCACTAAAAACCACATTCCCTTTGCCTTCTGACCAGATATTCAAGAGTGGGGCACAACAGACCATTTCAGAGCTGTCCCAATACCTGCTGTTCCAGAGTCATGACTGTGTGTACTCTGAAGTTGCCACTCTCACAGGGGTCAGTGATACCCACCGACCCTGGCAGGAAGAGTCCTGCAGCCAGAATCTGCAAGCATCGTCTGAAACATGGAGAGGTATTAGAAGAACACACAAGACAGCTTACATCCAGCCCCAAACCCAAAGCAGCATGCTATACCTGTAGGCCACATTTAGGGCCAAAGGCTGTCTGGTGGGGTTGTTCATCACAGCATAGTGCCCCTAGAAGAAAGTGAATCTGGTAGGTATGCCATAAAGTGGCAATTCTATCTTCAAACAAAACTTTAAAACCATCAAGAAGAAAATTGGTTAATGTCTAGCTGAAATTTTAACATTGAGAAGCAGTTCTGAAATGACTGCTCATTCAGTAATTTCTCTGCATTACCACATTAATGAAATGACAGCAGTAATGAGAAAAACAAAGGTGCAGTAATAACTACTCATTTAACTGAATACTCCAAAAGCCCAAAGAAATAATAAACATTGAATCTTTATTGGATTACTTGTCCACTAATGAGATTTCTTTGTTTTTCTTTCCCTTTTCCGTCCCTCCCCCCCATTTCTTTTTAATCTGTACCAAATTTCATATTCTGGTAGGTTTCAGAGGAACTACTGTAACATAGGAAGGATCAGGAATTCCAATTGCCCTTCATTACTTACAAGTAGGTCAAGTATCCAGGGAGTGAGGGGCTCAAAGCCAGGGAAACGAATCCTCAGGTCCTTCAGCAGCCTGATGAGAACTTTAACTCTGAAGGTAAGAGGAACCAGGATTAAAAGTAATAACGGATCATGAAACAAACTAGTGAATATAACAAAAAGGAAACAAACTCACAGATACAGAGAACAAACTAGTGGTTACCAGTGGGGAGAGGGAAGAGGGGAGGGGCAAAATAAGAATAGGGGATTAAGAGGTACAAACTATTATGTATAAAATAAGCTACAAGGATATACTGTACAACATGGGGGATACAGCCAACATTTTATAATAACTATAGATGGAGTATAACCTTTAAAAATTGTGAATTACTATGTCGTATACCTGTAACATAATACTGTACGTCAACTATAGCTAAAAAAGAAATAAAGTAATAAGATTATTTACTTCCACACCTAAGGTACAGAGATGAAGCTATTTCCAGAACTATACATTCCCTTCCCTCAACCTAAGTTTGCTTACTTAAGGTAAAAATCAAAATCCAGACAGAAGATCACAGCCAAAAATGTTCTGTGAGAGGAAGTATTGGGGTGGGGTATCCTGCTGTTCAATGTAGTTAGAAGGATTAGGATATATCTTCACTCAAACAGGGAGGGACTCACGTGGACTGAGAAGCATTTTCCTCAAACCAGCGGGCATGTCGGATGGCTGCTAAGGCACTCTGCAACACCTTGATATCCACTAGAAGACAAGCATGACATCCACCAAGATGAAACATTCCCATTACTGAGCAAGCAATTCAATCCCACTGCCACAGTCCCAAGAATGTGGAAGGAGGACAGGATAACATAGTAATTCCTTAAACCACCCCCGTGTTCCCCAGATCAGCAAGTCACCTGTCCAAAAATCACTATTCCTCCCCCAAACCAAATCTGGAAGCATGAAAGAGCCCCAATTTTCTCTGAAAGCCTACCCCCTCCATAAATATTTCCTCAGTCCTTTTTCTTAAATCGTCAAACTGCTTTCTTGGCCGTGCTGGCTTTGACAATTTCACTAGCAAGCTGGTAAAACTGTTTCCAAATTACAGAGGAAGACAGCAAAGTTTGGGGGTAAACCTAGTTTGTTGCTATTCCATATGTGACCTTTTGGGACCTAAGTAAACTCAACAGCACTTTATACCATGTTTTGAATTTCCCCAAATTTAACAGCAACAGAATAAAAGGACTAACAGTGGAGTTCTGGGTCCAGTTTTCGGAGATTGGGTGGCACTGTTGTAATGAGAATCTTCACTGTAGCATCAGAAGAACTGATTTCAAAGCCAGTTTCATTGGTCAGCATGGTCAAAACTGCAAAAAGAAAAATCAAAAGCTGAAACTCATATTTCCATTAGATGACCAAAGGTAAATCCAGGATGAGGGTGGGGGAACAGATAGGGTTTTTAAAAGTTATTTACTTATTTATCTTTTTGGCCACACTGTGCGGTATGTGGGATCTTAATTCCCCGACCAAAGATAGAACCCATGCCCCCTGCATTGGGAGCTGGGTGTCTTAACCACTAGACCACCAGGGAAGTCCCCTAGATCGATTTTTAAAAACACCAACAGTCCAGAATCAGAAGTGAGAATACAGAGTTTAAAAGTAAAGGACGTCAACTGGATTTTGAACGCTGGTGAACTCTGCCCAAAACTTCCCCAACCTAAAACTCTGCATTCGCTCTTCCTTCTAGCCTGACCTGACTTTGTTAAAATGACATTATAATCATAGAACTGGCTCCTGTGACCACTAAATTACATGCTTAGCAACAAACTCAAACCTTCAGAAGGATCCTGTGCCCTTAGGCTCTCCACGACCTTGTTCCCTAGTGCAGCAACGGCTTCCACTAGATTGAAATAACAAGAGATAATGAAGATTACAATTACTTATGTAGATTTTTCTATACATCTCTGCACTCTGATTTCTGCTGGAGCAAGGACAAGCAGCTGAATGAACACTTTTACAGGGGAAGCTAACACCTGGACAGAGAAATTGGAAGGCTCAGGGAACAGGACACCTCCTCCTATATACACACACCTTTTTCCACAGCAGGGTTTCTTGTCAGTGGGACTAATGCCATATTGGCCTGGATAATTCTCTGTTTGGGGTTGGGAGGTAGGGTCTGTCTTGTGTACTGCAGAATGCTTAGCAGCAACCCTGGCCTCTACCCAAAAACATTAGCCCCCAAACATCTCCAGACAATGCCAAATATCCCCTGGGGAGCAAAATCACCCCCAGTTGAGAAACACTGCCTTATAGTAACTGGCCATATTCTTTCAGATACAACACATATTAAAAAACTAAATTTCCCATTTGTCTTCCAAACAGCCTTTCTCACACGAAATTTGGGCTTTAAAGATCCCTATGCCTCAAATCCAACTGCTATGTTCTGCTCCTAAGGCCAGAAAGAGGTACACTCACATGTTGGCAAAATCTTCAGGATCACCACCAGGTCAGCCACATTGTGTCCTGTAGTCATTGTTCCCTTTTTATACGATCCGACTTGTCGGACTTCTTCAATTTGCTGTTGGAGAAGGGATTTCAAGAAGAAAACTCAGAAGTGAGAAGACTGCCGAGTTCCCCTCAGAACTCAGTTACAACACAGCCTATTACCCGGATTTGGAAGTAGCAGAGTTCAAATCATATCCCCAAATAAGCACATGAAAAGCCTGGTTCATCATGCTTAGCTGACAGTAACGATATAAGTCTGGTCCCCAAGATCAGCACTACAAAGGAATTCCACTGTACTTTCCTATTTTAAGAGTGGCTTTGAATAGGCATCTGCAGAATTAAGAGACAGGAGCCAAGGAAACTTCCACAAGGCTCCCCTTTCCTAGGACTAAATCATCAAAAACTCACCACTTCAAATGTCCCTGGAGCCACAATCAAATTGTCAATCACATTGTTAATTTTTGTCACCAGAGAAAGGATAGAGGCCTGAAAGACAGCAGGAAACAAAAATACCCTCAGGTGAGACACTGTAAGCAACTTCTCACCAAGCTTGAATATCTTCCCCTAATCCCTTCAACAGGGGATGAAGCAATACCTTCACGGGCTCTGAGAACATCCTGACCCTTCCAGCCTTGAATACTTTTTGATCCCAAAGATAGATTCCCCAGTAAAAATATGAATGCACATGTAATTTGTTTATATATTCACCTGGCGCTCTCCCTCTACCCACAAAGAGAAATAAGGAGAACGATTAAACTTTCTGTGGAGTTTAGGCTCTGATAACAGTAACCTCACCACTAGTTATTTACTTCTTTAGCTTTCTTTGAGGAATCTCAGGAAGGAAGCCAAAGTATACCTGTTCAGCAGAGTTAGGAGCAAGGTCCTGATTCCTCTTCAGCAAGGCCTCACTGAAGGAAGTTTCATCAGGCGCTGGCTTGACCCGGGGAAAGGCCATTTCACACTAAACCAGAAATAAACAACTACATACTACTTACCAAAAATAATATACAATAGAGATTTTCTTTCTGTTGCCACAACACAAAAAAACTGAAAACAGAAAATTCTACAGCACTTATTTTTATTCCTTAAGATGTTCAAACAAGGACAGAAGCTGGAGGGAATATCCATAATTTAAGCTCCTACTACTGTTACACTAACAGATAAGCCAGAGATACCATTAACTGTTCAGAACCAAGATTATAACCATGTTACTGCCCACTGTGGCCGAGGGACTGTCTTCCCCTTCCAGCTTACACTGTTTATGTATGTAAAGCGACACACGGCTGACTCAAACCCACCCCCAACTCCACTCACTAATCCCTTTCTCTGCTCCAACTACCACCTGACTTCATTAATAGGGAGATGCTGGGCTCAACCACAGTTGAACAGTGGCCAAGGTACTCACCAAATAGAAATCAAATGGGATATGTGGCACAAAGGGCCTGAACCTAAAATATGAAAAACAATCCAAATTACTCACCACAGAAATCAAACTGATCACGCATAATGGGGCCAACCTCATTTACCAGGAGAGCATGCAAAGAATGCTTCTAACCCACAGCTGGATCTCACAAAGGCAGGTAAGATTAGTCCACTCCAAACTCCTATTTAGATGACTGAAATGGAAACTAACGGCTGCAGAGATGCTAAAAACTGGCACTCACCCTCCTCCGGGGCCTCCTCTGGAACCAAAGCGCCCGCCGCGACCGCGGCCTCTGTCACCCCTAGAAATGCATGAATAGATGTTAACTTTGTTTTGACCTCGTTGAAGCAATCTCCACCATACCGGCCACAAGATTTCGAGTTAGCCTACCTCCATCGCTCTGCACTTCCCTTTGGAAGCCAAGCCATCCCATTCCCACTTACACTTCTCCCCCCCAATTCCAAGTGCCCAGCCTCATCCCCCATGACCTCCGCCTTCTGGATAAATTAATCACATCAAACCTCACATTGAATACTGACGGGGCTCAGTGAGCCCTACAAGAAATGCCCCATAATTGCTGGGACATTCCAACCCTAAGACTTCAGAGACTAACGTGACTGTTCACGTGGTAAAAGCATCAGGCATATCCTATATGTCAAGCACTTGGCACTGAGGATGCATTACCTGAGGACACCCCCTCATCTGAACACCCCAGAGACCGAAGTGTCGAACCCGCCTACCCACTCCTGGGCCCCACCCCCATCCCCGGCCCGAGTTTCCCCGCCTCCTCGGGCCCCGACCTCCCCTACTCTCCCAGCCCAGGAGCTCTCAGGTTTCCGTGCAGCCCCTAGATACACGGCCCTTTCAAGTCCTCCGACTCCTTTCAGCCCAACTTCCCACAGTTTTCGGTCGAATACCCGAAACCTCTCTAGAGAACCCCACAGCCCTTACCTCATGGCGTCCTAGAGCCCGAACAATGGAGGCCACACCAACCGCCCCTTTCCTCCGAGGAGCAGACAACTGGAGAGGCGGCCTGCCGGCGTGTCCCAACAAACTCCCGCGCGATTGGCTCCCGCCGTACTCCGCCGCTTGTGCCTATTGGTTTACTTTGGTAAACCGGTTTATGAACCAATGAAAAGCGCCTACTGTGTCAGGAACTAGCCAATAAGAACGGACTTGACAGTAACGACTTTTGCAGACACTAGGGGGTGCTGTGTAAATAAATCAGGATGGGTAGCATTCAGAGAACTTTCTGTACAGTTCATGGAAAAGCGTGTTTCGAGGTAGCAGAGTGGCGCAGCGGAAGCGTGCTGGGCCCATAACCCAGAGGTCGATGGATCGAAACCATCCTCTGCTATCGGTGTGCTTCCTTGTTTTCCCTCCCTAGCAGTTTTAATTTTAAATTTCTTCAATAAATGTAACCGCCATACTCCTACTTTTTCCTCTCTCAAAAATGCAGGCTTTAGAAGCTGTTTCTTGCCATCAGCAAGCGAAATGGAACAGGAAGGGACTTTAGGTGACTGTGAACACTACACGTTTGGATGTGGTTCACAGAGGCTAGAAACTTGAGGCAGGAGAAGCGGATTTGAGTATGTATATTGATTAAATCAGAGGGGGAAAATACTGATGGTGAGGGACTAGCAGGGAAACTGAGACAGCCTTTGCAAAGAGAGCTCAGAAAAAGAGCGCAAGGGAAGTGACAAGAGAGAAGGACCAGACCCCCTGCCATTTGCCCAGTTTCCCCTCATTTCTCTTTTCCTCACTCTACAACCTCTGGCGGATTTCACCCTTATACGGTTTCACAGCCACAGATATGGATATACTATGGTTGCATTTACATCAAGCATATTACTATGTGCTTTTCGTGCTTCTATAATCCTGTTTCTCCCCTTTCTTGTCTTGTTTTGCATTGATTACTATTTATTCTTCCTTCCCTGCCTCTGTCAATTGGAAGTTACACACTCTTTTTCTACTCTTTTAGTGGTTACCCTAAAAATTACAACGTGCCTCCTTGAACTGGCAAGGTCTAATTTTATGTAATACTTTTACCCTCCTCGTGAAAAATGAAGGAATACTTTAATTCCATTTACCACCGTCACTCCCTCCAGAACTATATATATTGTTGTGTAACTTCTTTAAGTACTATATTGATACTGATATACTAATTGTAGTATTATTTACTACAGCAAAATGCACAGATCTTAAGTCCACAGATCGATTAATTTTGAGTAATGTATTCTGCCCATCACACAGCTTAACATAAAGAACATTTTTATCACCTCAAAAAATTCACTCATACCCCTTTGCCCTTCCCTTAGAGACAATCACTATTCCAATTTCTATTATCATAGATTAGTTTCGTCTGTTCTTCCCATAAATGGACTCACATCCTATGTACTCTTTTTTGTCTAGCTTCTTTTGCTTGACACATTTCAAGATTCTTCCATGTTTTTGCATTTATCAGCAATTTGTTCCTTTTTATTTATGAGTAGCATACCATTGCATAAATATTCCACAGTTTGTTTACTCACTCTCCTGTTGATGAATTCAGGACCTCCAACTGGCTGAGACACAGGCGAGCACATCTGGGCTCTTTCCAGTTTGGAGCCATTATGTATAAAGCAGCTATGACCATTTTTGTACAAGGTTCTTGCAGTGAGATGCAATTGTTCCTCTTGGGTAAGTGTAGGTGTATACGTTTACAGAATTTAAATTCCGTATATATGTTCAATCCCACAAGACATTAATGCTTATTAATTAAAGCAGTGGTCATTGAGATTTGCCATTTTTAATGCTCTTTATTCCTTCCTGTATACCCAACACTCATCTGGAGTAATATTCCTTCCGCTTGAGAATTAGTGCCCTTCTGCTTGCGGCTAACTTTCTTGGTTTTGGTTTTTCTGAATACATCTTTATTTCACCTTTGTTTTTGAAGGACATTTTCTCTAGATATGTAATTCTAAATTGGAAGTCATTTTCTTTCAGCACATTTATAATATTATTTTACTATTTTATGGCTTCCATTTTTGCTGTGAAAAAAATGTTGTTAATCAAATGGTTGCTCCTCTGAAGGTAACCAATCCTCTTTTTTCTGCCTATTTTTAAGATTTTATATTTGGTTTAATTTCCTGCAGCTTCACTCTGATGGCTCCAGGTATGGATTTTTTTTTTCTTTAATCTTGAGATCTGTTGAACTTCTTGAATCTGTGGCTTGATGTATTTCATTTATTTTTTTAAGTTTCTCAGGCATTATCTCTTTAAATATTGCTTCTACCCTATTATTTCCCCCCCTCCTGGGCTCCAAATAAAGGTGTGTCAGACTTTCTCAGGGTATCCTTTATATCTCCAACCCCCCCTTTTATATTTTTCATTCCTTTGTATCTATGCTTCATTCTGAGTGGTTTCTTCTGTCCTTTCTTCCAATTCATTACTTACTCCTCAGTTGAGTCCAACTTGCTCTTAAACTCATGAATTTGTTCTTAATTTTGGCTTTTGACTATTTCAGGTCTGGATTTTCTGTTTACTTCTGGTTTATCCTACTCCTAGGTTTCCCCTAGGAGTGCAGCCTTTCAGGATCCTAACCCTAAATAGGAAGGTGGTTTATCTAAGTAATTACCTCTGGGGACATTTGGACTCCAAATTTTATCTCACTTGCCCCACACAGCCTATTTTCTGCCACCAATTTTGGATCAGCAAATGACTCTAGGGTAAAAGCTCTCCTATTGCTGGTCTGCTTTTCTGTCCTTTCATGCTCTCACTGTCTTTTAGTTTGTTTATTTTATAAAGCATTTCATCTAACATTTTTAGTTGTCTGCAGCTCAGCTTGAGGATTGGACAAATTATTTATGCCACCAGTGTTGAAAGAGAAGCTCAATTACTAAGTTGGATTTCTAGTCTAGTTCTCCTGAGCTCCAGTTCCACTAATCCAATGGTCTATTGGACACCTCCACTTGGATATCTACAGGCACTTCAAAAGCAATAAACTAAAATTGTTATCTTCCCCCCGAAACATTTCAGCTTCTTTTAGCTTCTCAACTAATGAGTCAATGTCACCTAGATTTCAGTTATTTGTATGTTCTTCCTGAATTCCAGTTGATTCTACTTAAAAAGCATCTCCCTATAGTGAACAAGACCGTATTATACATTTAAAAATTTGTTAAGAGGGTAGATCTCATGCTAGGTGTTCTTAACACACATACACACACACACACACACGCACACGCACACACACACACAAAAGGACACAAGGAAATGTTTGGAGGTGATGGAAATGTTTATTACCTTGTTGTTGTGGTGATGTGTTTCATGGGCATATGCATATGTCCAAACTCATCAAATTGTATACATTAAATATGTACAGCTTATGGTATAACAATCATACCTCAATAAAACTTAAAAATTATTTTTCCAATCTCCTATCTACCTCTATAGCCTCTGGAGCCCTCGTTATAGAACAAAGACATTATGCCTGTCCCACAAAAGCTTGCATGATCTGCCCTCTGCTGCCTTTTCTTGCCTCTCCTCCTCAGTCATTCTTACACCCATAAACCTTACATCCTAGATCAGGGTTGGAAACATGCACTGCTAATGAAGCCAGTAACGCAAATGAGTGAACAGGGTGAATAGGAACCGTGATGAGCTAGACTCACCTCAAAGAAGTAATGGATACTTGGTTCCAGATTATTGTTCATGGAGAGATGCAGGACCTAGATTACCAGCTCTCCAATATTTCAAGACAAGTCAGAATTCCAAATATTCATGTGCCATCTGCTGATTTTAAAATGTGGGCAATTAAATTTTATATATATATATATAATATACATATATAATATATAACATATATATATTTGAGAGAGAGAATACATGCCAGACAAAACATGCCTCATCCTCCTACCCTTGTTGAATTATTTCTCGTTGGAGATTTTCCTGGCCCTAATGCAAGCAAAATAGCCCTTATCTGGGCCTTTTAGCAATTTACCTATCTCTCTGCTGTAGTATTTAACTATATTACATTATGGCTATTTGTCCCAAATAGAGCTCCTCAAATGTATGGACCATATATACATGATATATATGAGATACATATATATATATATATATATACACACACACACATATATATAGTCTTAATCTTTATACCTTCAGCCGGTGCTTAACACGTACTAGGTCCTCTAGAAATCTGCAGTACGGAAGAAATTTCCTGATCTTTGGTCTTGCCTAGGTACAGGCTTGCAGAGGTTGGCAGCGCAATACGATCAACGACTTCTGCTGGCCATTAGAGGGCAGACTGATTCCGCAGCTCTCCGGCCCCCAGCCCAGCCGTCAAGGGCCCCAAAATACTCTCCCCAATTTACCCCTCCGCTTGTCATTTCCAACACTGTCTCCCACCGCCCCGACAAATGCCATTTTAATAATCCTCCTCAAGACAAACACACACTCACACGCCGGCAGTGACCCTGAGATCACACCTGTTCGCTCTTCCAGCCACCCGCAAGCTCTCCCTCCCCGTTCCTACAGCCATTGGGGAACTAAAGAGTTAACTCCGCCCTTCTACCTGGTCCTTTTTCTCCGCTAATCCGCTCAATCTGTAAACCGGAGGTGGGGGGGGGGGGAGATCCTAGATGGACTGGTTACGGGGACCCTGGATTCACCTACTTTAACGCCTTTTCCAGAAACCGTCACCCTCCCGCACCACCCCGACACACATCCAAACACACACTTTTTCCTACCAAGATCCCAAACCAGCACCTCTTTCTCTCTTCCCCAGACGGAACCAGGTAGGAGGGGAGGGAAAGGTGGGGCGCAAGAGGCCCTCTGTTGTTCCCACAGACTTCTCTATTCCGTTCCTCCCGACCCGGCAACAGAGCCCCTTCTACCCGTGCCACTTCTCGGAGGAGGAAGAAGTTTGTCCGCCGAGAAGCGCGAAGAGGCTCTAAAGGAAAGTGCGCGGGCTGAGAGACTCGGAAGAGCCCGCGACTTCGGGGCGGGGACGAAGGAGTTAAAGATCCAGGATTGGTTCTAAGGTCACGGAGTCTGGGAGGGGAAGCGGCCGGGAGGGAGGGTTCGGAGCTTGGCTTGGGTCCTCCCCAGCCCCCCCCGGACTGCCGGAGACTTGGGCCGGCCGGACGCCCCTTCTGGCACACTCTCTGGGCCAGGCGCTCACGCACACATACAAACACTCACACTCCCCTTTCCCTCCCTGGCGCCCTCTCCCATCCTTCTCCACGGAGCGCTCGCTCGCGCTCTCGTTTTCTCTCTCCTAACACACACACACACACACACACACACACACACACGCTCTCGCTCACACTCGCGTCCTCTCGGCCCCCGCGCTCTCCTTGCACCCACCTGCTCTGCAGCGCCCTGGGCGCACCCCTCGGTCGCGCGCCCCTGGCGCTCCTGGCGCAGACTGTCACAGCTAGAAGGGGCAGCGTGCCTCGGGGTGAGCGCCCCCGCCCCGCTCGTCCTCCCTCCCACAGGGGCGCTCCTGGTGCCCAGGATGGGCCGCTGAGCCGGAGGGGACGCCAGAGGCCATGGTGGGAGCGCTTGTCCGCCTCGGTGCCCGCTGAGGCCATGCCGCGCCCCGGCTGCCCCTCCGGCGCCCGCCTGCGCCTGCTTCTGCTCCTGCCGCTGCTGCTGCTGCTCCCAGGCAGCTACGCGGGCAACCTGACGGTGGCCGTGGTGCTACCTCTGGCCAACACCTCGTACCCGTGGTCGTGGGCGCGCGTGGGACCGGCGGTGGAGCTGGCCCTGGCCCGGGTGAAGGCGCGGCCGGACCTGCTGCCGGGCTGGACAGTCCGCACGGTGCTGGGCAGCAGCGAGAGCGCGCTGGGCGTCTGCTCCGACACCGCCGCGCCCCTGGCCGCCGTGGACCTCAAGTGGGAGCACAACCCCGCGGTGTTCCTGGGCCCCGGCTGCGTGTACGCCGCCGCCCCCGTGGGCCGCTTCACTGCGCACTGGCGGGTGCCGCTGCTGACCGCCGGCGCCCCGGCTGTGGGGTTCGGGGCCAAGGACGAGTACGCGCTGACCACCCGCGCCGGGCCCAGCCATGCCAAGCTGGGCGACTTCGTGGCGGCTCTGCACCGACGGCTGGGCTGGGAGCGCCAGGCTCTAGTGCTCTACGCCTACCAGCCCCGCGACGACCAGCCCTGCTTCTTCGTGGTGGAGGGGCTGTACATGCAGGTCCGCGACCGCCTCAACATCACGGTGGACCACCTGGAGTTCGCCGAGGGCGACCGCGACCATTACACCATGCTGCTGCGCACCGTGCGACGCAAAGGCCGAGGTGAGACACGGGCACACCCATCCGGCCGCTTTGCCTCCGGGCCTTCCCCGGGACATCCTCTCTCTTCTCCGGGCCAGACTTCTCCTCCCCGCGGCTCCTCATTCCTGTCTCAGCCTCCTCAGCCCTTTCCACCTCTGAGTTTCTATTTCCCTCTCTTTCTCCATGCCCCCCCCCACCCCCTCTCCCAGTTCCTAGGCTCTCCTCTCTTCTCACCTCCACACTCCCCCCCCTCCTTCCCGCCGGTTCCTCCGGAGTTAACGGGAGGGAGAAAATGCCTCCAGCCACCATGACACTTAGTAGGGCCCCAGCTTAGTTCCTATCCCTCATCTCTCCCCCATTTTCCTTCTCTTCCCAGCAGGCTTCTTCCCTCCTCCAGCTTCTCCTCTTCGTGCTCCCACACGCCCTCTCCTCTTCCAGTCCCCTCTCCAGCTGGCCCTTCTCTGCTCTCCCCCGCTCCTGACCTCACCTTGCCCACCTTTGGCTCCATTATTCCCTCTCTCCCTATCTGGGCTCCTTCCTCCTCCCCCTCCCACCGCCTCCTCCCTCCCTTCACCTTCCTCAGGCCACAGCCCAGACTGAGCCAGGAGTTCCACTTAACTACCTCAGGGTCTCTGAATTTCCTCCCCTGGGTGCCCCGGCTTCAGTTCCCCCTCCACTCCCTGACACTTAGGCTCTTCTCTCTCTCTCTGACCCCCCTTCCTCCACAGTTGTCTACATCTGCAGCTCCCCAGACACCTTCAGAACCCTGATGCTTCTGGCCCTGGAAGCTGGCCTGAGTGGGGAGGACTATGTTTTCTTCCACCTGGACCTCTTTGGGCAAAGCCTGCAAGGAGCACACAGCCTTGCTCCCCACAGGCCCTGGGAGAGAGGAGATGGGCAGGATGTCAGTGCCCACCAGGCCTTTCAGGTGAGTGTTCAGATTGGAAGCCCAGGCTGTGGGGCTCTGGGCTGGTGGCACATTGTGTCTGGGTCCTGGGTCCCTCAGTGTCTGAAAGGATTCCAGAAAAGAGGTTCTGGATGCTCATAGAGAGTTAGGTGACAAAGGGCAGGGGGCTGGGGCAAGGGGTATATAGAGGGCCAGGGGACTTCAGAACCAGGAGGCTAAAAAGATGAGAAAATGCCCTTGAGGTGGGATAATGTTCACATCTCATAGACCATCTGGACTTGGAAAAGCCATCCCAGTTCATCCCCTGCTTTGAAGCAGGCAGCACCTCGCGCAGGACATAGGATCCAATTTGACCTTGAGCAAGTAGAGATGCAGCTCTGGGAGGTGGGCACCCAGAGTACTGGCAGGACTGGAGTCAGCACCCAGCTCTCCCCTCTCCACTGACCCCTTCCTCAGGCTGCCAAAATCATTACATATAAAGAGCCGGATAATCCTGAGTACTTGGAATTCCTACAGAAGCTAAAACACTTGGCCCATGAGCAGTTCAACTTCACCATGGAGGACGGCCTGGTAGGAGGGGTTCCTGGGACCCTGCAGCGTGGACCTCCAGCCCCCAGTTCACAGCCCTCTGCCAGTCGCCGCCCTGCTCTCTCAGCCATCCCCGTATTCCCAAGTGTCCCCTTCTTTCCCTTCCCACTGTTCCCGTATCTCTCCTGATGATGGAGGGGGGCATTGACAAGTCATTCAACCTCTGAAACTCAAATCCTTATCAGTAAAATGAGGATGCTACGTCCTGCCCCATCTGCCTAGCAGGATTCAGAAGCAGTGATATACGCGGAGGCGTCTTACAAGTAGTAAAATCTCTCTGTGCTGTGAGCGTGTTTTCTCCCATCCTCTTCCAAGTTCCCAGTGCCTCCCATTCCCCACCCCACAGCGCCCCACTCTGTGCCCTTCATACATCCCACCCCAGCCCAGCTCTGCCTGCCCCTGCAGGTGAACACCATCCCAGCGTCCTTCCACGACGGGCTCCTGCTCTATGTCCAGGCAGTGTCGGAGACTCTAGCACATGGGGGAACTGTCACCGATGGGGAGGGCATCACTCAGCGGATGTGGAACCGAAGCTTCCAAGGTCAGGCACTGGAGGTGGCAGGAATGGGCTACCTTGGGGTGCCCCAGGCAGGAAGCAGTGAGAAGCCCCTAGCCCTGTAGTGCAGGTAGTCACTTGCCCACACCAGTCTCTTCTACCTCTCTTCTTCTTTAGGCTCTTTTCCCCATGTCCCTAGTGCCATCAAGAAGTCTTCCTAAGTGCCCAGATCAAAAGATCAACAGACGGAGATGAGGTGTGGGACCCATGAAATTCCACCCTGTCAAAACACAGCCATCTTCCTCCATACCCCCAGGTGTGACAGGATACCTGAAAATGGACAGCAATGGAGATCGGGAGACTGACTTCTCCCTCTGGGATATGGATCCTGACACTGGCGCCTTCAGGGTAAGGCTGTGCCCCCAGAAGACAGTGCCAACTGGGAATGACATTTCACCCTCCCACCGCCCCGGATAAGACAGAGCCCTGGATAAAAGAGATCCAGCCAATCTGGAGGAGCAACCAGAACAATAGGGACTCACAGGTGTTGTCCTTGGGGAACCCCACGTCTGAGGAGGGAGCACAGTGCTGCCCTCAGGAAACTCCTTGTCTCCAAAGGCAGGCAGGATCCCCTCCCAGCGGAGACAGACTGACTCAGGGCCAAGATGAATGCACATCCTATTGCCCTATAAGTGCAACAGGAACAGGAAGGGGTTGAGACCACAGGCACCAAGGAGCAGATCATCCAGGGAAGGCTTCCTGGACGAGGGGTGCCTGGATTAGGCCTGGGAATGTGGACCGAGAACACTGCATTTTCCTATCTCCTGTGTGCTTCAATCCAAGATTATAAACTCCCTGAGTGTAGGGCTGTGATTCTATATAGAGTTTTCTTTATAAAGCCTTTAAGTCATTTTCAAGTTTGTCCACTCTGATAACATGGGGCATGGGTATGAGGCTCTCTGTATCCAGTCACGGCAGGGACTCGTTGAATAGTTGACAGTGCAGACACAGTCCCTGGCAGCAGAGATGGGGTAGGTGGGGGGCAGGATTTCTCCCTTGGACGGGAGGCCTCACCAAGGGCCCTTGCCCACCGACCGCTCCTGCCCTCCCATAGGTTGTTCTGAACTTCAATGGAACCTCCCAAGAGCTGGTGACCGTGTCAGGGTGCAAACTGAACTGGCCTCTGGGGTATCCACCTCCTGATGTGCCCAAATGTGGTTTTGACAATGAGGACCCAGCCTGCAACCAAGGTGACTGCCCCTTGCCTTCCAAGCCTCCATTATGGAGATGCTGCATCCTTCCTGCTCAGGGAATCAAATACGTGCTCCTCTCCCACACTGAGGGGTTCCTGGAGAGACTCCTCCTGCCTTTTTCTTCCCTTCATCCATCATCCCAGTTCACTGATTGAATATTTTTTAAAACTTTTTATTTTATTTCATTATTATATTACTTTTATTTATTTATTTATTGGCTGTGTTGGGTCTTCGTTGCTGTGCATGGGCTTCGTCTAGTTGTGGCAAGCGGGGGCTACTCTTTGTTGCAGTGTGGGGGCTTCTCATTGCGGTGGCTTGTCTTGTTGCGGAGCACGGGCTCTAGAGCGCAGGCTCAGTAGTTGTGGCCCACGGGCTCAACTGCTCCACGGCACGTGGGATCTTCCTGGATCAGGGATCAAACCCGTGTCGCCCGCATTGGCAGGCGGATTCTTAACCACTGCGCCACCAGGGAAGTCCCTAATTGAATATTAAAAGGTTCTTCGGGGAATTCCCTGGTGGTCCAGTGGTTCGGACTCCACGCTTCTACTTCAGGGGGCCTGGGTTCGATCCCTGGTCAGGAAACTAAAGATCCCACATGCCTGTGCGGTGCAGCCAAAAAAATTTAAAAATAAAAAAAATAAAGGTTCTTCCTCCTGCTGTCCAATGTCTAACCCAAATCTCTCTTGCTGCAACTTGGACTCTCCCCTACAGACCACTTTTCCACCCTGGAGGTGCTGGCTTTGGTGGGCAGCCTCTCCCTGCTCAGCATTCTGATCATCTCCTTCTTCATATACAGGTAAGCCTTGGAATGAGGGTGGTGATTGAGGCTGGGAGACCTAAAGAACCAATAGCAGAGGAGGTGGCAGGGACCCAGAGGGAAGAGGGAGGGGTAAAGGGACAGCACAGCAAGGCCCAGGGAGATGGGGGAGAAAAGAGACTAAAAAGCCTCAGGACACCTGGAAGAGAGAAGGAGGAGGGGACAGAGGTGGAGTGGCCAGGGAGGATCTGGGAGATCCAAGAAGGAGCAGATCTGTTGGGGGCATCATAGGGTGTGGATTCCGTTTATCCTCCCTTCCTGCTTGTACAGACCAGATGGGAAGCAGTGGACCAACACCTGTGGGGTTGGGCCTATATTCGTTGAGCAGGGATGAAGGCTCTGCTGTGTACCAAGTGCTGAACCCAGAGTGGAGGAGAGAGAGAAGGAAGCCCCACTCCTGCCTTCCAGTGGGAGGCTGACAGGAAAATGCAGGAAAAGTTAAAGACAGAGGGAAGCAAGGAGGGAGAGAAGGAAATCGATGCTGGTCAAGCATATACTGTGTGCCAGGCACTTCCACACACAGTTTTTCTTTTCATTTTTGTAACAATGCTTTGAAATAAATGTCGAGGTCCCCAATTTCCAAATGAGGACATTTAGACATGAACCTGAGACTCAGAGAAGTGGAATGACTACCCCAAGGTCCCCAGTGAGGCAGAATTTCACCCAAGCCTCCTGACTCTCAGCCAAGAGGATGTTAATTGCCCCACCCATCTCTTAGCAACTGCAGTGGTCCCAGGGCTCTGAGGAGAGGCTGCTGAGCACCCCCCAACCCTGGGTCAGGGGCTCAGACATGGACTTAGGTGCACATTTCATGCCTCAGAAAGATGCAGCTGGAGAAGGAACTGGCCTCAGAGCTGTGGCGGGTGCGTTGGGAGGACCTGCAGCCCAGCAGCCTAGAGAGGCACCTCCGGAGTGCAGGCAGCCGGCTGACCCTGAGCGGGGTAAGAACTCCGGTACTGGGGGGAGGGGGCAGAGTTGGGAATGGGCGTGTGGGTAGTGCCTGATGGGTAGGGTAGAGAGCAGGCTTCTAGTCCCAGCCCTGCCTTCACTCACTGTATGACCTTGGGCAAGTCACATTCCCTCTCTGAGACTACCGCAGGTAATGATTACATCTACAGAGCTCCCTCACAGGGCTCTTTCAAAAGTTAGAGATAGCATATGTGAAAATACGTTTTATTTTATTTGTTTGTTTTTTTGTATAATCATCTGAAAGTTTCCGCATACTTTTTTTTTTTAATTGGGGTATAGTTGTTTTACAACGTTGTGTTAGTTTCCACTGTACAGCGAAGTAGTAGAGTTCCCTGTGCTATACAGCATGTTCTTATTAGTTATCTATTTTATACATATCAGTGTATATATGTCAATCCCAGTCTCCCAGTTCATCTCACCCCCACGCCCCACCCCCCTGAAAATACTTCTTTTTTTTTTTTTTCCGGTACTTGGGCCTCTCACTGTTGTGGCCTCTCCCGTTGCGGAGCACAGGCTCCGGACGCGCAGGCTCAGAGGCCATGGCTTACGGGCCCAGCCGCTCCGCGGCATGTGGGATCTTCCCGGTCTGGGGCACGAACCCATGTCCCCTGCGTCAGCAGGCGGACTCTCAACGACTGCGCCACCAGGGAAGCCCCTGAAGATACATTTTTACAAAGTAAATAAATGAGGAAAGGATTTTATGATGTGAAATGAGAGGCAGGGCAACACAAAGATAAGGCAGGGTAGTGAAGACCAGAACTCAAGCAACCGGGATGGAGAGCCGGGCCCGTGGGCTGACCACCCCTCCTGCACTCCGTCCCTTCAGAGAGGCTCCAATTACGGCTCCCTGCTGACCACAGAGGGCCAGTTCCAAATCTTTGCCAAGACAGCATATTATAAGGTGGGTCTGGGGAAAGACCACTGGTCCTCAGGACTGGGGCAGGGCTTTCCTATAATGGAGGACTGGAGACGGTCTTAGCACAGGGGTGGGCTGTCAGGGCTGGGCCATCCCCTTACAGTGACAATCTCCATTCCTCACTCAGGGTAACCTCGTGGCTGTGAAACGTGTGAACCGTAAACGCATTGAGCTGACGCGGGAAGTCCTGTTTGAGCTGAAGCATGTAATGTGGGGAGGGAGGCAATGGCCTAGGGAAGAATCTAGGGACACAGGGGAGGTGGGCCAACAGAATGGGTATGGAGGGACTGCAGGGTATCCTGGGATGGGCCCCTGTGTGTTGTGGGTACGAGTGGGGGAATCATAGATGGAAGAAGGGCTGGAGATTTTGTAGGGGCTCCATTGGATAGGCTTAGGAAGCAGAGGGAGTAGGGAGCAGGTTCTGGGGAAGGGTTCTTTAGAACAGGAGTGGGAATCACCGGGGAAGGTCCTAGAATGTCTGCAGAGAATGCATAGGGACTTAAGGAGAGTGAGGGGTCCCCAAGGGTGGGGGCAACTTGGCAAGGAGTGAGGTCTCTGTCAGGTTCTGATGCTGGCTCTCACCTGCAGATGCGGGATGTGCAGAACGAACACCTGACCAGGTTTGTGGGGGCCTGCACTGACCCCCCCAATATCTGTATCCTCACAGAGTACTGTCCCCGTGGGAGCTTGCAGGTGAGGCAACAAGGGAGTGTCAGGACAACTAGGCCTAGCCCCGGCTCTGCCCCTGACTCAACATAAGGCCCTGGGCAAGCCTCTCTTTCTTTCTGACCTTTATTTTCCCCATCTGTAAAATGGGAGCGGGGGGAGGGTGGTGGCACTGGAGTAGATCCAAAGCTTTGTCCCGTTCTGCCAGTTTATGTCAGTGGAACCCCTGCACTCCTCCTCCTGGGGGCATGTGCAGGGTACAGGGCTGACTCTCACTGCCCAGCAGGACATCCTGGAGAATGAGAGCATCACCCTGGACTGGATGTTCCGGTACTCGCTCACCCATGACATCGTCAAGGTAGGCCCAGAAGGGCCCACTGGGTGTTGGGGGAGGGGCCAGGCAGTCTTCTCCCCTGGCTGTGGTTGGTTGGAGGTCTCACTCATGCCCAAGACCCCTGCCTCCCCAAATTTCCCAGGGTATGCTGTTCCTGCACAACGGGGCCATTTGCTCCCATGGGAACCTCAAGTCATCCAACTGCGTGGTAGACGGGCGCTTCGTGCTCAAGATCACTGACTACGGGCTGGAGAGCTTCAGGGACCCGGAGCCCGAGCAAGGACACACCCTCTATGCCAGTGAGCCCCGACCTGACTCTGACCCCTACCACCACCCCCAGCACAGCCCAGTGGGGATGCTGATGCCTGGCCTACGGTGGGCTCGGGCCCACCTTTCCTGACTCCCTGCTCAGTTCATCATCAGTAGAAAGTGGAGTCAGACGAAATGGTCTCAAGACCCCTTCTAGCCCTAGCACCCCCTGTGATGTCTCCAGATCAGTCCCAGCCACATCCCCTGGGACCTTGTTTCCCCTCATCCCTTAGCTTTGGGGCCCTTCACCCTGTGACTCCTGACCTCTGACCTGCAGAAAAGTTGTGGACAGCCCCTGAGCTCCTGCGAATGGCCTCACCCCCTGCCCGGGGCTCCCAGGCTGGTGACGTGTACAGCTTTGGGATCATCCTTCAGGAGATTGCCCTGAGGAGTGGTGTCTTCCATGTGGAAGGTTTGGATCTCAGTCCCAAAGGTGAGAGGACCATGCTTTCCCCTAATGCTGCCACAGTCAACTAACCCCAGCTCCAGAGAGAGGGAACCCTGGAAATGCCACCACCCTTTGCTCCACTGCTGCCAATGACCCTGAGCATGACTAGCCCAGTTCCCTGCAGGGCTCCCCTGCCCCATGCCCTGGTCCTGGACCTCCCCACCCCATTTCTCAACAGGCCCCGGGCTGAACCTACCCCTCGGCCTCTCTTCCCCCACCACACAGAGATCATCGAGCGTGTGACTCGGGGCGAGCAGCCCCCCTTCCGGCCCTCCCTGGCCCTGCAGAGTCACCTGGAGGAACTGGGGCAGCTGATGCAGCGCTGCTGGGCCGAGGACCCGCAGGAGCGGCCACCCTTCCAACAGATCCGCCTGATGCTGCGCAAATCTAACAGGTCGCTGGCATTAGTCCTGGATCCTCCCAGCCTCCTCTACCCCCCACAGCGACCGCGTGCCTCACACTTAAGTCTTATCCCTGTGGTGGCAGAGCCCACGCACAGCCCCCCGCATACACAGCCTGCTCCAGCCCGCCACAGCCTCGCAGCCCCCTCTGTGAATACTGTAGGACCCAGCTGGTCCCACAGTCCCCTACCTCTCATACCCCGCTCCTCCAGCGGCCCCTACTCCATCAGCCTTCAGTGGCCGCAGAGTAAATGGCCTCCCACCTTCTCCCTACACCTCTCTGCCCTCCGTGGGAGCTCCCACCCGGCCCTTTGATCCCCTTTCCCAGTGTGCCCCTGGGGGTCCTCCAGGCGCACCCCTCTGCCAGCCTGTGTGCCCTCACTCCGTTCTCGAGTGGTCCCTGTCCCCTTCTGCCTCTTCTACCTCCTTCTAAGCCACTTGTGTTCAACAAAGATGTTCAAAATAGCCAATACGTCTGAAGCTTGAAACTTGACCCTGGGGTCTCAGGGATGAATTGGACTTTCCTCCGACCCTTTTCCCCTGCCACCCCGATCCTTCTGTGCCCCCCAACCCTGACTCTCGCCAGGGACTCCACTGCAGTGGGCTGACATTAAGCCTGGGGAGGGTGAGAGCCTGGGGGAGGCACTTCAGGGTAGGGCGTGCCCTTCCTCTCTCACCACCACCCCTTCCGCCGCCCCTGTCCCCAGAGAGAACAGCAGCAACATCCTGGATAACCTGCTGTCGCGCATGGAACAGTACGCCAACAACCTGGAAGAGCTGGTGGAGGAGCGGACCCAGGCCTACCTGGAGGAGAAGCGCAAGGCGGAGGCCCTGCTCTACCAGATTCTGCCTCAGTGAGTGCCCGTGCTTGGTGCTCCCACCACCCCTGTCCCAGCCCCACCTCACCTTCTGATCCTGCACCTGTCCCTGACCCCTCAGCTCAGTGGCTGAGCAGCTGAAGCGTGGGGAGACGGTCCAGGCCGAAGCTTTTGACAGCGTCACCATCTACTTCAGCGACATTGTGGGTTTCACAGCCCTGTCGGCGGAGAGCACGCCCATGCAGGTAAGACAGGCACAGCCCCAGGTGTCGGAGCAGCCAGGTGTGCTTGGCTTGGCACCTGCATCCCATAGGCCTGCCTTCTGGTATCGCTTTTCCCACCTGAGCCCAGGTGGGGCCCCGGGGCCCCTTACTCCCCACCCCTCTTGGCTTCTCTTTTCTTCCAGGTGGTGACCCTGCTCAACGACCTGTACACTTGCTTTGATGCTGTCATAGACAACTTTGATGTCTACAAGGTGAGTAAAGATGGGAGGGGACAGACAGACGGATGTGGAGGGCAGAATGACATAGTCTTAAGCAGGAAGACCAAGAGACGTGGACAAAGACAGTGTCACAGGGAGGTGTCACAGGGAGACCCAGGAACAGGCAGAAAAACCGCGCGGGGGCTGGGGGATGAGCGAACACAGTGGCTGGTAGATGGGGGGTGGGGACAGGAAGGCGGTGCCCACAGTGTGGGGGCCGCACCGGGAGAAAGTTCCAGTCCTCAGGTCCGGCACCCTCTCGCGGCCCTCACAGGTGGAGACCATTGGTGACGCCTACATGGTGGTGTCCGGGCTCCCAGTGCGGAACGGGAGGCTGCACGCCCGCGAGGTGGCCCGCATGGCCCTGGCGCTGCTGGACGCGGTGCGCTCCTTCCGCATCCGCCACCGGCCCCAGGAGCAGCTGCGCTTGCGCATCGGCATCCACACAGGTGAGGCCGCCGGAGGGGCGGGGAGTGGGCTCCCACAGGCTGGAGCTGCAGATAAGAGACGAGCCGGCCGCGTCGCCACCGCTCCCCGTGCGCGCGTACACCTACACCTCTGGGCTCCCACCGACAGCAGGTCCCACCTGCTGCCTCTCCTGGAGCGCTCTAGCCCCGTCCTATGGCCACCCTCCGTTCCTCCCACCTACTTCCCTAAACTGATGGGTTTCCCTCACTGATGGGCTTCCGCTCCCTCCAGGACCCGTGTGTGCAGGTGTGGTAGGGCTGAAGATGCCCCGTTACTGTCTTTTTGGGGACACAGTAAACACGGCCTCAAGAATGGAGTCTAACGGGGAAGGTATGCTGGGTCCCCGAGGCGGGACAGGGAGGGAAGGGTGGCTGTGGCTGAGGAAGGCTCTCCTGGCAGTGGGTGCCTATCCAATCCATGTTCTGTCTCCTCCCAGGCTCCCTTCTCATAAGGGTTCAACCTGGCCACATCACCTTGAATCTAATCAGAGACTCAGGTCCCAGCTGCGCCCTCTTGGCAAATGATTGAAAAGTCTTTCCAGGCCAATGTCCAGCAGTTCCCAGCTGGGAACTACCTTTAGGACCCTCTTGGGTGTGGTAAAAAGGGCTCCAGAGCAGCCCACTCGGGTGTGAATCTCAGCTCTACAACCGACTCAGCTGTGTCAGTTTGCTACACCTCCCTGAGCCTCTGTTTTCCTCACCTGGAAAATGAGAATTAAATATCTACCTCAGAAGAGTTACGTGAGAAAGTCATATAACACGACTAGCAGATAGTTGTCATTCAACTTTTCTGAGCCTTAGCTGTTTATCTTTTTTTTTAAAAATTAATTTATGGCTGCCTTGGGTCTTCGTTGCTGTGCGCAGGCTTTGTCTAGTTGTGGCGAGTGGAGGCTAGTCTTAGTTGCGGTGCGCGGGCTTCTCATTCTGGTGGCTTCTCTTGTTGCAGAGCAGGGACTCTAGGTGTGCGGGCTTCAGCAGTTGTGGCACGCGGGCTTCAGTAGTTGTGGTTCGCAGCCTCTAGAGTGCAGACTCAGTAGTTGTGGCGCACAGGCTTCGTTGCTCCGCGGCATGTGGGATCTCCCCAGACCAGGGCTCAAACCCATGTCCCTTGCATTGGTGGGCAGATTCTTAACCACTGCGCCACCAGGGAAGTCCCTGTTTATCTTTAAAATGATGCCTGTCTCAGTGTTCTAAAAAACATAGCCCAACCCCTGGAACACAGTAGGTACCAAATAAATGCTTGCTCCCACCTCTTCCCTTGGGCTTGCTTCCTGTTGATCTTCTGCCTCCTGCTGTAGTCAACACAATTCAATTCAGTAAATATTTATTGAGCAACTACTGAGTACCAGGCCTTGGAATACTAAGACGACCCAGACCAAAGCTTGCTAGGGAGTCCACGCGGACCCCAGCTAAGCCTCGTGGTGGGCAAAGGGCTACTTGGGAGCCCAGAGGGGGTCTGGTTCAGCAGATATTCCCTGAGCACCGTGTTGAGGGCATTGAGGTGGAGAAAGCTTCTCACTGAGGTTCAGTCCTCAAGGAACACATTCTCAGAAATCGTTTAACAGCATAAAAGGGCCTCTGCGATGCAGACCCCAGGAGTAGTAGGGGCGAGTTCAGAGGGAGGTCAAAGAAGGGCTGTGGGGAACAGCAGTCAGGAGTCAGGAGTCTGGTCAGACCTCAGCAGATTTGGGCAGGTCTCCTCCCCGAGGCCTGGGCTCCCTCAGCCCTGAAATGAGGGTGTTGGGTTAAGGAACGATGATAGCTAGCACTATCAAACACTCGTATAGTGCCTCCTAAGTGCCAGACTCTTTTAAAATGCGTAATGAATAATGTTAAATTTAATCCTCACTAGAAGGCTTTGAGATGGGTCCTGTTGCTATCAGCATTTTGTAGAGTAGGAAACTGAGGCACAGATAGTTTATACTACTTCCCCGAGCAAGTGTCCAAGCTGGGATTCATACTCGGCAGAGCAGGCTCCAATGTCTGAGCTCCTGACCACTACACTCTATTGTCTGTCTAGAGCCTGGTGATGCTCTGGAGTGCTGTCCGATAGAACTTTCTGCAGTAATGGAAATGTTCTATGCTGTGCTGTCCAATATGGTAGCCTCTGAGGCATTGCATTTTTCACTATATTTCAATTACAGTTTAAATAGCCACATGTGACTAACGGCTTTCATGGTGGGCAACACAGTTCTAGAGTTCTTAGGGAGAGGCCCGTGTAGTCAGACACTACATGGAGGGGGTGGGACTTTGAATTAGGAGGCTTTCTGGGCCAAAGGAAGGAGGGAGAGCATCTTTCTAGCCCCACAGTCCCTGATCTCCTGCTCCCATCTCTTGCTTCTCTCATCTCCCTTCTCCTACCCAGCCCTGAAGATCCACTTGTCTTCTGAGACCAAGGCTGTCCTGGAGGAGTTTGGTGGTTTCGAGCTGGAGCTTCGAGGGGATGTAGAAATGAAGGTAGGAAAGGAAGTCCCTACCCTTACCACCCCTTAGGGTCTCCGAAGGGCTTACCCTCCCCCAGGGCCCTTCTCAAGCAGCCAACCCCACTCCCAACATTTGGGAAAGTGGATGAGTCACTCCCCACCCCAAACTCCTCTTTTTCCCTCCAGGGCAAAGGCAAAGTTCGGACCTACTGGCTACTGGGGGAGCGGGCGAGTAGCACCCGAGGCTGACCTGGCTCCCCTCCTGGCCTTCCACACCTCCTTTCCCTGTGCCAGAGGTGACAGAGAGGTGCCAGGCCTCAGCCTCGCCTGCAGTATCCCCACCATTGCCAAAGAAGTAGTTCGAACAGCTCAGATGTGCAGACCCCAGTGGAGACACCAGACATTACCTCTGAAAGTGGACTGGTATTGGGGGAGAACTTGGAGCTCACAGGACTGGACCAAAACTCACAGCCATGCCCAGGGACACACACACACACACACACACACACACACACACACACACACGTAGGCACACGCACCCACTCTCCACCCTGACTCAGGCCAGGCCAGGCTGGGACATGGATTCCTGGATCCTCCTGCCCCTCCCTGTGCCCTCTTCCCTCAACCATGCTACACTGTGACTTTTATGGGGAGGAGGAAAAGGCAAAGGGATTATAGGTGAATCAAGGGGCTGGGGGGAGTCCACATCTGGGCCTAGCCCAGATGGGCCACAAACACCACCACCCCCGTCCCCCACCACCCAACCTAGAATGCAATGCACAGGGGAGAAAGGGAAGGACAGAGGGCTGTGGGCTTGTGTGCCTTGCTTCTCCTGTGAGTGGAGACCATTAAAATCTTTATTCCAGTGACAGTGTCTTTTCTTGAGGGAGAGCGGGTTGCCAGAAAACACAGTCATTTTCTCCATCCTGTGCTTCAAATAAGGTGTTTCTCAAGTTGGAATGCAGTATCTGAAAAAGGCTGCAGTGCCCCTTCCGTTTTGAGGAGCCAGTGTAACAGCCTGCGAATGACCCCAGCAGTGCTGGTGCTGTTGGTCTCAGGACCCATTTACTCCCTTAAAAGCTACTGAGGGCCCCAAAGAGCTTTTGTTTATGTGGGTCCTATCTATCAGTATATTCTGTATTAGAAATTAAAACAAGTCTTTATTAACTCATTTAAAATAGCTATAATAAACCCATCACATGTTCAGTTTTTACGGCTTTATCAAAGACAGTCTTAAGAGAAACTGGCTTTTTTCGAAGACCACAGTGACTAGTTTGGTGCTACTGCCTTGATTTATGCGAAGACACCAGCAAGTTTTAACCCCACTGTTTTTGCAACATCAGTGCAAATATCAACACAGTCAATAAGGCAAATAACATAATTAGGAGTGTGAAAATCTCATGTGTGTGTGTGTGTGTGTGTGTGTGTGTGGCTTGAAGGATCTTAGTTCCCCGACCAGGGATTGAACCCGGGGCCCCTGGCAGTGAAAGCACCGAGTCCTAACCACTGGACTACCAGGGAATTCCCATGAACATCATTTTGACCTCATCCATCCCCTGAAAGGATCTTGGGGACCCACAGAATCTGTGGACTGCACTTTGAGAACTGCTCTATTACCCAATGCCCAGCATACAGTAGGACTATAAGGAGTGTGGACTGAGTGGGGGAGTCCTGGCATCTGTCCCAGGAGGCCTGGGAGCCAAGAAGGAGGGGTGAGGTGGGAACATATGGATCCCTTTTGACCTCAGTTGAAATGTGGGAATTGTCCACCTGCCCATCCACCCCCACACCAGTGTAGACAAATGTGAGTGATAGTTTACAACATGACTCTCAGCTGGGCTAAGGGCCCTCCTTTCCTTGCTCTAGCCACGCACCCCACCCCCTTCCTGAGCAGGCAGGCAGGAATGCGAATGCGGGGGAGAGGTGGCTGCAGCTTCACCTCCCCCATGGGGAAAGAAAGTGCCAGACATTTCTTCAGTACCATCCATCAAGTGCAGACAGGCCCCTCCTCCGACCTCCCCAAACCTCTTACTGGAGTCCACGCCCAGCGCCCAGCGGGACTGGAGGTCGGTGTGGGCTATGGAGAGCTTGGACGTCTGCCTTCAGGACAGGGCGCCCTGACACACAAATGGTGGTCTGGAGGTGAAGAAAGGATAAGTCGTTCTCCCTTTGTCTAATGACCCTTCCTGATGTCCCGTGCTCTCTTCCCACCCTTTTTGGCCTCAGTCAGATTTGATTTATTGGGAGAAGGAGCTAACACAGTCAAGTCCTCAGCTGGGGATGAATAGCTCTGGGAGGGCCTAACAGAAGGGTGGTTGCCTTGGTAACCACAGCACACCCACCTTCCCGGTGGGCCCTGGTGGCCATGTTGACTCCCAAGCCCCCAATTCCTCCTCGCAGGTAGTGGCAGTCCCAGAAGGGAGTAGAAATACTAGAGAACTGTGGGACCTAAGAAGTCAGATCAGGGACTTCCCTGGTGGCGCAGTGGTTAAGAATCTGCCTGCCAATGCAGGGGACAGGGGTTCCAGCCCTCGTCCAGGAAGATCCCACATGCCGCGGAGCAACTAAGCCCGTGCGCCACAACTACTGAGCCTGCGCTCTAGAGCCCACAAGCCATAACTACTGAGCCCGCGTACCATAACTACTGAAGCCTGCACACCTAAAGTCCATGCTCCACAACAAGAGAAGCCCGCGCACGGCAACAAAGAGTAGCCCCCCTCGCCGCAAGTAGAGAAAGCCCGCTCCTGGCAACGAAGACCCAATGCAGCCAAATATACATTTAAAAATAATAATAAAAAAAAAAAGATCAGGCTGGAAGCTGGGATATCTAGAGAGACTGGGGTTTGGGGAGGGGAGACTGTAAGAGATGAGGTGGGGAAGGTGGGGAAGGTGGGGAAGGAGGGGCGGGTAGCTGATTGACTGAGGAGCCCCAGTAAGACAATTGTAGGAAATTGCCGGTCAGATCCTTCCGGGGCAGCCTGGCTCCACTGCGGGCACTTGGAGGGGAGGGGGCTGAGGGAGTGGGCGTGAGGAGAGGCCCAAGGAGTCGATGACTTCAGCAGCTCAAGAACTTTCACTGGAACTGAAGAGATTTCCTTCCGGAGGAAGGCCCCCGAAGCCAGGAAGGACTGGGAAAGCCATTACTGAGGGGAGGTGCGGGGGGCTGGGGTGGGGGGCGGCGTTCTGAGGGTAGCAGTAGCGCCCCTCCTGCTAGCCAGGGAGACGGATTTGCGCCAGAACCTCCGCCCACGTGGGAGGGGCTGTCTAGCCTCGCTGAGTGTCCCAGGCTGTCCTGCGTAGGTCTGGGAGGGTGGGGGGCAACAGGGTTTCCCTGGAGTATGATAAGAATAATAACAACGGTAATCATTGGCATTCGATTGTGCCTTGCAGTTGACAAAGGCTTTCACATACATTATCTCATCAGCCCGCATGACACCATTGGAAGGGAAGGGCAGGGAGTGCAGCTGAGGTAGGAGGGCCCAGCTGTGGTCCAGCTGTGGGTAGGAGGGCCCACTGTAGAGAGTGTGCAGAGGGAACCAGCCCTGTGCAAGGCTGGAACCCAGAAGAAAAAAAAAAAAGCTGATGGAAGGACACAAATAACCTCCCCCTACCCCCTCTTTTCTCTATATCAAAGAGCTTGGGTAATTTATTTATCATAACAGTACATTTAGTGATAATTTTTTTTTAATGATTTATACCTTTCAGGACAGATCCATGGAATCTAATTAGCAGTGGAGGCCAGTTTGGCATCCTGAAAGTCATTTTTTCATTAAATTGCAAGAGCTGTAAAAATACAAAAATAAGTAAATTAACCATAAAGAAAAACCCTAATGCTGTCCAGGGAGATTTAATCTCATTGAGCTGGAACACAAGAAAAATTCCAGGTGAGGTGTTTACCATCAAGATGCTGATGAATTTGGGTACTGGTGAGGATGATGAGGCCATAGGAAGAGGGGAGGTGCGGGGGCAGGAACCCTGATAGTGCTAACTCCAGGTTTAGTGAGTGGGACCAGATAGGGAAAAAACCCACCCACCCAGTTCCCTATCACACATGTTGTACCAGTGAGTGGGTAGGTGGGCTGATTGCCCTTTAAGAACCTTTCCATAGCAAAGATTCCATAACCAAATACATCTGTTAATCACTGTGGTACCCCTTCTGGACTTGATGCAGCCATCCCACTGTTACTCTCTGCCTTTGGCTTTCAAATGTGGACTGCATATGGCATACCTTCACTGCTGATAATGTCCTACGATCAGGTTGGCTTATGTTTTCTTAGCCCACCAAACTCCCAGCAGGCCAGAACCAGGCCAAAATTCCACATCTCAGTATTCAGACCTGGAGTAATTTCAAACGTCTATCAAGTGAGAGGCAGTGTGATGCTGGGTAAGAGACTAACTCTGGATTCAAACCCAGCTCTGCCACCTATAATCCATGTGGCTTTGGGCAAATTTCTCAACTTCTCTAAGCCTCAGTTTTCTGCTCTAACACGGGAATGGTCATAATAAGACCTACCCCACAGGGTTGCCTGGAGGATTATAAGAGGTTTTTCCCACTACATCCTTAGAACACTGAAGGGCAGGTAGTAAGAACTAGTTGTTTACTAGTGTTATTAAGAGTCTACATTATGCAAACCATTATGCTAGATGTAAGGAGTTCCTGAAGTCCAGGGAACAGTTGGAAGCAAAAGGCAGCACATGATTAGACCCCTCAATGAGAGGTAAGATCTAAAAATCTTAGAAGAAAAACTAGGGGTTATGCACTCCAACCGCTTATCCAGGGCTGAAATCCTTTTAAAAACATCTGTGTAACTTCCATGTTCTATTGGAAAACTTTCAGGGACTTGGAACTAAGACCATTCTATTTTTGAACAGCTGTGATTAGAATGTTCTTCCTGATATAAGCAGATGGAGATATTTCTATCATCAGAATTGCTTTTGAGGAAATCATCTTTGTTTATGGACAAGGAAGTGTGTCATGCTCCTTCAGCTGCCACCTAAGGAAGGCACATCTTGTTGGATGAAGGGTCCTTTGTTTTGTTTTTTAAAATTTATTTTTATTTATTTATCCTTGGCTGCATTGGGTCTTCGTTGCCGTGTGTGTGCTTTCTCTAGTTACGGCGAGCGGGGGCTGCTCAGCAGTTGTGGCACAGGGGCTCAGCTGCTCCGCAGCATGTGGGATCTTCTGGGGCCAGGGCTCGAACCCGTGTCCCCCGCATTGGCGGGCAGATTCTTAACCACTGCACCACCAGGGAAGTCCCGGGTCCTTTGTTTTGCTGAGCCTGGAGCTGAGTTTTTATATAAATTGTGAAGCTCAGGACGAGCTTGTCTGATAAATCCACTTGTGTGACAGTTGAAAGAAGAAGCAAGGGTAGAGGTATTCCAGTAGCTGAATTGAGACTTTGCAGACCACCTATAGCTAATAGAGACTTAAAAAAAAAAAAAAAGACTAGTGTGATGGGAATTCCCTGGCCGTCCAGTGGTTAGGACTTGGCTTCCCTGGTCCGTCGGAGAACTAGGATCCCACAAGCGCCGCCAAAAAAACCCAAAAAACAAAAACTTGTGACTTTATTGTTTTCTAGAAATGACACACACTTCTATAAAGAGGTACAGAGAAGATTGTGCCTTGTCATATGAAAAAGCCATCATGGTTAAGTGGTTTAAGCATCCGCCTGACAATTAGAATTCTGCCATTGAATAGTTATTGTTAACATTTGATGAACATCATTCCAATGTGAATTAAAAATTGTTTGGGGGGCGTCCCTGGTGGCTCAGTGGTTGAGAGTCCGCCTGCCGGTGCAGGGGACACGGGTTCGTCCCCCGGTCCGGGAAGATCCCACGTGCCGTGGAGCGGCTGGGCCCGTGAGCCATGGCCGCTGAGCCTGCGCGTCCGGAGCCTGTGCTCCGCAATGGGAGAGGCCACAGCAGTGAGAGGCCGCGTACCGCAAAAAAAAAAAAAAAAAATTGTTTGATATTGGGTATTTAATACAAATTCCCTTTATGTTTATGGAAAGGCCAATCTGCCTCTTACTACCTCTTCCACTGGCCTTACCACTGCCATTCCTAGCTCTGTAAAGTCTCCTCTCTCTTCCAACAACAGCTCACCCCTCCACCGCCTCCCCCCATTTCCCCGACTCCCACCCCCGCCCCATATTGGAGCCTTAGCCATATAACATCACTAGTTTCTTTAGAGATTTCTCTAAGATCTGACTGCAAACTCTGTACCATTCTGGGTGAGCTCCTGTGGGTTCACCTGGTTCGTCAACCTCCCTTCGACAGCCTGCCTCCCTGTCAGGAGCAGAATCATCCAGGTGCAGTCTGAGGAGTACAGAGATCAGGCAACTCTCACCTCCTTGCCTCTGTCACACAATGGGCTATTATGGAACTTGTGGTCACACATACCTCTCCCTTCCCCCACCTCCACAGTATTTCTCACATTGCTGCTGTTAATCCAAGTCTCTCCCACCTTGTACTCTGTTAAATTTTAAAGTGAAACATACCCATTTTACTAAAGATTTCATATAAGAGATGAAGAAGAGGAGGGTTATGTCACTAAGAGCACAGTGTTTCTACCTAAATACTCATTAGACAGGCTTACTGTCTCCTCAGAGTCCCTCTCCAGCTGGCCCCCAGCCAGGATGGATCCAGGTTTTGTGGGGCTTGAAGTTTACACAATCTGGTAGGTCCTCTTTGAGAAAGAGAGTACAGGGCTTCCCTGGTGGTGCAGTGGTTAAGAATCCGCCTGCCATGCAGGGGACACAGGTTCGAGCCCTGGCCCGGGAAGATCCCACATGCCGTGGAGCAGCTAAGCCCACGCACCACAGCTACTGAGCCTGTGCTCTAGAGCCCTCGAAGCCTGTGCGCCTAGAGCCCATACTCTGCAACAAAAGAAGCCCCTGTGCACCGCAACGAAGAGTAGCCCCCGACTCACCTCAACTAGAGAAAGCCTGCGCGCAGCAACAAAGACCCAATGCAGCCAAAAAAAAAAAAATCAATAAAATAAATAAATTAAAAATTTAAAAAAGAGAATACAAAATTAGGTATGAAATATTTAATTAGAATGTGAAGATAAATTACAACAAATTTAAAATTTTGAAAAGCTTCCAAACATACCAAAACCTAGAAAAATAACAATATCTTTTTTTTCCATTATGCTTTATTACAAGATATTGAATATAGTTCCCTGTGCTATACAGTAGAACCTTGTTATTTATCTTTTTTTTCTTTCGGTACTTGGGCCTCTCACTGTTGTGGCCTCTCCCATTATGGAGCATAGGCTCCGGACGCGCAGGCTCAGAGGCCATGGCTCACGGGCCTAGCCGCTCCGCAGCATGTGGGATCTTCCCGGTCCGGGGCACGAACCCATGTTCCCTGCATTGTCAGGCAGACTCTCAACCACTGCGCCACCAGGGAAGCCCTTTTTGTTTTTTTGACTGAAGCATAGTTGACTGACAATGTTGTGTTAGTTAAGGTGTGATTTCAGCAAAGTGATTCATATATATATGAATATATATATAATATATATTATTCCTTTCTATATCCTTTCTATTGTTGATGGACTTTTGGATTATTTCTAGTTTTTTTAAAAAAGACTATTTTTTAGAGTAGTTTTAGGTTCACAATTGTTTCTAATTTTTTACTGTAATAAATAATGCTACTGGCCACACCACTTGGCATGTGGAACTTCCCTGATCAGGGATCAAAC
>NW_020173668.1:2842393-2847781 GCF_003031525.2 Neophocaena asiaeorientalis asiaeorientalis | reverse complement strand
GAGTCTTAACCACTGGACCACCAGGGAAGTTCTATGAACTTTCTTATACATGCCTTTTAGTGGACACATACACTAATTTCTCTTGGCTGTAAACTTAGAGTGGAACTATTATGTCCTGGGACAGGCAACTGTTTAACTTTGGTAGATACTGTTCAATGGTTTACTAAAGTAATTAGACTAATTTCCACACCATCCAGCAGTGTATGATAGTGCCAATCACTGGACATCCTCACCAACACTTGGTATTGTCAGTCTTTTCATTCTCGTAAGTGTTTAGTGGTATCTCATAAGTTTCTTTTTGAAATTTTAAAAAATTGAAGTAATTTTTAATTTACAGAACTGTTACAAGAAGGGTACAAAGAACTTCTGTACACCCTTCAACTAGATTTACCCATTAACATTTTACCACATTTTCTTTATCATTCTCTTTCTCTCCCTTTCTATCTACCTATCTGTATACATCTATATATCTATATCTATAACATAAAGGGATAGGATTTTATATATATAAGTATAAATATACATATTAATATATTATTTTATATATGTATAAATTATATATGACATTCTCTTACATAACCGTTAGTTATTTGTCAAAATCAGGAAATGTACTTCTATCTAGTCTATAGCATGTTTTCAAATTTCCAATTGTTCCAATAATGTACATTATAGAAAACATTTTTTTTTTCAGTCCAAGATCCAGTCCAAGATCACACATTACATATAGTTGTCATGTCTCGGTATTTTTTAATCTAGAAGAGTCCTTCAGTCTTAGGTCTAAATGACCTTAACATTTTGGACAGGGCAGTTATGTTTTAGAATGTCTCTCAATTTGGGTTTCTCTAATTCTTGCTTAAATCATTATTACTATAATTTTTGTCAAATGGTGATTTTTTTCATTGTAGTTTTTAAAAATTATTTTTTACTGTGGTAAAATACATGCAACACAAAATTTGCCATTTTAACCATTTTTAAGTGTGTAAGTCAGTGACATTAATTACATTCACAATGTTGTATAACCATCAACATTATTCCCAAAATGTATTCATCACCTCAAAAAGAAAGTCTATAACCACTAAAAAATGATTTCCCATTCCCACCTCCCCTAACCCCTGGTAACCTCTAATCTACTTTCTATTTTTATGAATTTGTCTATTGTAGATATTTATTTAACTGGAATCATGCAATAGTTATCCTTTCCTGTCTGGATTATTTCACTTAACATATTGTTTTTAAGGTTCATCCATGTTGTAACATGCATTTGCTTTGTATTTCCCTTATTACTAATGATGTTGACCATCTTTGCATGTGCTTATTGGCCATTTGTATATCTTCTTTGGGCAAACATCTATTCAAGTCCTCTGCCCATTTTCTAATTGGGTGGTTTGTTTTTTTGTTTTTGAGTTTTAGGAGTTCTTTATATATTCTGGATAGTAAACCCTCATATGACATGAAAATATTTTCTCCCTTTCTATGGGTTGTCTTTTAACTTTCTCGATAATATCCTTTGATGTACAAAAGTTTTAAATTTTAATGAAGCCCAGTTTATTTCTTTTTACTTTTTTTGTTCATGTTTTTGGTATTATATCTAAGAATCCATTGCCAAATCCAATGTCATAATGCTTTTTTTTTCTTTTTTTGCGGGGGGGCGGTACGCGGGCCTCTCACTGTTGTGGCCTCTCCCGTTGCGGAGCACAGGCTCCGGATGAGCAGGCTCAGTGGCCATGGCTCATGGGCCCCGCCGCTCCGCGGCATGTGGGATCTTCCCGGACCGGGGCACGAACCCGTGTCCCCTGCATCGGCAGGAGGACTCTCAACCACTGCGCCACCAGGGAAGCCCTTCACTAATTTTTAAATATTAATTTCAGGAACTCACATTTATCCTTGTTTGTTTTAAATCCTTTCTATTGGGTTGGCCAAAAGGCTCATTCCATTTTTTCCGTAAGATGGCTCTAGTAGCACTTAGTTGTCTTTAACTTCATTCGAAACAATTTTGTTAGATGGTATGTGACAGCTGTCATATCAGTCTGCATTTAAAATAAGACTTACCAAAATTGGTGAATTTTTATGTAGCTATTTTAATATTGAAGATGGAAGAACAAAAGCAACATTTTCGGCATATTATGCTTTATTATTTCAAGAAAGGTAGAAACGCAACTGAAATGCAAAAAGATGTGTGCAGTATATGGAGAAGGTGCTGTGACTGATCGAACGTGTCAAAAGTGGTTTGCAAAGTTTCGTGCTGGAGATTTCTCGCTGGACGATGCTCCACAATCGGGTAGACCAGTTGAAGTTGATAGCGCTCAGATCGAGACATTAATTGACAACAGTCAACGTTATACCACGCGGGAGATAGCCAACATACTCAAAACATCCAAGTCAAGCCTTGAAAATCATTTGCACCGTCTTGGTTATATTCATCACTTTGATGTTTGGGTCAACATAAGTTAAGCAAAAAAAACCTTCTTGACCATATTTCCGCATGCGATTTTCTACTTAAACGTAATGAAAACGTTCCGTTTTTAAAACAAATTGTTACAGGTGATGAAAAGTGGATACTGTACAAGAATGTGAAACAGAAAAGATCGTGGGGCAAGTGAAAGGAACCACCACCAACCACACCAAAGGCTGGTCTTCATCCAAAGAAGGTGATGGTGTGTATATGGTGGGATTGGAAGGGAGTCCTCCGTTATGAGCTCCTTCTGGAAGATCAAACGATTAATTCCAACAAGTACTGCTCCCAATTAGACCAACTGAAAGCAGGACTCGACAAAAAGTGTCCGGATTTAGCCAACAGAAAACGCATACTCTTCCATCAGGATAACACAAGACCGCATGTTTCTTTGATGACCAGGCAAAAACTGTTACAGCTTGGCTGGGAAGTTCTGATTCATCCACCGTATTCACCAGTCATTGCACCTTCAGATTTTCGTTTATTTCAGTCTTTACAAAATTCTCTTAGTGGAAAAAATTTCAATTCCCTGGAAGACTGTAAAAGGCACTTGCAACAGTTCTTTGCTCAAAAAGATAAAAAGTTTTGGGAAGATGGAATTATGAAGCTGCCTGGAAAATGGCACAAGGTAGTGGAACAAAACAGTGAATACGTTGTTCAATAAAGTTCTTGATGAAAAATGAAAAATGTGTCTTTTATTTTTACTTAAAAACCAAAAGCACTTTTTGGCTTTTAACCCAATAGAATAAGGCCTAGGCATGTAAATAAGCACATTTTTCATTATTAAATATCTTCTTGTTATGTTCAGTTCATTCCCTGATCTCATTAACAACCTTTTCAGTGCAATCTGGAAATCCAGTCTATTAGCTAGTAGTCTCAGCTTTATGTTTTTCTGTACATTTTATAAGCATGCCTTTTTAGTCTTTACCCAGATCCTTTCTTTAATTCATCATTCTGTCTGAGGTAGGGAGAAATCCTCCATTATCACAACCCAAAAGCCTCTCAGGATTATTAGGCATTGGGTTGTTTTTCTCCCTGATGGAGGAACTTCCTGTAGCACTGTGAGTCTTTTTATTTTTTCTTGATTCTAGGGCCTTATTATTTGATTCTTATTAATGATAACTATAGTTTCCCCTGCCTCCAAAAAAAAACTTTCTATTTGTAATCTCAGTTACCTTCAACACAGGGTAGATTTTGACAAATGGAAGGTCTTTTGTTCTAGAAATCAACTAGGTGGGGGCAGGATCAGGGAAGAGCTCAATTTCTTCAGAGGAGAGGAGGAGAATATTTTGAGGTTGTTAAATAGAATAAAGTAGATTTCCATGCTTTCATTTTGGGGAAAAAATTGCCAGGATATAAATGTTAATTGAGCAAGAAGCAAGAAATTGTAAAACATGATTTTATTTTTGCTAAAAACCAAATGAAAACAACCAAAGAAATAAACTGTGGATATGTGTTTATGCATGTTTGAAAAAGTAGGGAAAGATATACAACAAATTAGTGACACTGATGACTCAAGAGAAGTAAGACTGGAGGGGTGAAAAGGAAAAAAGAAGGTTCACTTCAACTTTAATATTTGAATTGTTATGAGTTTTTATTATTGACATTGTTTTTTTTTTAATGATAGGAATTTAAGGTCTTGGGAGACTATATTGATTAGGTAGGGATGAGTCAGATAGGTTTACTAAGGATTTGGGAAATTTAGAAAGTGCCTGAGAGGGTAGTTTAGTAAGATTAGAGAAGTGGCAGGATGTTGAACGGATTAGAATCCATTGTAACCCCTAAAGATATACCATATATATATATACATATATAGGCTAGAGAGGAAGAAATTCCAGAGATTTTTTTTTTTTTTTTGGCTGTGTTAGGTCTTTGTTGCTGCGTGTGGGCTTTATCTAGTTGCGTGGAGCGGGGGCTACTCTTCATTGAGGTGCGCGGGCTTATTGCGGTGGCTGCTCTTGTTGCAGAGCACGGGCTGTAGGCATGCGGGCTCCAGTAGTTGTGGCACGCAGGATCAGTAGTTGTGGCTTGTGGGCTCTAGAGCGCAGGCTGGGTAGTTTTGGTGCACTGAGCTGCTCCGCGGGATGTGGGGTCTTCCCAGACCAGGGCTCCAACCCGTGTTCCCTGCATTGGCAGACAGATTCTCAACCACTGCACCACCAGGGAAGCCACCAGTGACATTTCTAAGAAAAAAAATCAAACAGCCTTTAGTGACTGAATACGGGAGGAAAATAATGAATCTCAAAAACAAGCTTCCACACTGGGCTTCTGGGGGCAAATGCTGACACGATCACAGATAAGGCAAGAGGACAATATAGGGCTTCCAGAAGCCTTTCTAATAATGAATCCATGCACGATTCTAATGAATCAGTGCACGATTCTAGTACACAGGTGGGTCCATGAACTTTTTTTTTTTTTTTTTTTTTTGGCAACGTCCGGCTGATAACTGCATTTGCATGAACGCATACACTGGCTTGTGTGACGTACTCTTAGCTCCGGGAGCTGGCTGCACACCATCCGATGACACTTGCTCTGGGACTGCTTAAGGGTTAGGGCTCCACTTCCTACGAATTGATAGTGAATGCATTATCAATTCGTAGCTAGCCTTCGGATTTCCCAAAGCTACCTAGGAACTGCGCCGGGTTCCCGTACCCAACCGAGCTTCCGAATAAGGGAGGAAAAGAGGGCGGAGGCCAGCGCCGCGCACGCGCTTTGATACACGCAGGCGCAGCCTCTCTCCTTCCTGATAATCTCTCACAGCTGCCCCACCTCCGGGAAGTAGTTCCGTCCCGCCCCCCAAGTGCAAAGGAGGGATACTATTGGGCACACCGGTTGTCCATCAGGCCGGTCTCTCTTCTGCTCAATACCATTGGCAGCCCGGGAAAAGGCCAGCGGGCCGACGTCGGCCTACCCCTTCGAGACTCAGCGCCACCGCG
>NW_020173668.1:2801422-2842221 GCF_003031525.2 Neophocaena asiaeorientalis asiaeorientalis | reverse complement strand
CTCCCCCGCCGTCGCCCTCGGTCTTCCCACCCCCCGCCCTTCCACCATGGCCGCGTCTGTGTGGTGTAGGGAGAAGCTGGTCCTCCTATAGCGCTTACTGCCTCACGCTCACTCCTGGGGGCCGGAACCAAAGGAACCTCGCTCCCCAACCCTTGGGGCACCAGCCAGGAAGGTTTCCTACCCCATGCTTCAGGGGCAGGACTCCTCTTTCCCCCACTTCCTGAGGCAGAAACTTAGGGTTTTCTCTGCTTCTCTTAGGGTCAGAAGCCAGAAAGGGCTCCTCTTCCACTTATTCAGGGACAGAAGCCTCTCCTACCCTTCCTGTACGGGTGCAGACCCTTACCCCAGCATACTTAAGAGCTAACGGTGTTTCCTCAGCACTGCCACTCCAGAGGCAGGACCTGGAGGCCCGTCTGCCTTGCCTCCTGCACGGGAGCGGCCCTTCGGAGAGGAGGGAGGAGTGGAGAGGCCAGGGAACCTTTCCTTCCCCTCCCCCACTTGTCCCTCTTCCCCCCCAGTCCCTGGCAATCCCCAATTCCCCCTTTCTAGGACTTCCCATCCATCCACTCCCTGGCCTTTTCCCGTCTCCCGGCTGCAGCCATGGAGTTACAGAAGGGAAAGGGGGCGGCAGCAGCAGCAGCAGCAGCTGCTTCGGGAGCAGCGGGAGGTGGAGGAGGAGCGGGAGCAGGAGCCCCAGGAGGGGGGAGGCTGCTACTTGCAACCAGTTTGGATGCCAAGGATGAGTTAGAGGAGGTAGGTGTGGGGGGGTGGGGAAGGGAGTTAAGAAATGGGGTTGAGGAGGGAAACTGGAGCGAATACGGGGTGGGGGTGGGGGAGGAGGCCTTCACGTGTTTTCTAAGACAGCACAAACACTGCTACAGACTTCCTGCTTGTGAAGGAGGAAGTGTGGGCCAACTTCCTGGACAGGTCGAAACAGCAGCTACTAGTGTGAAAGTGGTGGGGGGGTGTTGATGAGGAAGGGATACAGCATCCAGATCAACTGAATTTATCTTTGACGTTCCTTTCCCATTACAGGCCACAGCTATTATTAATATTTACCCTGTTTCATCTTAGGTCATACATTGAGTTGAGAGGTAACGTATGTATGTGTAGGTGTCTGGGGGGCTGATAGGAGCTTGCAGTAGACCGTGGACCCTCCCGTTAGATAGTATTGACTTCATGTAGACACCATCAATTGCCGGTGATGTTAACTGGGCATTGAGAATGAGTGAGGACTTAAGGAAAAGTGAGTTGTGTTTTGTTAGGTAGTGGGGTGAGGTGCGGGGTGAATGGGACCTAGGGGACTCCTTCAGAACCAGATAGCACACACACAAAGGAGAGAACACATAGATGCTGAGAAAGAGAGTAGGGTGAGGCGATGCAGTGGGCCTGAATGGGGATTTTAGACTAGTGAATAATTGACTCGACCCTCCCCGACTTGTTCCTCTTGCCCTGTCCCTGACAATCCAGAGTTGATCATTTATCCCTTTCCACTGCTATACATGAAAAGACATACTTAGAAATATGAGACCCAAAAGTGGGACATGATTGCTGGACTGTTTGTAAGACCTAATGCATTCAATTTAGTGGTTATCCAGGGACAGGATGAGTAAATTATTAGGCTCTGGCTCTTCACTGGCCATTTCCCTGCTTCTGACTTTGTCACTGCTCTGTATCAGATGTTAGAGGGTGGTCAAGCAGATAGGTGGAGTTCATAGTTTAAATTTGAAAAAAATGTTGCCGCAGATACAAGATGGTGGAACATACATGCAAAAAAGCTTTGTGAATCAAGGAGCGGCTGGATAGCAGCTTTGTGAATTATCCATCGCAAGTGTCTGTTCACAGACCAGCTGGCTTCCCATCATGCTTCTCCCCCATAATTCTGTGTGCATTTAGATGAATCAAAGTTTGTTTTCTGCTGTTGTTTTTATCAGCTAAGGTAGATATAATTAGGAACATAAACAATACTTCTAAAAGTAATGTATTCCCAAAATAAATACAAGTGACTTTGCCAGGATTGCCTGGTAATTTAAATTATCTGCGTTTTTAGAAATGGCCACTGTCACTGTCAAAGTATTTATTGAGCCCTGTGTTCTATCTAGCACTGAAACTCTAGAATTGTAGCAAGAAAGTCATTGACTACCTTTGATCCCTACACCAGTTGGGTAGAGGGGAAGAGACCCCAAGGGTGGCGAAACGGTTTATTCCCCACCCTGATTGCTGGAAAGGTCGTCCTGCTCTAATTTGTACCACAGCATCCTGTTCTTCTGAGTAGTGATATGTTTGCTAGTAAGCGAAATGATATGGCAGAAGGGGACCACAAAAGAGAGGAAGCATTTATTTTCTTGCTTTTTTGGACTGTCTTGAGAGTGAACTTTAAACTGTTTCCAGAGAGAAGGGGGAGGGAGGGTCTCCTTTTTTTCCTGATATCCTTTGTGGTGTAGATGTTTCCCAGAATGTGTCGGCCTCCCCTCTTTCCTTCTTTGCCCTTTGTTCTTTGCATTTGAATTTTCCAACAAGTCTTGCCACTGCTTTTATCCCCATGTATGTGGTTGCCACTAGACCAGAGTGTCTCTAAGGTCAAGACTTACTGGTTTCTTCCTCTGGGTCTCCGCACAGATCTCTGCACATGGAAGTTATCAAAACCTGGTGTTGACTGATCTCAGCTTGTTCTGGCTTGGTTATTTTCCAGCATAGGCCCACCTATTGCCCAGGAATACAGAGGCAGTAGCTTCCTGACCAGATATATACTTACTCTGTGCTGAGTCTGATAGGAAAATAGAATGAGGAAGACCCAAGGCCTGCCTTCCAGAGCTTATCATCTGAAGACTGAGTTAATACGCTCACAAGAAAGGTAAAAACAAAACCCCAGGGAGGGTAGTGAAGAGACTGGAGTCATTACAGCTGGGAGTGATGAGGAAAGCCCCTTAGAGGCCTGGAGTATGAAGCACTGGTGAAGAGCATCCCAGGCAGGGACTGTGACTCTTCTACCCAAGGGAGCATTTGTTGTATCCTTTCTTCTCTTTGGCCCTGTTCTTCTCTTTGAATGGGGAATTCTTGCCCACCCCCGTCCAGATTTGAGGAATGAGATGAAAATAGTGCCAAAGATTGGAGGGGTTTAAAACATGTAGCTCCTAGTTTCACAAGCCTTCAAAGCTCCCGGTCACTCCTCTGTGGAGAAGGACCCTGTCCACTTTGCAATCAGGCTAAAAGCAGAAGCTGTGGCCCAAACAAGTTAGAACTTCCTCTTAAGCTATGGACAAGTCTCAGGGTTGCATTTGGTTAGAGGTGTGTCCCTTCCAGATTTTCTCCAAGGAGTAATTCACGTCCAGTCTGTGAAGATTCTCCAGGGAATGGGCTTTGAGTCATCTCTGATATTTTTCCCCTTAAATTCTCATTTCACATAAAAGTGACTCTTGGTTGTAGAATACTTGGAACCCAGTTCCTTCAGTAGTTCTTTACTAATGTGGGTCCTTGGGGATTTTGTAGGTCAGATCATATCTTCTTTTCCTTAAGCCTTTGGATTTTAGTCCCTCAAGGCCACTGACTTCCCATAAAGGGGCAGTATTTAATACACAGGTTTTTTTTTTTAATTAATTATTTTTAGCTGCATTGGTCTTCGTTGCTGCGTGCAGGCTTTCTCTAGTTGCGGCGAGCGGGGGCTACTCTTTGTTGCAGTGTGCAGGCTTCTCATTGCAGTGGCTTCTCTTGTTGTGGAGCACGGGCTCTAGGCGTGCGGGATTCAGTAGTTGTGGCTTGCCGGCTCTAGAGCGCAGGCTTCAGTAGTTGTGGCACACGGGCTTAGTTGCTCCGCGGCATGTGGGATCTTCCTAGACCAGGCCTCAAACCTGTGTCCCCTGCATTGGTAGGCAGATTTTTTTTTTTGGAAGATGTTGGGGGTAGGAGTTTATTAATTAATTAATTTTTGCTGTGTTGGGTCTTCATTTCTGTGCGAGGCCTTTCTCTAGTTGTGGCAAGCAGGGGCCACTCTTCATCACGGTGCGCAGGCCTCTCACTATCGCAGCCTCTCTTGTTGCGGAGCACAGACTCCATATGCGCAGGCTCAGCAGTTGTGGCTCACGGGCGTAGTTGCTCCGTGGCATGTGGGATCTTCCCAGACCAGGGCTTGAACCAGTATCCCCTGCATTAGCAGGCAGATTCTTAACCACTGAGCCACCAGGGAAGCCCAATATACAGTTTTTAACAAACTGTATGTTCACCTGGCCGAGGGAGGGGAAACTGAGAGGTTAGCAACCCTCAGACTTCAGTCTCCAGCTTCAGGTGTATACTTGCAAACTAGAAGACCTTTCCTCTTTCCACCCCCACTCCATCTACTGCTGCTGTCATGGAAACCATGGTCAGGTAATTTTAGTACTAGAAAAATTATTTTAGAACCTCCTAGAGATGGTAAATATTTACTCAGCTCTGAGGTGCCGTTGTGAAGGGCTTACTCTGAACAGAGTCATTCTGCCAGCATTTGTTGGCAGGTGCGTGTGTGATTCCATCTTTACAAAGGGCCTCTGGAGACTGGGGGGGAGAGGGGTACTGCTGCTTGATTGTAGGGATCTGGCTTCCTGCAGCCCTCTTTGAGGGGATGTGGTCCTTCAGTCATTCTGAATGATTTGTAATTAGTTCTCCCATCTCTGTTGGGAAAAGTAGTTTCTGTAGTTCAGGAAGAGCAGCATCTTTTATATACTTCTATTGCCTAGGAAGGACTGACCCTCACATTTCTTTCCTCATTGCTTTTATCCACACCTCCAAATTCTGGACTCTCCCACTTTCTACATCCTTAGCTGGGCCTCACTGTTCCAAGAGGCCACTTTTATTTCTTGACCGGGCAGTGACCCATAGAGTTGACTCAGGCCTCTGAGTGGAGCTTAGAATATTGAGGAGGGGCCTAGAGAAACCTGGTTTAGTCCAAGGTCTCTGTGTTACATCACAGCTAGAAACTAGGCCAGCCCATAGGGCTGTGTATCCAGCTTTGTGTGAGGACCTTGGTGCAGGGTCCATCCATCAGGCCTCTTCTGCTCTCCCATTACTCTTCTCTCATAGAAGGCAAAAGTAGGAGAGGAAGCTTTGCAGCCTGGTCAGGGACTTACCCATGTCCTATAGTAGGAGGGCTCAGTTTTCAGGGATCTTTGAGGGCATGCCATTAGAAGTAGTGGCAGGGGGCGTTGGGGGGCGGTCTGGTCCTCATGGACTTAGTTGTGTGATCGCTGAGCTTTTTCACAGATGGAATAGAGTCTAATTCAACTGAGGCTACCTGCTAGGTGCTTTCACATATGTTATCTTGTTTAATCCTCAGAGCAACCTTGTGATATAGGCTTTGTCTCTATTTTTCAGGTAAGAAAACCAGGGTATTATAAGTAAAGGATTAAATAAGTCTTGGTAACTTAGGTAACTCACCTAAGATTAGCCTAAGGCTTGCCAGTGGTGGAGGGACCCTCTCTTCCTTGCTTGTCAGTTGGCTCCTCAGCCAGCTGCTCTTTTGACTTCCCTCGCATCTCTGTTGATTCAACAGAGATTTCTTCCTTTTAGTAGGAAGTAATATCTAGGGTTTTAGGATGCTGTGCTGCTGCTTGCTCACTGTCTTCTTCCACTCTGAAACTGTTTGTTAACCCAGGCCGGATAAGCAAGGCCTCCCAGAGCTCCCAGCAAGAACACCCTGGATTTAGCAACTGGAGGAACTGGTCCTCCAGTCATTGATAACTATCTTAGGAGGAGAGGGATAAGATTTAAAAAGAGAAAATACAACCTGAGGTTTTTTTCCTCCCTCCCCCTATCATATAGGAGCTGGGCTAGGTAATGATGGATCTCAGAGTTTGTGGGAGAGGTGGGTTGTGAGATTTACAGCTCAGCTTTCCTGTGATCTCACAGCTCCTTTTCACAAGTACACAGGTGCTGTTGATTAAGGCTCAGCGTGCTTATCTGACCTAATTTGGAGGATAGTCAGACCTGATGCTGGGTAGTGACGTTGTCAAACCTGGGTGGCTTTGGGCCTAATTTAGGTTGAATTTTTGTGGCTATGGGAGTTCCTTGTCTTAACACTCAGTTCTGCTTTGCTCTTAGGTAGGGATGGATGTAGGCAAACTCAGGATGATGGTCAAAGGAGAAACATGGTCTTTCATTCCTAGACCTCTTTCCTGTTGCCCTTATTTGTCGGTTCTTGACAATGTGGTAGTTCTCAACAAGATGTTTTGTGATGACCTTTAGGATTGGGGGAGGTAAATTGTCTGCCTTTGTCCTTGTTTTGCTAGCATCATTATCACTGGGAATTGGTGGTAAGAGGCTTTCTTAAACAGTTTTGGGGTTAATCCTCAAGATAAAATTTTAAGAGACTCAGGAAGTAGTTTAGGTGGTAATAATGGAGAGGCTCACTGACTTAAATGAGATACATTTTGTCAATATTTTCTCAGTGTTTAGTATTAAATGCTTTGGAACAGGATCAGTGACTTAAGATCTCCTTAGAAGGTTGAGCACATGCTGTCTTAGAGTTAGCCTTTGTAATTAAGAACGGTCCTTGGATGGACTTTAATGCAGCTCTCCCCACCTTTGTTTGACTAGAGACCCAGGAAGGTTTTAGTTTGGCCTTTTGTTCTTCATTAGTCCTTTTCTTTCCTACACTCATTTTTATTTTAAAGTTTGTTTTTATCTTTTTGGAGGGACATTTCAAACATAAAAAAATAGAATAGTATAATTACCCTGGAGCCATCACTCTGCTTCAGTACTTATCAGTACATGGCAATCTTGTTTTATCTCCCTTTAGTCTCCTCTGGATTATTTTGAAGCAAATCCAAGCTGTATTGTTTCATCTGTAGATATTTCATATGTATGTCTGTGAGAGATGGACTTTTTTCTTTTTAACATAGCCACAGTATCATACCTAAAAATATTAACAATAATTCCTCAATGTAATAATACACTCATTGTTCAAACTGACTGTCTCATAAAATTTTTTTTTAAAGGTTTTTTCCTTAAGTTCCTCAGGTGCTTTATTGTTTTGTTTTTTTGCCCTGTGACATGCTGTGACATGGCGGGCTCTTAGTTCCCCAACCAGGGATTGAACCTGGGCCCACAACAGTGAAAGTGCAGAGTCCTAACCACTGGACCACCAGGAAATTCCCATAAATTCTTTTTATAATTGGTTTTTCAGATCAGTAATCAAACAAGGATCACACATTTGTTGCATTCAGTTGATATATCCCTTTAATTTTTTAATAAGTATTTTAAAATAATTTCAAGCTTAGAGAAAAATTGTAAGACATAGAACTCTCATATACTCTTCACCCAGATTCACCAATTGTTAACATTTGCTGCATTTACTTTTTCATTATCTCTATATACATGTTATTATTTTAATGTTTTGAGAGTAAGTTGCAGCTGCAGTGCCACTTAAGATTTAAATACTTCCGGGAGTATTTCCTAAGAACAAGGATCCTCTGTTACATAATACCTGTTTTATTTTTGTTTTTGCGGTACGCAGGCCTCTCACTGTTGTGGCCTCTCCTATTGCAGAGCGCAGGCTCAGCGGCCATGGCTCACAGGCCCAGCCGCTCCGCGGCATGTGGGATCTTCCCGGACCGGAGCACGAACCCGTGTCCCCTGCATCAGCAGGCGGACTCTCAACCACTGCGCCACCAGGGAAGCCCGATACGTTACTCTTGTAGTACATAATCATATTTTACCAGTTGTCCCAATGATGTCCATTATAGCAGTCCAGGCTCACACATTGCATTTAGGTGTACTGTCTCTTTAATTCTTAGTCCTATCTCTGTCCTTCACCTTAAACACTTTGACAGGCCAGTTATTTTATAAATCTCTCTCAATTTGGGTTGTCAAAATTTCTTCATGATTAGACTGAGATTATTCATTTTGGGCAAGAAAACCATAGAAGTGATGTTTAGCCTTTTCAGTGTACCATATCAGAGGCGCATATGTCAGCTGTCAGTCTGTCTTGTTATTTGGGATATTAACTCTGATCACTTGGTTAAGGTGGTATCCTTCAGGATTTCCTACAGTTATTTTCTCTTTGTAATTAGTATTTTGAACCTATGTAAATATTCTCTTGTGAAAGTTTTGCCTCTGGTTTTAGCATTCATTGATGATATTTGCCTGAATCAATTATTATTCCTGTCATTCCTTCTGCATTTTTAGTTGGCATTCCACTGTAAGGAAGAGCTTTCCCTTCTTTATTTATCATGTATGTACATATCTATCAGCACAGACTCATGGATTCTTATTTTATTCAATGGGTTGAAATCTTAAGCCTCTTTTTTTTTTTGGCCACACCTCGTGGTTTGTGGGATCTTAGTTCCCCTACCAGGGATCGAACCCAGGCCCCGGCAGTGAAAGCACAGAATCCTAACCACTGGACTGCCAGGGAATTCCCTTAAGCTTCTTTTAATACATGGGGTTCTCCCTCCCTGCTTTTTTCCTTGCAATTTAAATGTTAAAGAAATCAGGAAGCCTGTCATGATTTACACATTCTGGACTTTGCTGATTATATCCTCATGGTGACTTGACTTGTAAACTGCTAGTTAGGTCTAGAGACGTGATGAGATTTAAATTTTTAAAAAGCTTTATTGGGGGCCAGAAATACATCACAAGTGGTGGTATGGAGCATTCTGAATTTTTTCTCACCCCTTCACAGAGGTTGGAAAGATGTATGAGCATTGTGACATCGATGACTACTGGGGTCTCAGAGAGAGAGGCCAATGACGCCCTCAATGCCTACGTGAGTATAATACTCTCCCCGTACCCATTTCTGCTTCTTTGAAAGCTTTCAGACATGATCAAAAAGATGGAAAGAAAAAAAAAAAAAAGATGGAAAGACTTCAGTGGTTAAGAACTAGGAGGTTGAAGTTAAGGTCTTGGTTTCCTGAACCAGGCTTCCCAACTCCTCTCTTTCTTTCTTTTATTTATTTATGTACTTTTTATACAGCAGGTTCTTATTAGTTATCTATTTTATATATATTAGTATATATATGTCAGTCCCAATCTCCCAGTTCATCCCACCACCAGCCCCCTCTCCTCTCTTTCTTTCTTAATGTGGGAATCCCATCTGTTGGAGCCTTAGGTGTCTTTGAGTAACAACTTTAAAAAATAACTCATAGTTCTGTGGTGGCTTTTTTCTTTGTAAATCATTCTCACATATTTGATCTTTTACATTTCTTAATCAGTCTGTGAGGTTGAAAGGATTCAAAGTAATACATGTAAAGGATTTAGAGTAGTTTCTAGCACATAGTGAATGTTCAGTAAATATTTCTTACTTATTAGTAGTAATTATTCTTATTATGTCTTCACCTTACAAATATCAGGGGTTCAGTGATTTGCCCAAGGTCTTGACTTGATAGGTGCACTTGTTAATCCATGAGTGACTCTTTGTAGCTCCCTTTCTACCAAAGGCTGTTAAGGTCTGGTAAAGGTGTAGAGTTGGGTTTTGGTTTTTTTTCTCATTTTAAACACTCTTTATTTTCTGCCTCTATCCTTCATCAAGCCTTGGAGAAAGCAGTATGGGTCCATCCTTTCCCTCCACCTCTCTCCTAAAACAGATGCCCCATCACTTTTAGGAGAAGGGAATCATCAGATTTAAGAGTTGATGATTCTCCTTTGCAGGTCACTCAAGAGTCCCAAATTTTCTGGGAGCAGCTGTGCTCAAGAACTTCCCTCCTGTGAGTGACAACTAGTTTTTTTTTCCTCATATCCCAGGTATGCAAAGGCCCCCCACAGCACGAGGAAATCTGCCTGGGCCTCTTCACGCTTGTCCTCACCGAACCTGCCCAAGCCCAGAAGGTAAGACTCCCTTCTCTGGACCCACACTCCCTTCTCAGATATGATCTGAGAATATGGTAGAACTTATGGTTTAACTGGAATAGTACCACACCCTTTGACCAGGGCTAGATCATCTTGTCCTCCAAATATAGTTGCAACTCCCTTTTCACTCAGTAAATTGGTCACTCTGACTAAAGTCCTTTCTCTTTTTCCAGATTCTGAAGCTAAAAGGCAAGAAAAGGCAGTTGTGAGCGTGAAAAAGCATTTAAAGAGTTTTAAATTGTAGACTTAGGGGCTTCCCCGGCGGTCCAGTGATTGAGACTGCACCTTCCAATGCAGGGTGTGTGGGTTGGATCCCTGGGCCGGGAGCTGAGATCCCACATGCCTGGCAGCCAAAAAACCAAAACATAAAACAGAAGCAATATTGTAACAAATTCAATAAAGACTTAAAAAAAAATTGTAGATTTATGAGTCAAGGCTAAAAGAGGTGGGATTTAATCCAGAGAAGAGCACAAATATAAGCAAGTCTGTTGAGAGTTCTTATCCAGAAGAGCGTGACTTGTAGTTTGCAGGTTTTATCAGTGCAGGTGAACAGAAACCAGGTTTAACATTGCAGCAAGTAGGATTTAAATTAGACAGCTTGGGAGTTCCCTGGTGGCCTAGTGGTTAGGATTCCGGGCTTTCACTGCCGTGGCCCAGGTTCCTGAAAGCCACGCAGGGCAGCCAATAGATAAATAGATAGATAGGTAGATAGATAAATAAATAAATAAGACAGCTTAATGTTAGGTGAGGCAGTAATAATGTAGTGATTAAGAGTACACTGGGAAAAAAAAAAAAAAAGAGTACACTGGAGTCAGACTTCCTGAGGAATACCGTATGAAAACTAGTTTGGGGTTCTTCACAAATAGAGGAGTCTCTTTTATGTGGAATGGTTTAAGAGAAGTCCTTCCTGAGGCGAGGGACTGAGCAGGATGATCTCTTTGGATTCCATTCTTTCTATAAGAAAGGAGCAAAATCCTGTCTTTTGCCTCTCTAGATTTCCACTTTCTTTGTCCTTGAATCTTGCATGATGGTTTAGAAACATATGTCTGGTATCTGGCATTAACTGCATGACACTGACAGAGAAGAGCTTGGAGAGGGGGAATTCACTGTTCTCCTTGCCCCTTCCTTGAACAAAAGGAGTGTGGAAGGAAACAGACATGCTCTGTGTCCAGCATTGTGTTCGGCTCTATCCAGACACATTTCATTTATTTATTTGTTTTTTCTTGGCTGTGTCTGGTCTTCATTGCGGCACATGGGATCTTCATTGTGGTGCACGGGCTTCTCTCTAGTTGTGGCATGCGGGTTTTCTCTTCTCTAGTTGAGGCGCTCCAACTCAGTAGTTGTGGCGCGCAGGCTTAGTTGCCCTGCGGCATGTGGGATCTTAGCTCCCGGACCAGGGATTGAACCTGTGTCCCCTGCATTGGAAGGCGGATTTTTTTTTTTTTTTTAATATCTTTATTGGAGTATAATTGCTTTACAATGTTGTGTTAGTTTCTGCTGCAGAACAAAGTGAATCAGCTATATGTATACATATATCCCCATATCCCCTACCTCTTGCGCCTCCTTTCCACCCTCACTATCCCACCCTCTAGGTTGTCACAAAGCATCGAGCTGATCTCCCTGTGCTATGCAACAGCTTCCCACTAGCCATCCATTTTACATTTGGTAGTGTATATATGTCAGTACTACTCTCTCACTTTGCCCCAGCTTCCCCTTCCCTCCTGGAAGGTGGATTCTTTATCACTGGACCACCAGGGAAGTCCCAGACACATTTCATATAATCCTCTCAAAAACCCATGTGAAACTGGTGGCTTTGTTCTCTTCCCCCAAACCACTCCCAGTGTACCTGTAAGAAACCTGGAGATCAGACACATTGTCGTTTGTTCAAGGAAAACCAAGGGAAAATCATTCCCAAGGACAAGGATGGATGCCCATGGTCCCCTGGCCTAGCTGTTGGAATTAACCTCAGGGGAAGGACTTACGGGCGTGGCAACCTGATGTATTTGTACTCCTGATGCCAACTGGAGCAGGATCTGGGGTGAGGGTGGGTGGTAGGGTAGCAAGCATTCACAAGTTGGTGAATGGCCTTGGGAACCAATGCCCTTGGTTTCCCAGGCCATTTCTGGGCTGGGACATTGTTGAGTTAAATTGGCATTTCAGGGACTTCCCTGGTGGTTCAGTGGCTAAGACTTCGCCTTCCAATGCAGGGGGTGCAGGTTCGATCCCTGGTCGGGGAGTGGAGATCCCTCATGCCTCGCGGAAGCAATATTGTAACAAATTCAATAAAGACTTTAAAAATGGTTCACATCAAAAACATCTTTAAAAAAAAATTTAGCATTTCATTTTCATACTGAATTTATCATCGAGATCCTTGAAGACAAATGAATGTTTCCAATCTACTGTTGTTAACCAGTAATGTGATCCAGCCTAGCCCCTCTATTTTAAAGAAAGTGTTGGCAAAGATGGCGGTGAAGGGTTGGGGTTAAGGTTTAGTTTTCTCTCACGTGGTGGGTTTTTATACATACAATTAAAATCTTATTTAGTCATCTTAGTGCAAATTCATCTGGCCCGCTGGTTTTATTTGTGTTTCAGGTGAGATCTGAATCAGCTAGGGTACATCAGTAAACTTCAGTGAAGGGGGCAGGGCCCTGTAGTATTTCTAGCTCTTTGCCTGACCTGGCAGTGAGAGGCCACAGAGCTGTGCGTTATAAATGCTTATTATGTCATGAATTTGGCCATCCAGACATGACAAGGAACTAGAGCACCCACCTTGTCTTCTTTCTGCTCTACGACAGCCCCATGAGGGTGGCCCCAGGCCCTCACCTTGGGTCTCATAGTTGGTTGATAGCTGCACCAGGATTATGTGCACATGCTGGAGGTTTCCAAGTACATCCCCTACCTAGGAGCCTCCTAGGCTGACAGGCCCCCAGGTCAGGCCTTTTCAGACAAAGCGGGTGGAGACAGGACTTAGGAGGATACAGTTTTTTTGTTGTTTTTTGTTTTTTGCGGTATGCGGGCCTCTCACTGTTGTGGCCTCTCCCGTTGCGGAGCACAGGCTCCGGACGCGCAGGCTCAGCAGCCATGGCTCACGGGCCCAGCTACTCCGCGGCATGTGGGATCTTCCCAGACGGGGGCACGAACCCGTGTCCCCTGCATCGGCAGGCGGACTCTCAACCACTGCGCCACCAGGGAAGCCCAGGAGGATACAGTTTTAGGCAAGTGAGGAACTATCAGGTACTGACTCATTCAGAGGCCTTGAGCCAGGTCAGAGTATGGTGGAAGAATCTGTGACGTCTTACTGCTTTAATCCTTCTCCCTAAAAGGGTGATTATCTTACAAAGTACTTTCTGTACTGCAAAAGTTTTAGGTAGGAGTTACTGATGAGGACTGATCCTAATGCATTGTTTAAGGCTTCAGCTTAAAACAAGGGGAGTGGGAGGTTCCTTAAAAAACTACAAATAAAACTACCATATGACCCAGCAATCCCACTACTGGGCATATACCCTGAGAAAACCATAATTCAAAAAGAGTCATGTCCCAAAATGTTCATTGCAGCTCTATTTACAATAGCCCAGAGATGGAAACAACCTAAGTGTCCATCATCGGATGAATGGATGAAGAAGATGTGGCACATATATACAATGGAATATTACTCAGCTATAAAAAGAAACGAAATTGAGCTATTTGTAATGATGTGGATAGACCTAGAGTCTGTCATACAGAGTGAAGTAAGTCAGAGAGACAAATACCATATGCTAACATATATATATGGAATTTAAGGAAAAAAATGTCATGAAGAACCTAGGGGTAAAACAGGAATAAAGACACAGACCTACTAGAGAATGGACTTGAGGATATGGGGAGCGGGAAGGGTAAGCTGTGACAAAGCGAGAGAGAGGCATGGACATATATACACTACCAAACTTAAGGTAGATAGCTAGTGGGAAGCAGCTGCATAGCACAGGGAGATCAGCTCAGTGCTTTGTGACCGCCTAGAGGGGTGCAATAGGGAGGGTGGGAGGGAGGGAGACGCAAGAGGGAAGAGATGGGAACATACGTATATATATATAACTGATTCATTTCGTTGTAAAGCAGAAACTAACACACCACTGTAAAGCAATTATACTCCAATAAAGATGTTAAAACAAAAAACAAGGGGAGTGTTTCCTAAGGGTTTATTTGGAGTTAATTCTGTCACTGGAACAGAAACCTCAGGGTGGGTTGGAGATTCTGCTGTTCCTACATCTCCATGGCCTGAGAGGTGGGAGGTGGGGATGCTGGAGAAGGTGGTAGTGGAAACTGAGTCTTGAACACATCAGAAACCTGCTCTGGGAAGGCATGAGCTGAGCAGCCGCTGTCAGTGGTGGCAGGCAGGTTCAAAGAGTTAGGACCAGCTCTCTGGGACTTCTTAGTAGGTGGAGCTAAACACGAGAACTTAGTTAAGGAGAGAGCAGTCAGGTATTGGTGGAGAGTGGAACATGCATGGCGTGGATCTTGTTCCAGTTCTACCTTCTTAACTTGCGTTGGCAGCTCTTGTGTTTATATTCTTTGAGTTTATTTCCTATTTGATGTCTGAACTGAATAGCTGGGAGCAGGCCTGGCTGGGGGACTGCAATGTGGTGGGAGGCTAAGTTGGAGGCCTTAGTTTCTGCGCAGCCTCTCGCTGTCAGTAGATACAGGTGATAGGAAAGGGTTTAACATCGATGCCAAGTTCCCTCTTCATCAAAGGTCAAGTCCAGGCCCTGGCAGTTCTTGGTTCATGCTTCTCTCAGCAGGCAGCTCCAGAAAGAAAGCTGGGGGCTATGAGGGCCTAGGCTGGAATATCACTACTCCCAACACAGGACAGATACGCTACCTCAGCACCATTCTGTCACCTCTCTTTTCTTTTGAGAGAATACCTCTTCTCTGTTTCCCACTGAGTTTTTTTCCCCATCTACTTATCTTCCAAGCCAGGCAGCAAACTGGCACAGAGTTTGGAGGGACAACTGCAGCATCAGGAATATGATACTCCTGGTACCATGAGCTGCCATGTGTTACCAGCAGTTGTGGTTGATAAGGTCCCAGATGGAGCATGGAATTAGGCAGACAGAATCTGCTTGCTTCATCTGACCCTATGTCTCCTGAGGGGCTGTCCTCCTTCCCTGTCCTGGGTCTCTTCTGCATTTCTGGGATTTCTGCTTTTGTTTTGAACAGACAGGGCTCCTCTCTGTTCTCCTCTCTGCTCCTCCACTACTAATTAGTAGTGTCTCTATCTTTGGCCTGACATAGGTTTCCCTTCTGCCTCTGCTTCCCTCAGTCCTCTGCCCATCCTGTCACTCACTCCTCCAGGGGAGGCTCCAGGGCTGAACCACATTTACTGACTGGCACTTGGCAGTAGGTCACTGGGTTCTCTTATCTCTTTCTTGTTCCCTTGCTTGTACTGTTGATCTCCCAGCCCTCCTTCTGCAGATGCATTCAGAGGATAATCAAATTCTCCTTTGGATTTGAAAAGTTTATGGCACATGGGGGAATCTCTAAGTGTTCGTATTTTTATCAGATAGCTTGTTTTGGCTTAAGGACAATAGAGGAAGTGGAAGTAGCAATAGCTAATCTCTTAGGAGTCCCTAGACACACCAAGGCCAGGGAGCAGGGATCTTGAGGAATATCAGCACTTCTCTCTTGAATGCTTAGGATGAACGAGTTTAGAAATGTAGTAGTCAAAAAGCCACTCTAAACACTTACCTACATCCCCAGCAGCCTCGTTTCCTTTTAGTTATTTCTAACGGTGGTATGGGGTGGTTAAGAGCATGGAGTGTAGAGTTGCAGTGCTGGGACTTGAATCTTCCTTTTATCTCTAATGTGACCTGGGGCAAATCACTTTAACCTCTCTGTGCCTGTTTCCTCATCTGTAAAAACAGAGATGTTAATGAATAGGGTGATTATGTGATTCAAATGCAATAAAGAGAGTATAAAGTTTGTGTACAACGCCAATGCATGTTCCCTATTATAATTACTATTATTGTTGATGCTGTCCTTGCTACTGGCCGTCTAAGGTTGTGGGATACTGCCTATCTAAATTTTACCCTTTGTGCTGAGACCCGGACAGCGTAGAACTCAGCAGGCTAAGGAGATTGCTAATGAGGTCCCCTAAGATGGTCCTCCAGGAGTCTGGTCTCTGTAGAGAGACAGGGTGAGAAAAGCTCTAGCGGGAAGAGAAACAAGAGCTCTCAGAGAAAATTGGCATGCCTTCCCTCACCTCCCCCAGAGTTGGGTGTGCTTAAAACCCCTCCTTTTTTAATACTTGGCAGAAGCAAAGGGCAGCCCAGAGAAAAGTAGAAAGGTGTTTAGTTAAGGAAGTTTGGTTTGGTTCTGCCCTTTCTTTCCGGGGTCATGGTCTCTGAAGCCTCTTTCCTTAATACTCCTAGCCTTTTACTTCATCTGGCTGTGTCAATACAAGTCTAAAAATCTCTTTGAGATCCTTTCCAAGCTATTCAACCAAACCCATTCTGCAGTGACCTTTTACTGGCAGATGAAAAGCAGATGGCCTCCACCTGTTTTGCTCAGCTGGTGGCATCAAACAGTGTGACGCTTCCTAAGAAGGGAGGTAGGGGACAGGGAGCCTTTCTTAGCAGGCTTTTCTGCCTTATTAGAATAGGTCAGTCCCTTTTCCCCACCCTATGTGAAGGAGCAGGGGGTAGGCTTGGGTGGAAGGATGGCATCCAGAGTGGAAAGTCTTTGCGTTGGTGGTACAGTGGTGAACATAGCTGCCTTCCAGAGTGGAAAGTCTTTCATTGCCACTCATATCGCATTGGTGGTATTCAAGTTGGAGAGGCCAGGGGGCAGGGGGCCCACAATGAGTGGGATCAGGAGCCTGTCCTCAGCTTGCTGGCTGCTCACAAACCTCACTTCTCACAGTGTTACCGGGACTTGGCTCTGGTGAGTCGTGACGGCATGAATATTGTCCTGAATAAAATCAACCAGATACTTATGGAGAAGTACTTGAAGTTGCAGGATACCTGCCGTACTCAGGTAAGGCCAGAAAGAAAAGAGAGATCCAGCTCAGAGACTTAACAGAATGGATCCTCTCCTAAGGGGAAGGGAAGGAGGAATCGGGGGTAACATACCACTACCTTTGTACACCTAAATTCTAATGTGATTGGATTAGCCCCTTTCTCAAATTCACAGGACTTTCTCTTCATCTGTCTTTTCCTCTCTCCTTTAGTTGGTGTGGTTGGTACGGGAACTAGTGAAGAGTGGGGTTCTGGGAGCCGATGGTGTTTGCATGACATTCATGAAGCAGATTGCCGGTGAGTTGGATGGCAAGAACGTAAAGAAGAAAGGAGAGCAGCCCAGAGCGTAAATCCAGGCAATGGAGAATGATTAAGTACCTGAGGGACTTGATTCCTGGATTGCTTAGACTCTTTCCTTTTGACCCAGGCATCTTCTGGCCACGTATGTTGCAGAAAGAAATTGAAAGATTACTGGGGGCCTTTTGAAGCAATAAGTCTTGCCTCCTTTTCCTTCCTGCCAAACTTGAGGCCTGGTATAAAATAGTTGACCTATTGTAACCAGTCCTCATTCTGGGGTTTCGTGGCATATTGGATCAGGAAGAATCTGGAAGGAATGGGGAGAGAAGTAAGGGCAAAATAATTGGTTCTCATCACACTGTACTTTCAGAAACCCAGGCATCTTCTCTGGCTCCATCTCAATGTTCTGAACACTTGGGGCCAGTTTGAGGGACGAACTGTGTCACAGAACAGACCCTGACATTTAGGTTTTGTTATCTTCTTGGCATCAGTGACATCTGTCTGAGCCACTGAATATCCAAGAGGCCTGCCCCTGCTACTTCTATTCCCAAAATTACATGTGTTTGTTTAAAAATGACCCTGCCTCTCTATCTCACCATTGCCCCTTGGTTCTTTGCTTCCTCTTCAGGATTTTGTACAACACTGATGCTCCTGCTGTGATGTGTATAAACCTTAATCTATGTGATGTGTGACTCTGTGAACATGGAATTTTTAAATTAGGACCTGGGGCAAGGCATAGCATTGTTGTGCTGGCTGTTTTTATCCACTCTGCTGGTACTTTCTTCCCTGTTTGGCTTCTCCCAAATAGGGAGTCCCCACTTCTCATCCTAAGACTTTGGTCTGGCATTACTGAATGTTTAATTCAGCCCCAGGAAGTTTCATAGCAAGCACTCAAGACTGTGATACCTGGAAGCAAGAAACCCTTGGCCTGTTATGAGCCTGACACAGGATTTGGGACATCCAGTGGCTGGACCGCAGCTCTTGCTAGCCACCTGCACTTCTCAGGCCCTGTCTGAAATACCATCCTTTCTTTCCAAGCATGGGCTTTTCATATCTCCTTCCCAGACATTCCCTTTCAGGGGTCAAAGTATTCCCATTCCAACCCCCTGTCTATGGAAAAGTAGCAGTTTTGGTTTCTGGAAAAATTCCAAACCTTCCCTTCCCTTCTCTCTGGAGTCAAAGGGGGAAACTTTAAAGTGTTGCAGAACAGAAGACAGTCTTTCCAGCACTCAGAACATCAGTAATGGGATAACAGTTAGGGATGGACCAGTAGGATGGGGAAGAAGTGTACTGGATTAGCTGAGTCACTAATCAGAGCCATTCTGATTCTCTGTTTTCTCCCCCTTTGATCAGGTGGGGATGTTACGGCAAAAAATATCTGGTTGGCAGAGAGTGTTCTGGATATCCTGATGGAGCAGAGGTAGAGTCTATCGTGAAGGGTGGGGCAAGAGCCAGATATGGCCTCAGTGGGTGTGAGTGTGGGGAATGGGGATGCAAGGGTTGTGTGAGGACTGTTAGTGGCCCAAGAACACCTTAGGTTAGAGGGGATGAGGTGGGGGAGGGAGAGACCAGTGTATTGGTGGCAAGTGAAGGAATTAATGCCATGGTATGGCCCAGGGATGAAGGAGTGGGAAAGAAGGTCTTTGCTAAAATCTCTCGGAGCCCAGGAAAAACTCGTTTCATCTGATAAGGGTTTATTTTTGATCCAGACCTCCATGGAATGTTTATCTTTTGGGGGGAGGTGGGGGAGAATGAGCTCAGCAGAGTAGGGCCAGCCAGCCACCCAGGCCTGGCAGGTACCCCTTTTCTCCCTTCCAAGACTATCCATCCTACCCATGCCCCCCTTTTGTTGAAGTGGCACAGGCGGTGGTGGGAGTGAGGAGGCCACTGAGACCAGTGGTGCAGAGGGCATGAGGCTTTCCAGCTGATTCTTTCCCTTCCCCATCAAAGTAAAGGACCAGAAAATATGAGGGCTGTTCCATATATGAACTTGTTTGGGGGTGAGGCCTACCTCTGAGTCCTGTGGCCTCAGTCTTCCTGTTGCTCGATTTCAGAGTCTATTCTGGGAGAGGACACCAGAGTAGTCACGTGATTGAGAGGGCTGATAACCTCCATATTTCCGATGGTTTAGAAGAATGGACCTCCTCCCTTATTCACACTTGTGAAAGAGGTGGCTGTGTTCTGTGCTCTGCCGGAGCTTGAAAGCTGTGCCAGGTCTGCCGAGCAGTGCCACCTAGTGCCCTGGGCCTGGATGCGCAGCTGCAGGTGCGGCTGGCGGCACTTCTTCCGTCTTTGGTACCAGCACACAGCACATGAGATCCTAGTGGTTTCTTACCAGGTCTCTGCTTCTCTTATGTCGCTGTACCTTCCTAACGCCCTGGGTCAGAGGGTTTCACTTTCATCTCTCTTTCTGTTCATTATCCCATCCCAGGATTCAGTTACATTCATCACTAGCAAACCTTCCTAAAAAGTGATTTTTCTCATTTTGTCCCTGGTGCCAGATACCTCCTGTTCCCATACCTTAAAGCAGAATTCCGCTCATTTGGGCAGTTAGAGTGCAGTCTTAGTGTACCGGTGTCAGATAACTGCCCTCCCTTTTCTCCTGCCCTCCAAAAAACTCACATCCTTTGATGCAAGTGAGTCCCTCGAAGTTTAAAACTGTCCTCTTCCACACCTTCCCTGTCACTCCTTCCCAAGTGTTTCTAGGGCTATGGAATTAAAAGATAGCAGGTGTGGGAGGGAGACCCATCCCTGTGTCCTTGGCTGCTGCTTTCATTCTGTGAAAGGAAAAGGCCAGAGTCTCTTAATTAGGTGGCTTGAGCACTTTTCCGGAATCAGGATGTTGCCTGGTTGGATTAATTAAACTCCCTGTCTTCTTCCTCTGGTTCCCTACCTTCCAGCAGGGGTGCCAAAGCCCTTAAAAACTACTTGCTTGGGGGAGACAGCTCCCCAGTTTTGGTGCTTTGAGCCAGCATTGGAGTCTTTGTAATCTCCCCACTGTGTCTTAACACCCCTTTTCAAGCAGCAGGGAACGCACAACTCTTTCATTTCCCCCTTTCCTCAGGGAACGTCTAAAACTCGCGAGAAAACAGGTTTGCTATCCAAAATCTCGTTCTTCTTTTCAGGTTATGATTTAAGGCAGGTGACTCATTGACTGGGAGTGTGGGATCAGTGGCTAGAGAGCAAGCCAGGGGAAGGTTTGTGACATGGTGGGCTGCTAATGACAAGCTGACGCAGTGTGTTCTGAAATCTCCAGGGTCCTGAAAGGGTCTTGGTAATCCCCAGAGGTCCTTGGGCCACACTTTACGGACCACTGACTGAGGGACACTTCCGAACCTTTTTCTTTGTAGTCTGAGCCAGGCAGAAGCTCTGGCTTATCTCTGTCCCTTGTACCTCGACAGTACTTGGCACACAATAGGCACTCAGTTAATGTTTGAGTGACGGAGTCAACAAAAACAAAATTATTTTATTGGAAGCTAAGTTCTTACGTGGTAGAGAGATTGCTTTTATTTAGCACTTAACCTTTATCGGGCACTTGGTAGAGTGGGAGGAAGTTGTCCCTACCTTAGCCAGTTAATAGTCCAAGATAGTTAACGACAGCAGGAGCGGCCAATTAAGGAACCAAAAACTTACTCCCAGTGCTAGTCATCAAACATCTGTGAGGCACTGGAGCCAAGTGTGGGGGTGAATTGGGAGGGTCTAGACGGAGTACAGGTGCCAGTGTCTTCCCTCCCTGCAGGGAATGGGTATTGAAGAGCAGCATCCTCATTGCCATGGCTGTTTACACATACCTCCGCCTCATCGTGGACCACCATGGGACCGCCCAGCTGCAGGCCCTGCGGCAGAAGGAGGTGGACTTCTGCATCTCACTGCTTCGGGAGCGGGTGAGGACAAAAACAGTGTGGGGAAGTGAAACCCAGGATGGGACACCTCTTTCTGTTCTGTGTGGTGACCTGGGGTCAGAGGTGTTGTGTTGGAGAGATGGAGGTGGTTCAAGGTCGGTTGTTTTTTCATCAGTCTAAGACAGATGAGGATAGAAGGATGGAGAAATTAGTGTGGAGTAGCCCTGGTTCCTAGAATGCTGCCGGTTACGCTGGCATCCGAGGGATTTTCCTGGTCAGCTTCATGAACACTGTTGCACAGCACACCACAGACAGAAGCTGTCTTGTGTTCCCACTGTTAGGTTGTCTCCCCCACCTACCCACCTGGGTAATTGCCAGGATCACGTGGAATTGAGAATTGTCCACTGTCAGATCTCCCAAGGGAGACAGATGCTAGAGTTAAGCTGTCTAATGCAGTGGCCGCTAGCCACATGTGGCAATATAAATTAAAATGAATTGAAATTAGGGCCTTCCCTGGCGGTCCAGTGGCTAAGACTCTGTTCTCCCAATGCAGGGGGCGTAGTTCATTCCCTGGTCAGGGAACTAAGATCCCGCATGCTACACAGCATGGCCTAAAAAAAGAAAATTAATTGAAATTAGATAAAAATTTTAAATTGAGTTCCTTAGTTGAATTAGCCACATTTCAAGTGCTCATTAGCTATCTGTGGTTAATGGGTATCCTTTTGGACAGCACAGATAGAAATCATTTCCATTACCATAGAATGTTCTGTTGGACCAAGCAAGTTCTGGGGTAAGATGTCTGGGGTTCAGCTTGCCAGCCCTAGCCTTTTTGAGTCTTAGTATCCCTTGACCCGGAGTAAAACAATTCTCGGAGGACAGGGCAACGGATTAATGTGAAAACCAGCAGGGCTTCCGCAGTTTCCAGTAACCTCTCATCCTTGATATCAGTCCCCCACTTCAGCTGTCTTCCCCTGAACAGCTTGGAGCCAACCCTTGGTTCCAGAAAAAATCATATAACCCCTTCGACCCTCTTTCCTCCCCTGCCTAGAACATGTTGTTCCTTCCTCCTTGCAACAGGTAAACAATCCATGTTTCTATTCTCTTTCCTGTTTCCTGCCATCCCCCCCATGTAGTTCATGGAATGTTTGATGATTGGCCGAGACCTCGTAAGACTACTTCAGAATGTTGCCAGGATACCAGAATTTGAACTGCTTTGGAAAGATATTATCCATAACCCTCAGGCCTTGAGTCCTCAGTTCACAGGTAAGCAAGGGTTGGGGCAGCCTGTCCTTGAGAGGTGGCATCAAGAGGGCAGAGGTTGGTGGATAGGAGAGCGTTGGCAGTCAGATTGAGGAAGCTTGGGACTGGGCAGTCTCTGCCAAGCACAGCTGGGTGTAGGAACGGCAGGGCACACAGACAGTTCAGGTGCTTCCCTCCCAGACAGCCCCTACTTGGCAGGCTCCAGCTGTCATTTAAGAGAAAGTGAGACAGAGAGCTGTGATCCTCCTCCTCCTCCTGTCCCGGCAGCTCTTTGGCTCAAGAGGGGAGCTGATGACCGGTTTCCAGCTTCACTGAGTCTGTCAGGGGTGTCAGAGGTCAGCTTGTGAGACTGAGTCAGCAGAGGGGCTGGAATTTGTCCTGTAAGCGAAGGCCTCTCCCCAGGAGCAGTCATGCCTCTGAATTCCAAGGATCCAGCTTGGCCAAAATCCTCTTCGGGGGAGGAACAGAGTCTCTGTGTGCCTCTGCCAGCAAGGCCCTTTACATTTCCCTTACCCTTCCCAGGGTCCTCATGGTCGAAACAGTGACTGTGCAGCTTTGCCCACCCCGCGTCCAGCACGCACTTGTGTGCGCGTACATGTGCACGCATAACATTAGTGCAGTAGTCAGGAAAGCAGAAGAAAGCCCTGGTTTTACCTTATGTTGTACTGCTCTTATATTGAACGTGTATTGAGTTGTTTTGAGTGCCTACTGTGTGCTGGGCTCATGTATGTTAACTCATTTAATCCTCAGGACACCCCTGTAAGATGGATATTTTACTTTCCATGTTTACATGTAAAGAAAATGAGGTTCAAGGAGATTAAGTAATTTGCCCAAGGCCACACAGCTAGTAAGTGTCAGAGGCAGGATTTGGATCCAGGTCTGTCTGACTCCAGAGCTCGTGCTTATGCCACAACCCACATTGATCCCAGGACCCAGTGATGGGACGGTCAGGAGCAGGAAGAGAGGCTAGGGCTCCCCGTATTTTTCCCTAACTTTCCCACATGTTGCCACCTGGAGTGAAGTGAGTAGGGGGCTCTGGATGGCCAGTAGAAGAAAAGAATGAATATATCTTGGTCCTAGGGATGGTGGTTGGTTGGAGCAGATCATTCAGGTGCTGGTTAGAACCCCAACTTATACCTGTGCTTGACCTCTTGGTCATGTCTTAGAATTTCCCCATGAGCAAGACCACTGGCCATCAGTACCTGGCTCAGGTTGCCCACCTGCTTTCTATTCCTTCTGATCCTCAGCCTTCTCTTTTCTCTTCCCTTGCACCCTTGGTTCAGGTATCCTACAGCTTCTTCAGTCAAGAACATCTCGAAAATTCCTAGCATGTCGTTTAACCCCAGACATGGAGACTAAGCTCCTCTTCATGACATCCCGGGTAAGCTAACCTACTGCAGCAGGAAGAGAAGCTGCAGGTGCCGGCCTAGGCTTCTTCCTTCAGCCTGTAGATGTCTTACGCTTGGTTACTGCCGGGTGGAGGGATGGTCAAGTGTGTGATTGGGCATGGAGCTAAGAACTGGGGATACAGTGTTGAGCAAGGCTTACAATTCCAGTTCTTGTGAAGCTTTCAGTCTACCTAAAGCAGTCATTAAACCAATACTTGTATACAAATAATGTAATTTACAAGTGGGAAATGTGCTGTGAAAGGGTAGAGTGAGGGTGCTCATTCTGGGAAATTAAACTCACAGTTCCTCTGGGTGAACCATGACCTCTCAGGAAGAGAGCTACGGCCTTTTGGTTTCCAAACATGGCTGAATTATGGCAGCATTGCTTGAGGAGCATGTTAAAAATACATCTTCCTGGGCTTCCCTGGTGGCGCAGTGGTTGAGAGTCCGCCTGCCGATGCAAGGGACGCGGGTTCGTGCCCCGGTCCAGGAAGATCCCACATGCCGCGGAGCGGCTGGGCCCGTGAGCCATGGCCGCTGAGCCTGCGCGTCCGGAGCCTGTGCTCCGCAACGGGAGAGGCCACAGCATTGAGAGGCCCGTGTACTGCAAAAAAAAAAAAATACACCTTCCTGGGTCTTACTCTCCCAGAGAATCTACTTGTGGAATCTGTATTTGTAACAGACTTTCCAGGCAGCAATCCCTCTGCAGCCAGTCTGGTGTTAGGGAACCACTGCTCTAGCCAACTTACGGTTTCCCAAGTCATATAGGAGAACTGTCTAGATCTGGGCTGTCGCATGTGGTAGCCACTAGGCACATGTTGCAGTTTAAATTAGTTAAATATAATTTAAAATTCAATACCTCAGTTGGAGTAGCTACATTTTAAGTGCTCAGTAGCCACCGTCTAGAAAGTTGTATTGCAGAAAGTTCTATTGGACGGTGTTGGTTTAGTGTTTTTTTTTGCTTTTTTTAACCTTTCTGCTCTCTGTTTTGGTTGAATCGGGAATAGAAGAGGAAATCTAGATCTTTCCCCTTAGGGTTGCTATTTGTATCCACTTAGAGTCTGTTTAGGGGAAGGACTTGATGCAAGGTTTGGAGAGTCTGTATGCTTTGGATAATGATCCTGTTAGGTCATTCAGCCTCAGGAAGCTTTCAGTCAGTGCTGCGGAGACCACATTTTTTTTTTTAAATCAAGGAAGATTTAAATCAGGATGTCTTCCCAAAGGCAGGGAGACTTGAGAGACAATACGAATTAATGAATAAGTTGTGGGAAGAAATTGAGGTCTAGGTCAAGCCTAGAGTTGAATGGTGCTCATTTCCCTCTGTCCAGAGACCCCACCCTCCCTTCCCAGTTTTCTTTCTAACGTCCTCTTCCCCCAGGTGCGGTTTGGTCAACAAAAGCGATACCAGGATTGGTTCCAACGCCAGTACCTGTCAACCCCAGACAGTCAGTCTCTGCGCTGTGACCTCATTCGCTACATCTGTGGGGTTGTCCACCCTTCTAATGAAGTGCTGAGTTCAGATATCTTGCCCCGGTGGGCCATCATTGGCTGGCTTCTGACAACATGCACGGTGAGGGGCTGGGCATGGGGTGGAGGCTGTTGGGTGGTGAAGGGCCCCTCTTTCCCTTGTGTCTCACACTTCCATGCTTCTTCCTGACCCTCTGGGCCACCCGACCGCTAAGGACCCTTCTTTCGCTCTCTTCTTCCTGAGTGCCTCAGCCTTTGCCCCGCCTCCCTTAGTGTCTCTAGAAGTTTACTTACACTTTTTATTTCCCATGTGGGTTTAGGGTTGAACAGGTTCATCTATACCTTTACTGCCAATCTCCAAGCCTGGGTTTCTGAGGCATCCCTGTCTTTCCTATCAGCTTCCAGAAACCACATGTGATTATTCCTCTGAATTGTTCCTGACTCAGATTCAGGTCTTGTGTTCCTTAGACCCTCACTTCCATGCCTTTTGGCATCAGCTCTGGATACTTCCCTTCTCCAAACATAGTGAATCCGCAGTGGAGCCATTTCCTTCCCAGCGTTTCCTCCCTGTGCCCGGGGTGGGAAACTTGTTCTCTGGCATCTAGCTGCCCTCTGACCTCTTCTGACAGAGTTCCCCCTCCCCCATCTGACTGGGTCCTTGGAATGTGCTGATTCAGATATAACAACAAGCTATGCCTAAGGGTCTTTCCTTCAGGAATGTGCCTGGGGAGCTCAGCACAGGCAGCTGCGGGGCTAGTCTTGAGTGTCTCAGCTCAGGGGTGATCAGGGGACCGCCCCACTAGGCCCAGCTGTTCTCCCTGTGGGATCAAGGATGTGTTCTACTGAATGCGTGAGAACCCAGGCCGTTGGTTGGTGAGACCACAGGGTACTCACACTCATATACAGATTTGGGTGCCTTCAACCCTGCGGGGTGTTCTACCCTGTCTCACTAGAAACTGAATTTCATGGATGGAGCAGTCACGTGGGCCCTGGAATCTGCCTTGGGCTTCTGAAGGAAAGGGAGTTGGTTGATGAAACTAGCCCTCTTTTTTCTTCTTTTTTTTCCAGTCAAACGTCGCTGCCTCTAATGCCAAGCTGGCTTTGTTTTACGACTGGCTGTTCTTTAGCCCAGACAAGGATAGCATTATGAACATAGGTATGTGACCAAGACCCGGCAGCAGCACTCCCCATCCCCCAAGCCCTGCTGCCTTGTCTCAGTGATAGTGGCCATAAATCTGAGGGCAGCGTGGTGTGGAGGCAGCTTATCTGGGAGCAGTTCCGTTGTTCCTCATCACTGCTCCCTTGACCTAAAAGGAAAATTGCTTTGATGAGGCTAAGCGATCATTCCACCCCCTTCGGCCCATAGCCTTAGGCTTGGGCTTGAGTGGGGAGGGCCCAGGCAGAGGAAAAGGCTGTGCTAGCTCCTGCTTCTCTTCTCCTACTACCTCCCTCCTCCAAGCTGAATGCTGGGGACAAGAAGGGAGACGAGGGCTATGAGCTGTTTTGGGGGTTGTCTGCTTTTGGGTCTGCTCAGCAGGACGAGGGGGACGGGGATAGACATAGCTTTCTCTGGAGCCATTCATACATATTGATACCTCATTGTATGGAACTGGAAATAGACTGTCTGATGTGGGGGGCCCTTTAATCCCACATTCTCCAGAGCCAGCCATCCTGGTCATGCATCACTCTATGAAGCCCCACCCCGCCATCACCGCCACACTCCTGGACTTCATGTGCCGCGTAAGTGCCACAGCCCTCGTTCTCTCCCCATGCTACCTGAGCAGAGTTAAGTGTGTGTCCCTTCTAACCTTGTAGGTCAGTGCATAGGTCTTCCCAGTGCCCCTTGACTGTGGGAGCAGAAGTGGGTCATGGCCATGGGTCCTATCTCCCAAGTTAGTGAATGCTTCTTTTCCTCATTACCACTGTCTCCAGTTGAATCTTTCCATGTCTCCACTGGGTTTCTCAGCTTCAAGGATGATGACTCAAGGTAAAATCTGGTCTCCTTGAGGAGCAGCCAGGTTGAGTAGGAGTTTCCCATTTTAGCAGCACAGGACAATCAGACACATTCCAGTCCTTTCTGCAGCCATACTTCCCAGTGTCTCCTGATTAAAACCAAAGCAGCTTTTTAGATCTAGTTCAGCAGAACACTCTGGATGGAAAGTCCTGTGCTCATTCGCTCCTCCTCTTCTTCCCTTTCAGATCATTCCCAACTTCTATCCACCATTGGAGGGCCATGTGCGTCAGGGTGTCTTTTCCTCCCTCAATCACATTGTGGAGAAACGGGTCCTGGCGTAAGGACTTTATGTGTCTGTGGGGCAGGGAAATGGGTTGTTTTCTCATTTTTCACTAGGTCGGGCACATCCAGATACTGCTGTACCACTGCTGACCCTTTCCCTCAAGAGGTATAAAAAGTACTGGCTCCACCGCAGACTGCTAGGCATATGTCCTCTTGACTCTTAGAGGAATTTCTCTCTTGCAGAGGGCACCAAATGCCTTCCCTGTGCCCTGGTGACCCTTCCCAAGGATCTGAGTATGGCCCAATTGTTCCAGTTGGGCTTAAACCTATTTGCTTAACTCCATGTTGCGTTAGAAGTGAGGAGCTCTGATACTGACCGTCTTTCATGCTCCCCATTAGGCATTTGGCTCCCCTATTTGACAACCCTAAATTGGATAAGGAGCTGCGGGCCATGCTGAGGGAGAAGTTTCCTGAGTTCTGCAGTTCTCCCAGCCCACCTGTGGAAGGTACAGACCCATCTATTCCATCACCTGTTTCAAAAGAGGGATGGAGACATCCAGGGCGCCCAGACTAGAACCCTTGCTTAGGATGTCATCCCTGTGTAGTGCTCTACCCTGTGACACTGTCCCATTCAATTTTTCTTTCCCTAGTTTTTTCTTTTATTCATATTTGTGTCATCTTCCTTGGTTCTCCCTCTCCATCTAATCTTATCTGCTTTTCACTAAGCTCTCTTGCTCTCTTAACTCCAATTTTTTTCTCTTACTAACCTCTCCTCAGTAGGTAGAAGGCCTTCATGGAATGTGCGTTTATCTCACTTAAGCTTTGCCCATCTCTTCTCTCTTCCCAGCCCCAGATCCTGGCCTCTGATGAGAGACTGTCATATTGGGTCTCAAATCTTGCTTCCAGTTCCTGACACACATGCACACACACACACACACACACACAAACACACATCCCCTTCCTTTTTTGTTCTGGGGTAAGGGCTTAAGCCAAGCAGAGCTTCCCAACTTAGTTTTAAATTAAAGAGCACTTGGGACTGTACCTGGTCTTATCTACTTGCTGATCCTCAGCTGAGCATAGAGGAGGCAGGTTCTGTGCTGCTCTCATTCCTAGCAAAATCCCCACCAAAAGCCCTGGAGGGTTAAGGACAAGACGCCTGTCCTTCCAGAATTCATATTCCATTTAGGTCATGAACTCCTTTTCCTCCCACTTGTCCTTTAGTCTCCCTTTCCCAGGAGCATGGGACAGAGGAGGCCATCAAATAATGCCTTGTCTTTCTTTACTCCCAAGTCAAAATTGAGGAGCCAGTTTCCATGGAGATGGACAACCACATGTCAGACAAGGATGAGAGTTGCTATGACAACGCAGAGGCAGCCTTTAGTGACGATGAGGAGGATCTCAACAGCAAAGGTGAGGCTGGCAGCAGAGGTAGTTCAGCCTTGTGTCAATCCCGAGAGCACTGGTTGGCAGGAGCAGCCTCTCTGCAGTCTCTCTGTCATCTTTGCCTCTCTGAGTTAGTTTTGTTAACAGGATTCCTGGATGAGACTCCAAGGTGCAGAACCCTGCACTTGGCACTGAAGCAGGAGGGTAAAAAGGAGAAGTGGTCCCTGCCCTCTCTTGCTTCCTGAGGCTAGAACACGCACACGCTCAGGGAAGTGCTTCAGGCACTCACAGCTCTGGGTCAACGGTGCACACGAGGCGCATGTCAGGAGGGCCAAACTGTTCAGGGGGCTGTCTCTGCTTCTCGTGTCTGGGCCAAGTGAATTCTTTCCTAAATCACTCTCTTCAGGAAAGAAGAGAGAGTTTCGCTTCCACCCAATCAAGGAGACAGTGGTGGAAGAGCCAGTCGATATCACCCCTTACCTTGACCAGCTGGATGAGTCCCTGAGGGACAAAGTGCTCCAGCTTCAGAAGGGGAGGTGGGTGCCGGCCCTGCTCTCAAACTCCGGAGGTCCAGCCCTGGACTTCTACCTGGAGCTTAGTGGGGTGGCAGAGTGGTGGGTTTGGAGGGGACGTGGTAGGGGTGTGTGGAGAGGTGGTTGAAGCTGCATGGGAGATGCCTTCTGCAGTTTTGGTTGGAGGGTGTGGGCTGGGAGGGGGCAGCCATGTTCCCCAGCATCCCAGGCTCTCACTCCAAGGTTCTGAGTAGAAGAGCCTCTGAGATCCGAAGCGCAGGACTATGGGGATTTCCCGTGTCTTTGGCCTCTGCCCAGAGAGCAGCAGATTCTGCCCTGAGGCCTCCTCAGCCACAGCCCTGATTCCCACAGAGCTCCTTTGTTTTCTCTGTGCACGGGAGTGTGCTTGAGCACGCCGTTCTGGGTGTGTGTCCTGCCCTCTGCTATCATTTACGTCCCTGAGATTTCCTCTCCCTTCTGCACTGCAGTGATACAGAGGCCCAGTGTGAGGTCATGCAGGAAATCGTGGACCAGGTCCTGGAGGTGAGGAGGAACCCACCCCCTAAGGGAGGAAGCAGCCCAGCCTGCCCAGCTTAAAGCCCCACAGGCATCTGACTGCCTCCTTCCCCTACTCTAGATGGGTCCCCCTCTGATGGGGGAGGGGCCGGCTGATCCTGGAGGGAGAAGCCAACGAGTTCAGAGGCTCTGGGTAGTGGGGGCAGTGAGGCTTGGGCCTGGGTGGTGATAGTCCCTCCTTGTCTTACCACCCAGGAAGACTTTGACTCGGAGCAGCTGTCTGTCCTCGCTTCCTGCCTACAGGAGCTCTTCAAGGGCCACTTTCGAGGGGAGGTGCTGCCCGAGGAGATCACTGAGGAGTAAGGCTCATCTTTCCTGACTACTCCCCCACCCCACCCCACCCCCACTCCTCGGCCTCAGGGAGCTAGAAGGATGACCCAAGTCCTAGAGGCACCTTGCTGAGGACTTGGGAAAAATCATCTCTTCACTTGTTTTTATTCTCACACATACTGATTAATTTAAACGAGGATTTATTTTTTGCCTGCCGAACAGCGAGCGTACTGGGGCAGTGCACTAGCACCCCTCCTGTGCGTCCTGCCCCTGCTGCTGCACCCAGCAGCCCCAGCCTTTGCTGCTTCAGGTGGGATTGGACCCTTGCCTGGAACCGCCCTGAAGGGCAAGAATCTCACTTGCAATGACAACAACTAGATTTTGGCTCAGTGTTAGGAACCTGGTTTCTCTGTAAGCAAGCCTCCGGGGCAGTGGGAAGTTTAACGTTGGTTAGGAAAGGAGCAGGCTGGCATCTAGCCTCAGGCTGGTTCTCCATAATATCTGCCTGCAAGCCACCCTTCCACCCCTCACATGGACTCTCATATATCACCCTCTTCTTGTAGGTCCCTGGAGGAATCTGTGGGGAAGCCTCTCTACCTAATATTTAGGTAAGCCTCTCTACCTCATGTTTAGGTCCAGCTGTAGGAGATGCTGCTCTGCCATCCATCCTCTCTATCAGCACACTTATGCTTCTGTCCTGGGGTAATGGGGCTCCCTCTCCAGGAGGAGGGGTATGCAGTGGGCACAGACAGCCATGCCCCCTGAAGTGCCATAGGAGAGTCTCCCCTAGGTAAAGCTGTCCTCTGTACTCCCATCTCCCACTCCAGGAACCTATGCCAGATGCAGGAAGACAACAGCAGCTTCTCTCTGCTTCTGGACCTTCTCTCTGAGCTGTATCAGAAGCAGCCCAAGATTGGCTACCACCTGCTTTACTACCTAAGGGCCAGGTGGGTGTGGTCCCCACGTTTAAGAAGGTGCCGGGAAGCATCCTGGAGAGCCTCTGTCCTACCATACCTGAGTCCCCATCCCCCTTTGCTGTCATCACCAGGGCCTTCTGTGTGTGTGTGTGTTAATAACAGCTTTAACGTGTATAATTCAGTGGTTTTTAGTATATTGACAAAGATGCACAACTGTTACTACTGTCTAATTTAGATCGTTGTCATCACCGCAAGAAGAAACCCCACACCCATTAGCAGTCACTTTCCCATTCTCCCTTTCACCCAGCCCATGCAACACTGATCTGCTTTTCTGTTTCTATAGATTTACTTATTCTGGATAGTTCATATAAATGGAATCATACAGTGTTTGATTTTTCATGACTGGCTTTTTTCACTTAGCCTAACGTTTTCAAGGTTTATCCCTGTTGGTAGTGTGTATCCGTACTTCATTCCTTCTTATGGTTAAATAATCCACTGTATGGATATATACCACAATTTATTTACCCATTCACTTGTTGACGGACATTTGGGTTGTTTCCACTTTTTTGTCTGTTGTGAACAGAGCTGCTGTGAACATTCATGTACAACTTTTTGCATGAACAGATGTCTTCAGTTTTCCTGAGTATATAGAATTTTTGAGTCCAATGGTAACTGTTTTTAAATTTGTGAGAAACTGCCAAACTGTTTTGCAAAGTGATGCGACCATTTTATGTTCCCACCAGCAGAGTGTGAGCATTCTAATTTCTCCACATGCACCCCAACACTTGTTGGCTTTTGACTATAGCCAGCCTAATAGGTATGAAGTGCTATCTCATCGTTTTGATTTGCATTTCCCTGATGGCTAATAATGTTGAGTATCTTTTCATGCGCTTATTGGCCATTTGCATATTTTCTTTGGAAAAATTTCTGTTCGAATCTCTATTTTTTAATCGGGTATTTGTCTTTTTCTTGTGGATTTTTAAGAGTTCTTCAAATATTCTGGATACATGTCCCTTATCAGATGTATGGTTCGCAAATATTTTCTCCCATTCCGTGGGTTGTCTGTTCAGTTTCTTGATGGTGTCCTTTGAAACAGAAAAGTTTTAAATGTTGATCAAGTCCACTTTATTTTTTCTTTTGTCACTTGTGCTTTACTCCTATGTGTTTTTCTAAGAGTTGTGTAGTTTCAGTTCTTACATTTAGGCCTGTGACCCATTTTGAGTTAAGTTTTTTGTATATCGTGTGAGGTAGGAGTCTCGGGGTCTCTATGTGTTATTGCCCTCATTGCTCACAGCCCAAAGAGCAGGAGAGAAAGTTTTCTCTAACCTGACCTGAGCCCTCTCTCTTGTTCTTTACTGTCACCAGATAGTAGCTTCTTCACTAATTGTGGTCTGAGCCCTGTCTGGAACACTGGGGAAAGATGGGGAGAAAGAAGAGTGTCTCCTAATTCCCATAAGTCACCAAGTCCTTGGAGGGAAGGCAGTGGGGGGGCCATGAGAGAGATTAGCCCAGGGCATCTTGGGCAGCAAAGGGATTCTAGAGTGAGGGTCTACTTAGGAGATGTTTGAGACTGTGGGCTGGGGTCAGGCTGCTGGTTGAGGCCCAACTGGTCTTGCAGCAAAGCCGCTGCAGGGAAGATGAACCTGTACGAGTCATTTGCCCAGGCCACCCAGCTGGGCGACCTGCACACCTGCTTAATGATGGACATGAAGGCCTGCCAGGAGGACGACGTGCGGCTGCTGTGCCACCTCACACCCTCCATCTACACAGAGGTCAGCACCTCTATCTGTGTCCACGGGGATGGGGCAGCAGTGCCGGCGGGCTCACGGGAGACTGCATTATCTCATGGCACACAACCCTGACCCTCCTCTCCCCATCCCTGCTGGCCTCGGTAGGCCCTTTCCTCCCACACCACAGCCGTCCCCTCCTTCTACCTCTCTTTATCAACTTGAAAAATCTCTAAAACCCCCAGAATTCTTGTTGTGTGAGTTGGGGTCTGGGCCTATACACTTGTCTCCTGTGCTTTGGCCCCATCCTCTGGACCCAGGACAGGGCCCCCGACCAGATCCGTGTTCACGTATCCAAAGCCCTCTTGCCGTCTGATGGCTCACCCTCCGATCTCTCTAATGGTTCTCAAAGACCGGGGCCTCTGTAGTGGAGACTCACCTTTCATTTCCCTGGTTCACTAAGAGTCTCCTCTAGGAACTGGGACATAGGAGGAGGTATCAGCTCTTCCTCCTCTTGATGAAAGTTACCAGGAACAGGGAAATCAGGGCATAACAGGAGGAAGAGTGATGTCAGCCAAAAACTGGAGGGAGGAGGGATGCAGATGCCCAGCTCCCTCCCTGGTGAACTGGCCTCTCCAGAAGGGACCCTGCCTACCCCATACCCTGCACACTCCCCAAATATATACACTCTCTACACCTTCTCGTCTTTGGCAAGAGTTAGTATAGACTGGATTTCTTTGCTGCCAGAGATGCAAATGCTAATTCTGTCACCACTCCACAGAGAGCTAACTAACCACCATGTCCAGTCCCTTTCAGCTCTAGCTTTGTCTCTAGATGGCTCCTCATTCCTTTCCTTACACATGCATGTGCGCGCACGCACACACACACACACACACACACACTGTGTGCACACACAGATTTAAAAACTTGGGTTCTTTAAGGATTAAATTCCCAGCTTCATAACTCTTGGATCTTTGTTTAGGGATTTATATTAGGACCCCATGTCTGGCTAGCCCAGCATCCCCTGAGCACGTGGTAGGGAGAGGCGATGAATTATGAGGTGAAAGCTGAGGCGTGCATTTTGGACTTAGGCCCTACTTTCCCTCTTTTTCCTCCAGTTTCCAGATGAGACCTTGCGGAGTGGGGAGCTGCTGAACATGATTGTGGCCGTTATTGACTCAGCACAGGTGAACATAGAGCTGTCATCCCGAGAGGCCTGGGGAAACGGGCTTCTGCCTCCCCCTCGGCCTGCAGACAGGGAGCCTGTGTTCTCAGGCACCCTGCTCCTGGCTGCAGCTCTGTGCACCTTAGGCCCTGGGGGCTGGGAAGGAAAGCAGAGCCCCTGGGAGGCGAGCTGGGGCCATGCCAGTCCTGCTTGGAGTTCCCCTTATTGTCCACATTTTGGGGGCACTCCCGTTCTTCTGGGAAGCCGAGGGGATTGCGTTTTTAAGCTCTCAGTCTGTCTTCCCCTTGGCTCAGAATGAAAATGGTCAGACCATCTCTATTTGACCTTTCTATCATGCATAGGTCCCTACGAGGCTGTAGCTTGGCCTGTGTCCCTTCTCAGGCCTCAACTGGGGTCCCGTTTCTGCTCCTTCTCTCCGCTCATTTGCCCCATTCATAGATGGGGAAGCGTAGCACTCAAGAGCCCTTCCTCCTTTGCTTTTTTCCTACCCACACCTGTAATTCCGCCCCCCCGTGGCCCTTCCCTCAGCACAGGCTGGGATGGCTCAGAGGCCCAGACTACATCCAAGTAGAGAAGCTGCCTGTTCTCCCTCCGCCATCAGGACACAAGGGGTAGTTTTTCTTAACTATTTTTGCTCCGAATAGGCCTGTGTTTACCACTGAAGCCAGTTGCCCCTTTGCCAATCCCCTTCATCCTTCAAAGCCCCTGGCATCCGTCATGTGCCATTTCCTCCCCATTCCTTTAAGACCAGGTTTTCACTTCCTCTGTTTTTTTCCCTGAATGAGCCCTCCTGCTTCTGCTTCCATACTAGCTTCCTGGCCTCTTTTAGAACCAAATGGGTTCTGCCTTCTTCCTCTTCTCCCCCTTAGCTCCAGGAGCTGGTCTGCCATGTGATGATGGGGAACCTGGTCATGTTTCGAAAAGACTCAGTCCTCAATATACTCAGTAAGTGAGCAAAGCCCTGAGGTGCCCAGGGAGAAGAGAGAGGGGTGGCAGCCCTGTGTATTTTCTAGTAACAGGAAAGCTGGTTCCGGGGCTGAGAATGAGATAGAATGTCATTCCACCCTGCCGTGTGGCCTCAGGCAATGTCTGTCTGGATCTGTTTTTTGCTCTGTGAAAGTCCCTTGGCCCTCCAGCCTCAAGGCTGATGGGACTACAGAAGCTGTATGAAGGCTTCGGAACTATGCTTTGTGTGAAAGGGAAAGTTGCTGTAGTCTTAGGATCACTGTCTCCACCCCTATACCATCCCTGCCTGGGGTGCTGATAGTCAGTGGATTAGCCCTGTCTGTGTGTGTGTGTATGTGTGAGAGAGAGAGAGAGAGAGAGAAAGAGAGAGGGAGATTGAGAATATGAATGAGGGTATCTCTTCTCTGTCTCCTCAGTCCAGAGCCTGGACTGGGAAACCTTTGAGCAGTACTGTGCCTGGCAGCTCTTCCTGGCCCACAACATCCCCCTGGAGACCATAATCCCCATCCTGCAGCACCTCAAGTACAAAGGTGAGTCGGGTTGTGGGTGTGGAACATGGCAGGGAGAGGGCACTCCCAGTCCAGCTGCTGCAAGGCTTAGGCCGCTGAGCTTCTTTCTAGATGAGCCCAGATCCACTGTCCCCCTTCCCACCAAAGTGCCAAGTGCGAAAAGGCAGGCTCCTTGTCAGTCGCTTCTGCCCCTTGGGTGTATCCTGCAGGCCTCCTCTGAGCCAGGTGCTAGACTGGGGCTCAGGTGGCTTGGGATTTTAGAGGAGTGGGTTAGGGGCTTGTTCTTCCTGGTTTCTTGCTGATTATCTTTGCTCTTTGCAGTGGCTGTCGGTTGGGGGATGGGAGAGGTGCCAGGATTTCTTCCTGGAATTTTGCATTCCTCTGAACAGCCTCTCCCCTCCCCCACAGAGCACCCAGAAGCCCTGTCCTGCCTACTGCTTCAGCTCCGAAGAGAGAAGTGAGTTCCACCCTCGGGGGCTCTTTAGTCCTCAATCTCAACATACCAAGAGATGCTGCCATATAAAGGGCTCCTGTCCTGCTCCTTTGGCCGTGTTTTTTCCTATTGTTGACATCTGCTTATTCTACCCTTCCCCCAAAGTGATTTACAAATAAGCAGCTCCTTTGGGATCTGGGCTTCCTCTCGACTTTACCCCCCTGCCCACCAGGAGCTGCCCTCAGAGGTGGGGGCCGGACATCCCCGTTTCCTGCTGCCACAGCAGTTCTAATCCCCGGTGGCTTCTGCTCCCCTCCCCCGTGCTCCTGAGGCCACCATGCGGCTAATCCAAGAGGAGGAAGGGTCAGAGTAGGGGGGCCAGACACCATCCCCTCGCTCAAACTGCGGAAAGCAAGGCCAGCTGGACCCCTGTGCTCCCTGCCAGGGGTGGGGCGGAGAGGGCGAGAAGGCAGAGGCCCCTCCCTCCATCACAGGCACTTTTCCAAAAGCCCCAGATAAATGGGGCCACAGCTGTATATCTTTTCCTTCCTACCTTCTTGCCTTCCTTCCACCTTTTCTCCTCTCTTGGCTGGGAGAGTAGACACGGTCCAGCACTTCCTAAAGGAGGCGGGAAGGTTGGAGGGCTGCGTGGGGGCTGTGGCTTCCCGCCACCTCCCCTGTACCTTCCTAGGGCTAGACACCAGGGTGGCCCACCCACCCAGTGGGGCAGGGGTTGGGGAGCACGCACACACCACACACTTGTCCTCCTACCTGCCTGGCCCACTTCCTGACTGTCCTGGGCAAAGTGCGGGAGACTTAGTGGGCCTCCCTGCCAACACATGCACGCGCACACACGCACCTTCTACTGTCACAGAAGCTGAAGAGTCTCACTTCTTGTCTCCTGGCTTCCGCAGAGGATGAAACCAGGCATTCCTTGGCCCAAAGAGAAGAAGGAGAGGGATGTGAGAGTAGGAAGCTGCCGCAAGTTGGGGGTGGCGCAGGGATGGGGAGGCCGAGGTCTGGGGAAAAAGCCAGTGGGAGAGCTCCAGGGGCTCCTGTGGCCAGCTGTGTGAGAAGGGCACCCGGCTCCCCGCGCCCCCAGGCCCAGCGAGGAGATGGTGAAGATGGTGCTGAGCCGGCCCTGCCACCCCGACGACCAGTTCACCACCAGCATCCTGAGGCACTGGTGCATGAAGCACGACGAGCTGCTGGCTGAGCACATCAAGTCCCTGCTCATCAAGAACAACAGCCTCCCGCGCAAGAGGCAGAGGTGGGACCCTCCACGCCAGGGCTGCCCGCTGGCCACAGGCCGGCACCAGGGCCCTGCAGTTCGGTCCCTGCCTGGCTTGTGGGCGACATCTAGTGGTGTGAAGCTACCTGGCGTGCAGGACCACTGTGGCCCCTTCCCCTCCTTTCCTAGTGCCCTGTCTTTGGTCCCTGTTCCAGGCACACCTCCCTTACCCTGCCTGGCCCTCCCAGCCCTCCTGTCCCCTTCTCCGTATGGGCTGCCTCTGCCTTAAGGAGGGACCTCAGTGGGGGAGGGTGTCTCATTCTCCTGGAGCCATCACCCCAAGCTCAGACTCTGGCTCTTGTGACTTCCCTGCAGCCTGAGGAGTTCCAGCAGCAAGCTGGCCCAGCTGACTCTGGAGCAGATCCTAGAGCACTTGGACAACCTGCGTCTCAACCTGACCAACACCAAGCAGAACTGTATGCTTTCTGCCCTCTCCGAGTGCATGGCACTGCCCTGGCTCACACCATCCGTGGACCCGGGCGGGGCAGCTCTCAGACTCCTCACTGTTCCTCCTTCCCTGTTCTCCCTCCCTCTAGTTTTCAGCCAGACCCCGATTCTGCAGGCTCTGCAGCACGTCCAGGCGAGCTGTGACGAAGCCCACAAGATGAAGTGAGGCTCCTTGCACTTTGGGCCTTGGGAAGTAGTGGGAGAAGGCCTGGGTGAGGGTGGCCTGCTGGGGACACAAACTTAGTGACCAGCAAGACCATGGAGTTGAGAACAAATGGAGACCCTGGCATGGGGTCAGAGAAAAGGATGGGAGGATGGCCATGGGGCCAGGACCCCCACCCTCTGAGAGCCTGTTCTCTCCCTTAGGTTCAGCGATCTCTTCTCCCTGGCCGAGGAATACGAGGACTCTTCCACCAAGCCACCCAAGAGCCGGCGAAAAGCAGCTCTGTCCAGCCCCCGAAGTCGAAAGAATGCCACACAGCCCCCCAATGCTGAGGAAGAGTCAGGCTCCAGCAGTGCCTCGGTGAGACCCCTGGCCGTGCAAGCCATGCACAGGAGGAAAAGGAGAGTTGGGGTGCAGGTAGAGTTGGGGCCAGCCGCTGCCCAGGCTAGTGATTCCCTCCCCTCCATCTCTTCCAGGAGGAAGAAGACACAAAACCAAAGCCCACCAAGCGGAAACGGAAGGGGTCCTCTGCAGTGGGGTCTGACAGTGACTGAGGCCCTGTGTTCCCCATTCCACCCCCAGTTGGACTGCCCTCCCCTCCTTGGTGAATCAGAGGTTAATAGGGGCTGGGGAGATCGTAGGGGCAACACCCTGTCCCCATCCCAGAGCTCACCCTGGGAGAAGGACGAGCTGCCTCCTTCAGCGCAGCCTGAGAAGCTGCCGTGCAGCCCCCAGTCCCTCCTCCTTCCTCTCTGGGGCCTCCAGCCGCATCACACTGCTGCTCCCACTTATACTGGGGTTCCCACTGAAACCAGAGGCTGTACAAAACCTGGACTGTGGTGGAAGTCTTCAGCCTCCTGCCCCCTCCCCCAGCTTCCCCCAAAAGTGTTTCAGTAGAGAAGAGAAATGGCAGAGGGGCAGCTGGCCAGAGAGGCTAGGATGAGAGTGAAGACTGTGTGGGTGCCCCTTCCAACTTCCCCCTTCAGGTCTTGATTTGCTCTGAACAGGCATTATATAGTTGCCCTCCATACACCAGTATGAAGTGGGCATTTAATCTGTGACATGGTCAAGTCGCCTTTTCCTCTCCATGGGCCAGATGCCACAAGTGTTTGGGAAGGAACCTGCGAGGGAGGCCACAGCCCCACCTGGAGGCTTGTGCTGGCCTGAAGCTGGCACCTCAAGTCGGGCCAGAGCCCAGGGAGTCCCAGAGACATGTTCCACAGAACTGTCAAATGGTCACATTTCCTTGGTTCTGTCTTTGTTTTCTTTCTTTTTTTTGGCAGAGATAATCGCATTTTAAAAGTTGTTTTTAAATGACAATAAAACAAGCCAGAACCTCTTTTGTGCCAGAGTTGCTGCCCCCACTTACCCTGTGCACGTACAGGTGGTCTTGATTTAATGGACACCCCCCCCCCCTTCACAGCTTCCCCTTCTCTCTTCCTGCCCACCTCCTTCTGTGTCTGGAGCAGAAGGCTTGGCTTTACCCCCTGCCCCCATCCTTCTTGCTTCTATGCCCCCATCCTTGCTGCCACTGGCTGTGCAGGCCAGGCACTGACCTGGCCAGGCAGGAATTGATGCTGGCACCACCTCCCAAAAGGCTGTTTGTCTTTACCCATCTCTCAAGAAACCAGAGGCTTCCAAAAGCCGGTATTTGTCATACTCTGTGCTTACCAACTACTGGAGGATTAAATGCTTGGGGGTGAGGGAGAGAGTTCAGATACCTGGGAAAAAGAACTCTCTTCCACAGTCTGGCCACTTGCCCATCCATGTGTACCGGCAGAAAAGAACTCCTTGGCTATGCTTTTGTTCCCCTGCTGTCCTGGGAGGTTGTGAGGGGCAGGCTGAGGAGAGAGGAGTGCAGTTGGGCCGACTGCAGACAGCTCCTCCTGTTCAGCCTGCAAATTTGTCTTTTACAGAATCCAGGTTCTCCCTTCCCTCAAAGCTGCTACTCCTTCCTTTGAACGTTTCAACTCCCGGAGGCCTCCTTTTTTCCTTCCTCGCTCGTTCCCCAGTTTTCTCTGCCGCAATTAAAACTAGGATGGAAAGCATTAGCTGGCTGGCCCCAGTTATTGTACCTTTGCCCAAGGGGAGGGGCTTCCGCCGTGGCCCCTCCAGAAATCTGACTGTCTGGGCCTCCACCTTTTCCCTACTTCACTCTCGGCTACCACCCCTCTGGGGTTGCTGCTGCTCCTGGCGGCTGGAGGGAGGGCATAGCTCCGGCTTTCGTGCGGGGACTTGGAGCACCATGTGGGCAAGGGGCCGAGTTCTTCAGTCTCTTTTGGGAGAGCAGTGCCACCCTCCTGTCACGGGTGAAAACGGGAAGAAAGGGAAAGATGGACTTGGATCCTAGTGCCCTGGCTCTCTGGCCGGGGGTCCAAAGTCCAGCCAGATGTCTAGACCTCCCTTGAGGAGAAAACCTAAAACGGACCCGATCCTGGGATTAAGGGAAGGCGTGAGCACCGCCCAGGACCTGGTAGGGTGCGGGCTGCGAGTCGTCCGGGAGGGAGCGCGCCTAGGGCGGAGCGTAGCTGTGGGGAGGGCCGGGCGTGCGGGCCGCCCCCCACTAGTACTCCTCCCGGGCCTCTGCTCTCCGCCCGTGGGGAGGGAGGTGGGGGGCTGGGTGGGAAGAGGCGTGTGCCAGCGCGCGCGCTCCCGGGAAGGAGAGGTCTCAGCACTAGAACCAGCGGCCCCAGGTTTTCAGAAGGGAGTATCTGGGCAGTCTGCGAGCGGCTGGGGCCAGACGGGGCCGAGTCGAGGAAGCGGGCACGATGGCCGCCCTCCTGCTGCTACCCCTGCTGCTGCTGCTGCCGCTGCTGCTGCTGAAGCTGCGCCTGTGGCCGCAGTTGCGCTGGCTCGCGGCAGACTTGGCCTTCTCGGTGCGCGCCCTACGCTGCAAACGGGCCCTTCGAGCGCGCGCCCTGGCCGCGGCTGCCGCAGACCCGGAAGGTCCAGAGGGGGGCTGCAGCCTGGCCTGGCGCCTCGCGCAGCTGGCCCGGCAGCGCCCCGCGCACACCTTTCTCATTCACGGCGCGCAACGCTTTAGCTACGCGGAGGCCGAGCGGCAGAGCAACCGGGCTGCGCGCGCCTTTCTGCGCGCGCGAGGCTGGGACGGGGGGCCCGGCGGCGG
>NW_020173668.1:2769877-2801155 GCF_003031525.2 Neophocaena asiaeorientalis asiaeorientalis | reverse complement strand
GGCGGCGGCCGGAAGCGGAGCTGCGCGGCCCGTGCGGGAAGGCGATGGCGCGGCCCCTCTGGCACCTGGGGACATCGTGGCGCTGTTGCTCCCCGCTTGCCCAGAGTTCCTGTGGCTCTGGTTCGGGCTGGCCAAGGCCGGCCTGCGTGTGGCCTTTGTGCCCACCGCTCTGCGCCGGGGTCCCCTACTGCACTGTCTCCGCAGCTGCGGCGCCCGCGCGCTCGTGCTGGCGCCAGGTAAGGCTGGAGCGCTCGACCGACGGGGGCGGGGCCAGCCACAGAAAGGGGCGTGTCGGAGGGGCGCAAAGAAGGAGTGGGCTGGGAAGGAGGCCAGGGGTTCCGAAAGGGTGAGGAGGCCGGTCTCTGGGTTCGCAAAGGGATAAAGCTGGGTCTCTGGTTTCCCAAGGATTTCCAAAGACTTGGGCTCCAGGTCCCAGACCCATTATGGCACGTCCGTACCATACTCTTCAGCCTCACTCGGGAGCTCTGCGAGGTGGGGGTGGGGGAACAAATGGGGTAAAGTGTGGGGAAGGCTTCTGGGTAGCGGTAGAGCTGTGGAGCTATGCTTTCCCGCCCCATCCAGAGTTCCTGGAGTCCCTGGAGCCTGACCTGCCAGCCCTGAGAGCCATGGGGCTCCACCTGTGGGCTGCAGGCTCTGAAACCCATCCTGCTGGAATCACCGATTTTCTGGCTGAGGCCTCCGCTGAAGTCGATGGGCCAGTGCCCGGGTACCTGTCTGCCCCCCAGAACATAATGGACACGTGCCTGTATATCTTCACCTCTGGCACCACAGGTGAGGGCTGGACACGATATTTACCTCCAAGAAACTGAAGACAAGGAAGGCAGGGGCCTGGGAACAGGAACTGTGACCTCCTCAGCTCGTAGTCCACTTCTCCAAAGCCCCCAGAGAGGAGGCTGATTCCAGCGGCCATATTTCCTGTCTCGCCAACCCTCCCACCCCTCTTCATTTCTCCACCTCTCCGAACTTAACCACATTTCTAGGACGGCCTGGCCTGCCTTCTTCTTAGTTTCAGCCTTGCCTCTGCCGCTTTCTGTGGGAAACCCAACAGGGCCAAAGGGGGAGACAAGGCTTGGAGCTCAGACCCTTCCCCTGATCTCCCCCTCCCCCCAGGCCTCCCCAAGGCCGCTCGGATCAGTCATCTGAAGGTCCTGCAATGCCAAGGATTCTACCAGCTGTGCGGCGCCCACCAGGAGGATGTGATCTACCTTGCCCTCCCACTCTACCACATGTCTGGCTCCCTGTTGGGCATCGTGGGATGCTTGGGCATTGGTCAGTCTCCCCCACCCCAACCCCCCATTCAGCCCTCCGGCAGATGTTTATGCCAGCAGACATTTATTAAGTACCTACTGTGGTGTGCTCACTTGGGGATGCTTCCTGAGTCCTTCAGGGTAGAGAATCCAGAGGAAGGAGGCAGGGCCTCCTCTCCAGGAGCTCCTGGTTCAATGCAGAAGTGTCACCTGCATAGACCTACAGGCTGAGCAACTAGGGCGGCCATGCAGTTCACAGAACTCCAGGTGCCAGGGGAGGGGAGGGCTGTGAGTGTCAGCCCAGGAAGAGGCAAATGGAGAAGAGGGTTGTGGCTTGGGGGCAGGGTTCAGACGATGGACTGCTTGGGGATGGGAAGTAGGGAGAGGGCATTAACGGTGGGAAAGGATGAGGGCCAACTTGGCCTTTGGAAAGTGTGAATGTCACAGCCAGGCCTTTCCGGGGAACTACAGTACAGTGAAGGCTGATGCCTGAGAAGGAGGGGGTCAGGACTCCTCACCCCCCCCACCCCCCAGCTCTTAACCTCACCTCCTTCCTTCCTCCTCACCCTCTCTGATTCTGGCAGGGGCCACAGTGGTGCTGAAGTCCAAGTTCTCAGCTGGTCAGTTCTGGGAGGACTGCCAGCAGCACGGGGTGACGGTGTTCCAGTACATCGGGGAATTATGTCGATACCTTGTGAACCAGCCCCCGGTGCGTGGGCACAGATCCTGGGCAGAGCCACGAAGGCAGGGAGATGGGCACTTGGCAGGGGACACTGAAACGGTTGTCTGGGAGTTGGAGGGAGAGGAAGCAAGAAGAAAATGGAAAGGGAGGGTAAGGAGCCTGGGCTGGTAGGATTCTGGTGCTTAGGGCACCTCAAGGAGGTCACAGTGGAAGTGGTGCAAGGAGAGTGGGAGACAGGGCTGCACCTGGGGGAGCTGGCATCTTGGTGTTGAAGCTCCTGCCCCTCCCCCCACTTGTCTCAGAGCAAGGCAGAACATGGACATAAGGTCCGGCTGGTGGTGGGCAGCGGGCTGCGACCAGACACCTGGGAGCGCTTTGTGAGGCGCTTCGGGCCCCTGCAGGTGCTGGAGACGTATGGACTGACAGAGGGCAACGTGGCCACTTTCAACTACACAGGACAGCAGGGTGCTGTGGGGCGCGCCTCCTGGCTTTACAAGGTGAGTTACAGGAGGAAACTGGAGAACCTGTGGAACGTCGGGGGGCTGCTGGGGAGGGGGCTCGTGCAACTGAAATGACCCAGTGCCTGGGTCTCCCTTCCCCCAGCATGTCTTCCCCTTCTCTTTGATTCGCTATGATGTCACCACAGGGGAGCCGATTCGGAACACCCAGGGGCTCTGTGTGGCCACATCTCCAGGTTTGTGTCCAGGCGGGGTGGGTAGGGGTGGTGGAGCTGGCTGGCAGAGGAGGACTGGACTTGGAGAGTGTGGTGGGCGGCGGCCCCCTGACCCCAGTGACTCTACCAGGTGAGCCAGGGCTGCTGGTGGCCCCCGTGAACCAGCAGTCACCGTTCCTGGGCTATGCTGGGGGGCCAGAGCTGGCCCGGGGAAAGCTGCTGAAGGATGTCTTCCAGCCTGGGGATGTTTTCTTCAACACTGGGGACCTGTTGGTCTGCGACGACCAGGGCTTTCTTCGCTTCCACGATCGTACTGGAGACACCTTCAGGTATCTGCCCCATACTCTCTGATTTCTGTCCTGGGCATCCCATCTCTGTGACCCAAACCCTCTAAACCTCCACTCCCTAATCTGCCCCAACCCAGCTTCTCACCTAAGCTCTCATCTCCAACCTCCTAAACACGTCTTCCCCAAGACCTTCTGGCACCTCGCCCTCATCCCTGACCTCTTTCTCTCCCCACCAATCTCATTAGGCCCAGACCCCTGACTCCCAGTTTCCAATCTCTGCTCTCTGGCAGGTGGAAGGGGGAGAATGTGGCCACGACCGAGGTGGCTGAGGCCTTGGAGGCCCTGGATTTTCTTCAGGAGGTGAACGTCTACGGAGTCACTGTGCCAGGTGCCCAGCCATGGGGCGGCGGGGACCCGGCCCACCACCCTGAAGTGGTATTACTTGGGCGCAGGGAGCATGAGGCCTTGTGGTGGTCAGCTACCATGGCTGACCCTGCCCCCCACGCCCACCAGGGCACGAAGGCAGGGCTGGGATGGCAGCCCTGGTTCTGCGTCCCCCCCACTCTTTGGACCTTGTGCAGCTCTACGTCCGTGTTTCCGAGAACTTGCCACCTTATGCCCGGCCTCGATTCCTAAGGCTTCAGGTAACCAGCCACTCCTGCCCTGACCCTTTACCTCACCCCGTATATCTGCAGCAGTCAGTGGCTCCCAAACCCCACAAAGGGACCCCCACGTAATACATTCTGTGAAGAGAAGAAACAGTTCCTTTCCAGACACATGCTTTTCACCCCCTCCATCCTCCAGGCCTGGCCCCTTCTCTTCCCTGTCACCCCCTCCCCTAAACCCTGACCTCATCCCCCCCTTCCCCCAGACCTGCCCCTTAACGAAACTCAGGCGATTTCCCTGAGCCACTGGGGCAGAATACCCCTTCCTTCAGCCCCCTTTGACCCCTCCCCCTCCCCAGGAGTCACTGGCCACCACAGAGACCTTCAAGCAGCAGAAGGTTCGGATGGCAAAGGAGGGCTTTGACCCAAGCGCACTGTCTGACCCCCTCTACATTCTGGACCAGGCTGGGGGCGCCTACCTGCCCCTCACACCTGCCCGGTACAGTGCCCTCCTGGCCGGGGACCTTCGCATCTGAGAGCCTCCACACCAGTGTGCCTGAGGGAGGGACTTTGTGGGGTGGGGTTATTGCAGGTGTATCAGCCGCCGTCAGGGATCTCTTCTATACCAGGTTTGTAATCTTTATTTTGTAATAAATGTGGCCAGAGCCCATCTGGCTCTGTCTTTCTCATCTACAATATTCGCTTCCCTGTCTGTCTGTGGAACTGCTTTTCCCACAGACATTTTCACCCGCCCGGAGCCACAGGCGCTCCTGCCCTGACCATGTGGCCTGAGCTCAGTGTCTGGACCTCAGTGTTTTTCCTCTCAGGTGACCCCGTGTGATCCTTGTCCTTGGAAAACCCCTGATGACTGATGTCTGTCTGTGCTTGTGGATATCCTGTCCCAGTTTCACTCCCTGAGTGCAGGGCCCCCACTGCTCTCTCTGGGGAGCCGGAGGACCCAGGGGATTGGTTCAAATGGCCGAAGTAGACAGAGGCACAAATGCTACCCCTGTGGGCAGCCAAAACATCTCCACAGACTCACGTGTGGTTGGGGCCTGGGGAAGGGTCTCAACCGGGCAAAACAGAGGTTTGATTTTGAGTTAAAGGAACCTCCCTCTCCCCTCACTGGCTGGCTTTGATAAGCCAGCCAGTGAGGGGGAAGGCTGCGGCCACTCAGCCCCCCAACTCAAATGTTCCCGATTTTACCCACTCTTAGCTCTATATTCCCAGAAGTAGCAGCCCAGGGTGGGGCCCCTCAGGTTCTGGGGAGATTTTGCCTGAGGCCTGTTTTGGAGCTGGACTCAGAGTGCATTGTATGCACGTGGTGGCAGAGGGATGGGGGAATCAAAAGGGAAAAGTCCTGTCCTTGGCCCCTAAAGGAGGCGTCAAAAAAGTTAGTCAGGGGCTTCCCTGGTGGCACATTGGTTGAGAGTCTGCCTGCCAATGCAGGGGACGCGGGTTCATGCCCTGGTCCAGGAGGATCCCACATGCTGCGGAGTGGCTGGGCCCGTGAGCCATGGCCGCTGGGCCTGCGCGTCCGGAAAAAAAAAAAAAAAAGTTAATCATCAGGGAGTTTCCTGGTGGTCTAGTGGTTAGGACTTGCGCTTTCACTGCTGTGGCCTCGGTTCAATCCCTGGTTGGGGAACTGAGATCCCGAAAGCTGTGTGGCCAAAAAGAAAAAGAAAAAAAAATTTTTAATAAATAAATAAAACTATGATTCAAGATAGGTTAAAAAAAAAAAAGTTAATCATCTAAAAGCTTGCAATGCTGAAACTGCTGCTTGTCTTAGAACTAAAACCCCCTCCCCCTGTTTTAAGCTGTGGGTCCTCAAAAAATTCTACTACGTTCCCTTGGGTTATCTTTCCCCTTCCAACCCCTCTCCCCAACCTGAGAGGTCTGGGGACGCACCCCATCACCAATTTTGGGTCCTTATGGCTAACCCTTCTGTTCCAAAACATACACCTTGTCCCACCCTCCACCAACAAACCCAGTTCGGCGTCACCAACAGACTAGAGGCACACACAATCCCTGTTTCATTTGGTCGAAATCTGTGCTGTACAATATGGTAGCCGCCAGCTGCATGTGCCCAGTGAGCACTTGAAATGTGGCTGGTCTGCAGCGAGATGTGCCGTGAGTGTGAAATGCACACCGGGTTTTAAAGACTTAGCATCAAAAATGAAATAAATTTCAGGGAATTCCCTGGCGGTCCAGTGGTTAGGACTCAGCACTTTCACTGCTGGGGCCCAGGTTCTCAATCCCTGGTTGGGGAACTAAGTTCCCGCAAGCCACTCAGCCAAAAAATAAAAGAAAAAATATTTCGTTAATAATTGTTTATATTGCTTACATGTTGAACTACTATTTTGGACGTATTGGGTTAAATAAAATATATTAAGATGAATATACTTCTGTAAATTGGGCTACTAGAAAATGCAGAATTACATATCAGCCACGTTATATTTCTACTGAAAAGCGCTGGCCTAAGTCCTGTCCCCACGTCTCCCTCTGCAAACACACAAATACTGGGTGTAATATGTCAGCTGTCCCTGTTTGATGCCTGCTTTTGTGCAGCTGCACTTTAGCAAGGACAGTGAGAGGAGGGGCTTCTGTTCCAATAGGCCGATCCAGGTGGCTGGGCCTGGCACGCTGCCCTCCAGACAGAGTCGTAGCTCTTTGAACCAGCTTTGTCACAGAGGCTATATAACTAGTGCTAGAAATTGAGAGCTGCAAGAACACACAGTCTGGATCCGAAAGAATTCGGTTTTCCGTTTACCACAATTAAAAATAAAGTAAAATGCACTTTAAAAGAATTGTTTTCCTACCCCACCCAAAAAAAATGCAGTGAAATAAAATAAAATGGAATTATGAGAAATTTGCCAAGATCAAATAGGTTGGTCCTCAGGTGGTGAGTTCCCTTTCTGAGGAGTCTTGTCCCTGAGACTTTGGACGCTGGAGTGGGAGGGTGGTGGAATCAGAGAACTGTCTCACCCCATCCTCAGACCAAGACAATGGTCTCAGCTTTGCGTCTGTGGATTCCCCGGGCTACTTAGGCCACGTGTCCTTGACAAATACCGGGCACTGTGTTTTACCAGTGTAAAAGGGCACTGACGTAGGCAAACCACGCTGTCTTTTTACAGCCCGTGGCTAAGAATAGTTTTTATATTTTTACATGGCTGAAGAAATCAAAAGAAGACTATTTCATGACATGTATGGGATTCAGACTTCAGAGTCCATGAGTAGTTCTATTGGAACAGGCCACGGGCATTCCTTTACATACTGTCTATGGCTGCTTCTGTACTACAGAAACAGAGTTGAGTAGTTGTGACAGAGACCATATGGCCTGAAAAGCATAAAATATTTACCATGTGGCCCTTGACAGAAAGACTGCCCACGCCTGTTCTAGGGCCTCATTCCCTACCCCGCCGCCGGGCTGCAGTTTTCCCCGCGCGCAGGGACAGGGAGTGTCAGGAGGAGCCCCCCGGCGATGCTTGGTGACCGCTCCCTGTAGGGCTTGGCAGAAAGCTCCCAGGACGGGGTGCTGCCTGAACCGATTATGTGGGGAAAGGCTGTAACGCGCCCCTAGTCCTGCTCATTCCTGAGCGCCCACGCGCTGGCAGGCTCCAGGTGGCCTGTAAGCACACTTGCGGAAACCTAAGCTGGGCCGCAAGCAGGGATTGGCGCCGGCTGACTCGCCGCAGCCCACGTCCCCGCGCGCGAGGGAGGCGGGGCAAGCCGGGGAATGGGAGGAGTCATCCTGCATGGGCGGGGCGAAGCCCCTCCGCGCCTTCCGATGCAGAAAGACGCCTGCGCACTGCCGCCGCCCCGAGCTCCCGGTAAAATTAAGAGAAGAACGGAGGGGCAGGGTCAAGGTAACTGAAGTTCTCCGCTTTGGGCCTCTAGGGAACAAATGCGGAAACTTTTTTTTTTTAATTGAGCTATAATGCAAGTGCCATAAAATTCACCCTTTTAAAGAGTAAAGTTGTATTCATAGAACGTAGCCACTATCTAATTTAGAACATTTTCATAACCTCCGAAGAAATCCCTACCCATTAGCATTCCTCCGTCACCCAGTTTCTGGCAACCACCAGTCTGCATTCTGTCTCTATGGATTTATCTATTCGGAACATTTCATATAAACGGAGTCATATATGTGACCTTTTGTGTACTAGTGGCTTTCACTTAGCGTAATATTTTCGAGGTAGGTTCATCCCCGTTGTGGTGTGTATCAGTACTTCTTTGCTTCTTATGGCCTAATAATATTCTCTTGGATGTATATACCACAGTTTGTTTATCTGTTCATTAGCTGATGGAATTTGGGCTGTTTCCACTTTTTGGCTATTTGAACAGTACTGCTGTAAACATTTGTGTACAAGTTTTTGTGTGGACAAAATATTTTCAATTCTTTTGTGTGTATACCTAGAAATGGAATTGCTGGGTTTTATAGAAACTCTGTGTTTGACTTTGAGAGGAGCTACCAAACTATTTTCCACAGTGGCTGCACAATTTTACATTCCCACCAGCAATGTATGAGGGTTCCAATTTTTCTACATTAAAAAAAAATATTTATTTACTTATATATTTTGGCTGTGCCGGGTCTCAGTTGTGGCATGCGGACTCTCAGTTGCAGCATGCATGTGGGATCCAGTTCCCCGACCAGGGATGGAACCCGGGCCCCCTGCGTTGGGAGCACGGAGTCCCACTCACTGGACCACCAGGGAAGTCCCTCTACATATTCACTAACACTTTTTATTGTCTTTTGACTGTAGCAGTCATGGTGGGTGTGATATGGTATCTTGTTGTGGTTTTGATTTGCATTTCCCTGATGGCTAATAATGTTGAACATCTTTTCATGTGCTTATTGGCCATTTGAATATTTTCTTTGGAGAAATGTCTTTCCAAATTATTTCCTTGTTTTTTAATCGTGTTATTTGCCTTTTTACTGTTGAGTTGTGAGAGGGTTTTGTTTTGTTTTTTGTTTTGTTTTTATAATGTACTGGACTCAAATTCCCTATCTCATATAAGATTTGCAAATATTTTCTCTCATTCTGTGGTTTGTTTTTTTGCTTCCTTGATAGTGTCCTTTGAAACACAAAGATTTTACATTTTGATGAAGTACAGTTTGTCTACTTTTTTATACAGGGAGAATATTGCAAGAGTTAGTTTTTCCCTAAGGACAAATAAAGATATAAAGATATGTTACATTTCATTTGGTAGTGTACATGTTAGTAGAATTGGTATTATTTGAAACTATGGCATATTGTATAATAATAAACGTTAGGAGTCATTGTTTCCAGAGCAAGAGAAAAGAAGATATAAGTATAAAAAAAATAAGTGAAGTAAAAATCTTATAATGTCACTGAAAAAGCCTAGAAGCAACGGACAGTTTGACAACAGTGAGATCTCCCAGCACCCAGGTCCTTGGAGGAAAGGTTGGTTCCAGGTCAGCAGGAAATACTCAGGATGAGCATTGGGGCATCTTGTGCTGGAAAGCAAAGATATCAAGAAATGGGGTAACAGCAAAAGGACACCGAGCTCCCATTGCCTAGGATAGGGCAATCTGAACTGTCAAAAAGATTAATGGAGGCCCTTGAAACATTGAACATACAAAATGTAGCCATTCAGAGTGATACTAAAAGGGGCTAGGAGGATAAAGGGCTAGAGGGGGAGAGAAACATGTGGGGTAGGACACCAACTCCTTACTCTGAATACTGGCAATTAAAGGAAAGAACTAAGCGTTTGTCCCTCCTTTCCTGCATGAATTGTATTTCAGGGTTACCAAATTGTCCTAGTTGATGAGGGAAAGTTCTTCACAAAAGAACTCCAGTTAATGAGTGAGAAAGGAATTATAGAACTGGAAAATTACCATTTTGCAACCCCTAATGAAATTGAGGCAGGAGATTATCATCAATGAATAAAACTATCAGATGAAAGGCTGATGGGGAATTTTACAAGGGAGCGATCAGGTTGTCACCACCTGAAGCCACCACTCAATCTTATTTATTTATTTATTCATTCATTCATTCTTGGCTGCGTTGGGTCTCCGCTGCTGCGTGTGGGCTCTCTCCAGTTGCGGCAAGCGGGGGGCCCCTCCTCGTAGCAGTGCACATGCTTCTCGTTGTGGTGGCTTCTCTCATTACAGAGCATGGGCTCCAGGCACATGGGCTTCAGTAGTTGTGGCATGCTGGCTCAGTCGTTGTGGCTCACAGGCTCTAGAGCGCAGGCTCAGTAGTTGTGGTGCACGGGCTTAGTTGCTCCACGGCATGTGGGATCTTCCCGGACCAGGGCTCAAACCTGTGTTCCCTACACTTGCAGGCGGATTCCCAACCACTTCACCACCAGGGGAGTCCCACCACCACTCAATCTTAGAATTACTAAAAGTGGAACCACAAGGCATTGCTTGCCTCCTGAAGAGATGCAGTATGCAGCACACAGCACTGCCTATAAGGTTTTCTTTCTTAAAAATGGAGCCTGAAGCTAACCAAGCCTCTAGGGCCAATATCCATTTACAGAGGAACATACATAATAACACCAAAGAAATCAAACAGATCCAGAATACAGGTACTTCTACTGGAAATTTTAAACAGTCTCTTCAACAACTCAATGATATATGAGAGAGGCGGAGTGGGGGCAGGGCTTGCCTCAATTAGATCCTTCAGACAACCAAATGTAGCGTAGTGTTACGAGTGAAAAAAAAAAAAGTAAAAAGACACTTTTGAGACAATTAGGGAAATTTGATTATGGACTAGTTATTAGGTGATATTAAGAAATTATTGTTACTATAATAGGGAAGAAACTGTATTCTGTTACAAGTTAACCACTAAAGGGATGTTGCCTATAAGCTTAGATTATACATAATGGCCCATCTCTGGGAACCCTGCCTTCCAGGAAAAGATAATTAAGCTAAAATACCTTTGATTAGCTCACAGAAAAACATCCTGACCAGGCCCACCTGGGAATGGCTTCAAGAAGAGAGAAATTAACACATCCTGGAACCAGGACTTTACTCCCTTCCCCTTAGTATAAAAGAATCCTGAATTCTAATTCGGGCAAGGTGGTGCTTTGGGAAGTTAAGCCGCCATCTTCTCGGTCTGCTGGCTTTCCGAATAAAGTCACTGTTCCTTGTCCCAGCAACATATCTCTCAATTGATTGGCCTGTCGTTCGGCAAGCAGTATGAGCTTGGACTCGGTAAAAAATTTTGGTGAAACCATCTAGGACTTTTGCTGCTAGGGGCTAGCCAACGCAGTTGGGGAAGGCCCTAGCAGCTACCAGGACCACTTGTCCTGAGGATCTTCCCCACAAAGTTCCCCAAAATGGCACTGGCTGCCCCAGAACTTGGCAGTTGGAGCAAAGAATCAACATCCGGGAGGCGACGGGCTCAATACAGTAGGGTAAGTCGCTCGCTCTGGTGTGCAGCTGGAACTTGATTACCTCTGTTTGGGGCTTTTTTTTCTCTCTGGAATAAGCCAGTTTGTTTTGTATTCGAGTGGGGTACCCTGTTAGAGGAAATAATTGCTGTTTTTTTTACCCAATTTGGAACTGGTTCGTTTGTTTCTTTGGATGCTAGCACGTGTGTGCGCCATTTGGTTTTTTTTGTTTGTTGTTTTTTGGCTGCATTGGGTCTTCGTTGCTGAGCACAGGCTTTCTCTAGTTGTGGCACACGGGCTTAGTTGCTCCGTGGCATGGGGGATCTTCCTGGAACAGGGCTTGAACCCGTGTCCCCTGCATTGGCAGGCGGATTCTTAACCACTGCACCACCAGGGAAGTCCTGCCACTTGGGTTTTCTTTGTCTTGTATTTCTGTCTTTAAAAATTGGGGAATGTTTCAACTCTCCATAAAGAAAGTCCTCTGGGGCGCATTTTGGATAAGTGACCTGATGACAGCTATGAAGCCATGACTGAGAGGAAGATATTTTATTGCAACAGTGTAGCCGTAGTACCTGTTAGGATCTCCACAAGGGGTTTAGGCAGGTTTACTTTGGGACCCTGTGCACCATGTACCCTCACCTTTGCTGTGTTAATTACGTTGTTTGTGGTCTCCTGTGTTGTTGGTCTGGATCCAACAGCTCTCCGAGGCGTCACAGCCACATTACGTGGGGGTTGAGTTGATGGTTCTTGTGATATGTAAAAAACCCCAAGACCAAACTTGAGGGTTTACTTAGGGTTTTCTGTTCTTTGGGGTTTTCATTTCATTTTGTTTTGGTACCATTTCTCCACTTACAGACTGATGTCATTGGAGGAAAGGACATTCCCAGGGAGAAGAGAAAGGTTCCACTTGGTTTCTAAAATCACCAAAAGCCCCACCCCAGAACCCAGTCCGGCTGGTGGATGCCAAGGCAAAAGGTATCCTTCTAATGGTTAGAGATGATCGATTGCTATTTATGGTTTTACGGTGGCCTTTGAATGGCTCTGTACCTATTCTGTGAAGAAGTGGGGAAGAATAATGAAATCTTCTTTGTGCAAGCATTTGTGCTGTTACATCAGGGTGAGAAAAAGTCAGACAGTTGTCACTTTATGGTAAAAGAAACCCAAGGGAAAATCTGTCATGCAGGAAGAAAAGAAAGGGAATGAGGGTGAGGGTATGTTGCTCCAACCTCCAGCCCAGCTGGCTGTCCAGCTGCTCCAGCTGTTATGCCAATATGTCCACCCCTTCCACCGCCTCCCATTCCTATCCAGCCCCAATTCCCAACGCTGGGACTCAGGAAGCGGTCAGACTGTCTCCCCATCCTCACAGGGCTCAATTAGAAAATCCTGTGTTTAGTTCCTGGGGCACAGGGACCTGGTTTGGTAACACCATCTAAGACCCGACCGGACACCCAGTTTGGGCCAAGAGCCACTCCCAGAGCAGGACAATTTTCCTTACGCAGTTATTTTAGGGGATCTAAATGCAAATGGCCAGCCGGCTATGTTTCTACAGGCTTTCTCCACCTCAGACTTGTCTAATTGGTGACCCCTCTTATAGGGAGAATCCTCTAGATGAAAGGAGAATGGTCACTGGTAAGGCCAGGTAAGAAGCATACCAGCTCCACCTAACAGACCCAAATGGTACACCTGAAGCCCACTTGGCAGTACCCACAGCTGAACCAAACTGGGACCCCAATGAGGGAGGAATGCCCTTATTAGAGCACTGCCTTAAATGCATCTTGGCAGGACTTTGAAAGGGGAACCAAAGCAAAAGAGTTTGAACAAAATTCAAGAAATTCAGCAAAAAACAAATGAATAGTTACCAGCTCTACAGACGTTACACTCTTGCAGATCCTGAGACCGCTGAAAACACTAGAATGGTAAATTCATCCTTTTCTGGGCAAAGCACCTCAGATATCAGGAGAAAGTTGCAAAAATTAGGTGGTGCTTTTTTTTTTTTTTTCTATTTTTCGGCCGTGTGGCCATGTGGGATCTCAGTTTCCTGACCGGGGATCAAACCTATGCCCCCAGCAGTGGAAGAGCAGTGTCTTAACCACTAGACTGCCAGGGAAGTCCCTAGATGGGTTCGTTCCCAATGTACCTTCTCAGTTGGTAGCATCGACAGGGAACAATGACAGAAGAAAGAAGATGCAAAATGTAACACCGCTTTTCTGACAGCAAACATTGGATTCCTGGAAGGCGAGTAACCCAAAGAGAGGTGAGCCACCACTGGGGAACGAACAATATGCTTACTGTAAGGAGGAAGGACATTGGAAAAAAGATTGCCCTAGGCTAAAACATAAGAAAAACAATTAAAAGTCTGGAGCCTCTCATATTGTTAGGGAACCATTGACCAAAGCTGCCTGCCTTGGTCAGGCATGATGGACGATAACAACTTGTCTCACAACAGGAGGTTCCGATAAGGAACACGGTGCGGCCCCTAAAAACTAACTGGGAGAATTCAGTAGGGGCCAAAAGTAGGGAAGAGATGCCAGTCCATAATATTGTCCTACCAACGTCCCAGGATACTTCTCACTGGAATCCATCTTGGCTGAGGGACGCGTGCCGCACGAGGAAGGACCCTGAGTCAGGCCAAATGTGGGCCAAGCAAGATGAATGGCCAGAGACAACCTGGAGACTAACCCCATCACCATAACACCGGAGACTGCGGGCCACGTGGCAGAGCAGTCCTCCTGGGTTCCCTTACCCTGCGGCTCTCCGCCCCAGCGCCCCTTCCCAAAAAAGTCTCTTGCTTTGTCAGCACGTGTGTCTCCTCCGATAATTCATTTCCGAGTGTTAGACAAGAGCCCACTCTAGGGACCTGGAAGGGATCCCCCTTCCTGCAACAATAAGGTGGAAAGAGAGAAACACCCTGATTTAATGAAGTGGCCCAGGGGCTCCCTTGGACTTGAGGCCCTATTGGATTTGAGGCACCCAATTCCAATTTCACCACAGGAGCCCCAGGTGAAATTGACAGTGAGGAATGAGCTGATTGACTTTCTGATAAATACAGGTACAGCATCCTCTGTGGTGAGTGCCAAAGTGGCACAGAAGACCTCTCAGTCCATCCCAGTCACTGGAGTCTCCTGAGAAGTACAAAATCGTTCGTTCTTACTACCTCTAGAATGCCAACTAGGGGACCTCGATGTCCCTCACCATGGAAAAGGCAACTGGTTAGCTGGCCAAGCGCAAAGAGGGCAGCAAAGGAAGGTGGTTATCGAGCCATGATAGGATCACTTCTCCCACAGATTGACTTGTCAAAATACCAGCTGGTGTATTCAGAAAAGGACAAAGAGAGGTCCAAAGAGTAGGGTTTCATTCTGATCACACCTCGCCTTACTGGAAATGTAGCGCACAAGGAACTGTTTTGATCCCTCAGGCCCTCTTGGACACTGTGCTGTAGCACATTCCATTATGGGAGAGATGCCACCTTACAGTGGAGTCAAAACTATGCAAGGGGGCCTAACCTACAAAAGACCATCCAGCGAGTCACTCAGAATTGCATGATTCGTGCTAAAAATAACCCAGAGAGTGCTGTTAGACCTCCCCGGACGGGGAACCAACACAGAGAAACCTGCCCCACCAAGGACTGGCCAGTAGACTTGACTGCTTTGAGCTGCAGGAAACTTCAAATACTTGCTGGTGTTTAGACCCTGTCTCAGGATGGGTGGAAGCATATCCCATCTGGACAAAAAAAAAAAGCCTCCAAAGTGGTTAAAGCTCTCCTTAAGGAAATTATCTCCTGATTTGCATTAAATCATTACCATGAACTGGAAACTACATTCATCCTGGAGACCACAATCAATAAGAAAAACCGAGAAAATGAATCCTGCCTTTAAAAAGAGCATTGCTAAAATGTCAGGAGACTAATTTAACTTGGGATAAGGTCTTGCCAGTTGCCCTGCTACAGATCAGAGTGTCCCAGAAGCAGGCTTAAATTAAGCCCCTTTGATATATTGTATGGTAGGCCATTCCAGGTGTCTGCTTGGGCAGAAGAATGTATAAATGCTCTGAAAGACCTAGCAGCTGTCAATTATGTTAGAGCTTTAGGCACTATACTAACCTCTGTTCCTGAGTTTACCTCCAACAGCTCTGCCTATCCAACTGAAGCGTATCCTTTCCAACCCAGAGGAGACTTGAGTCCTGCTTAAAACTTGGAGAGAACAAGGGCCTGAACATCAGCTGCTTGCAAGGTGGACAGGACCACATGTCGTATTACTTACCGTGCACTCTTCCGTCGGATTAGCTGGGGTAAAGCCGTGGATTCCTTGGATTAAAGCAGCACCGCTGTCATCAGAAAACAGCCCAACTCCTAAGAGGCCTGGAGACCAATGGGTTTGTGAACTCTTTGAAGGCTTAAGGTTGCTCTTAAAAAAAAAAAAAAAAAAAGGTATTGAGACTGTAACTTCATTGTAGCTGGAGACGGGTCAACCTGCTTGTTTCATCTTACTCAAACGAATAGCACAGGGATCTTGTATAATTATGGCACAGTCAGAAAGTTAAAATTAATAGGTATGTACGGGCAACTGGAACCAAAACTCTAAGTCTGACTACAAATTAGACAACAAAGGGCTAAGGGGTTTCATCAGGTTCAAGTAGTTGTCGATAAAAAAAGGAAAGAGGAATGTACTACTGACTAAACGATTCTAATTTGCATTCCATAATCACCTCTTTGTAGGCACAGTTCAGCAGAGTAGAGCGGTCTTCCTCCCTTTTCACACAGGATTGTGGAATGGGTCATTGACAGTGGGGAACTATAATAGGAAAGGACCTTATAATATCAATAGAATACAAAGTTAATCACTAAAGGGATGTTGCCTATAAACTTAAATTATACATAATGGGAACCCTGCATCCCAGGTAACGAACCTTAAGGTAAAATACCTTTGTTTAGCTCACATTCCCACCTGGGAATGGCTGCAGGAAGAAATTGACATATCCCCTTCGGAGTCTGGCTGGAACCAGGACTTTCCCCCTCCCCTTTTAGTATAGAACTCTAACTAGGAAGATGGTTCTTTGGGGTGCTGGTCTGCCACCTTCTCAGTCGGCAGGCTTTCTGAATGAAGTCGTGGCTCCTTGTCCCAACATCTCACCCACTTGCTGCGGGGCAGGCCAACCAATCCAGAGCAGGAGGTTGAACTTGGTAACATTGCTTTTATTAGATATGATAATGACATTACAGCTACGGAAAAAAAAAAAAGTGTTTTTCAAAAGATGCACATAAGTATATAGGTGTGGAATGAGATGATGTCCAGGATTTACTTGAAAATGCTTCAGCAAAGAAAGGGAAGACTGAGGGAAGATGCGCCCAGCAGAAGGAACAGAGAGTGCGGAGCGCCAGAGACCAGCAAGGGCCAAGGCGAGGTGGGGGCGGGTGGGCAGCGGAGGGAATGCCTGGGATCAGGTCCTGCGGAAGAAACGTCCCAGGGTGGGGACAATACCCCCGAGGGCGTGGGGAGCTCAGTAGGAGAGGGACCGTTCGGGGCGGGGCGGGGGCGGGGCACAGGCGCCGGCCATGCGCGGGAGCAGCCTCCCCAGGCTTTCCGCCCAGCTCTGCGCAGGAGAGAGAAGGATGTGCACCAGAGCCGAGGGAGGTCGGGCATGGCTTTGCAAGGCTGGCTGGCTCTCCTTTCATCTTCCCTTTACCCTGTGCTGACAGGGAGTGCCACCTGCTCTGGCTTTGGGCACCCAGCGGGGATCACGTGAAGTCTCTGTCCTGGTGGAGCTCACTCTCCAGCTGGGGAGATGCACAAGAAACCCATGCAGAGGTGAAATGAGGAGTTGGGGTGACAGTGTTGGTGATAGAATATACAGGGATCCTGTAGAGTTTTCTACATGCTGTATCCAATTACCACAGAAGTAATGGCTTCAGACAACACAGAGTTACTGTCTTAGGGCTCTGTAGTTGGACTTCAGACTTGGGTCCCACCAGGCTAAGAGCAAGGTGTTCCCAGGGCTGCGTTCCTACCTGGAGGCTCCAGGGGAGAGTCCATTCCTGCCTTTTCCAGTTTCTAGCGGTCACCCGCGTTCTTCGCCTCTCTGTTCTCTTCCTCTCCAAAATGTGCAACAGCAGCTTGGCTCCCTCTCCCATCACATCACTCTGACTTCTGCCAGCCTCTTCCACTTCTAAGGACCCTTGTGATTACATGCACCCACCTGGGTCATCCAGGATCATCTCCTTCTCTTAAAGTCAGGTGACTAGTCACCTTAATTTCATCTTCAACCTTAACTTCCCTTTGCCATGTAACCAAACATATTCATAGGTTCAGGGATGAGAACATGCATCTCTTCAGTTAAGAGACATGGATCTCTTCATCCGCCTGCCACAGATGGGGAGACAGATGGAGATAGAGAAAGATGGAGGAAGAAAAAAGAGTATGAAAAGAGATACAGATCCTGGGTGAGAGGAAGGTTGTGGAGAGAGAGAGAAAAGAGACACCGTCCCAGGTGTGCTAGAGGAGTCCTCAGAAGGGTTTCATCTGCTAGGCGGACCTTCCCGGGAAGTTGTTCCAGGAGAGCCTGCGGCTGTTCAGGGTTGGGCCAATTTTTAATTGTCAGGGAGGAAGGAAAAGAGGAAAGAGGAAAAGAGGGCAGCTCTCAGCAGTTCAATCCTGCCAGCATTTCCTGAGCATCAAGGCTATTCGGGAGACTTCCCTGGTGGTCCAGTGGTTAAGACTCTGGGCTCCCACTGCAGGGGGTGCCGGTTCGATCCCTGGTCGGGGAACTAAGATCCCGCATGCCACACAGTGTGGCCAAAAAAAAAAAAAAGGCTATTCGGAGCCATATTCCTGGGATAGCACCTCCCAACCTGGGGCTCAGGGGATGTAGGCAAATGTAAGTCTCCTTGGTTGGGGGTTGGGGGAAGCTTTCACCAAATTCTTAAAGGGTCCTGGGACCAATAAAGTTAACTCCTGTCTTGAGGGTTATAAAATGAAGTGCTTAGAGTGTACGTGGCTGTAGCCACTTTGGAAAACAGCTTGACAGTTCCTCAAAGTGCAGTTACCATAGGACCCAGAAATTCCATTCCTAGGTAATGTACCTGAGAGAACTGAAAACACGTCTCCACACAAACTGTACATGGATATTCACAGCAGCATTATTCATAAGAGCCAAAAAGTGGAAACGACCCAAATGTCCATCATCTGGTGAATGGATAAACAAATGTGGTCCATAGCCATACAATGGAATGGTGTTCAGCCGTAAAAAGGAATGAAGTACTGATACATGTTCACTACGTGGATGAACCTTGAAAACATCATGCTAAGTGAAAGAAGCCAGACACAAAAGACCGTATGTAGTATGAGTCCACTTAGAAGAGGTGTCCAGGATAGGCAAAGACAGAAAATAGCAGAAAGTAGACTGGTTGCCTGGCAGGCGCAGGGGTGAAGGAGGGGCAGACGGGTAGTGAATGTTAACGGATACAGTGTTCCTTTTGGAGGTGATGAAAACGTTCTAAGATATCGATTGTGGCGATGGTTGTGCAACTCGGTAAATACCCTGAAGCCACTGAATTGTACAGATTAAATGGGTGAACTTTAAGGTATGTAAATTATCCCTCAAACTGTTCTTAAAAAGGAGGAGGAGGGGGCTTCCCTGGTGGCGCAGTGGTTGAGAGTCCGCCTGCCGATGCAGGGGACACGGGTTCGTGCCCCGGTCCGGGAGGATCCCACGTGCCGCGGAGCGGCTGGGCCCGTGAGCCATGGCCGCTGAGCCTGCACGTCCGGAGCCTGTGCTCCGCAGCGGGAGGGGCCGCGGCAGTGAGAGGCCCGCGTTCCGCAAAAAAAAACAAAAAAGGAGGAGGAGTGGCTCTTGGCCCTTAAAGTATCAATACAAAGAATTTCACCTGATCATCACAACCCTGAAAGGCGGGCTTGCCCTTCCTCCCATCTTACAGGGGGGCATGTCTCAGAGGTGAGGGATACCAGCCCAAGGCAAGATGGCTGGTTAATGACAGCGCTTGGACTTGAACCCAGGTCTTCTTTATTGGTCCTTCTTTGTCCTGTGGGCCACTCTGGAGTGTGCATTAGGAGGTGACAAGGTAAGTGCAGCAGATAAGGAGACATCTTCTTAGTAGGTGCTGGAGAGGGGTTTTGACAGGAGGAAAACCAGATAGTGGGGCAAGACTAAGCCCTGCAAATGCTCACCTGAGCCACACTCTATCCTAAGCCCTTGCCTCACTTAATCCTCCCAGTCGTGGGGAGAGGTTGTTTCTATCCCGTCCGCCCCCATTTTATCAATGAAGCCGGCTCAGAGAGGTAAAATTGCCTACAAAGGACACAGCTTGTAAGTGATTTGAACCACGTCTTCCTGACCTCGGGGCCTGTGATCCTTTCCCTCTCCAGGCTGTACTGATTCAGGAGGCCACTCCAGGGAAGGGGTGAGAACCTGCATTGGAGGCTTCGGGACAGAGAGATGCAGGGCTGGGTGAGGAAGGCCCAGTGGGGAGGCTGCAGGCTCTCTTCCCACAAGGCAATCTCATTTAGGGGTAGCCCAGGCTCAGTCACCCCCCAGGACTGCGGGTCTAGGAGGAGGGGCCTGAGCTGGGAGAGGCAGTGTTGGATGAGTCGATTCTGAATGCCTGTGCGGGAGGTGGGGAGCCAGAGAGGAGGCTGAACCTGCCAGGGAGAAGGCTGAGGATGGGGCTTTGTTCTGAAGAGATGAGGGGCACAGCCTAAGCTGGGCAAAGCCAAGGAGAAAGAGTGAGGGGAAGGGGACTCGGGGAGACTGGGTCAGGGGCCAGACTGGCTGGAGCTTCTGGGGGCAGAGGCCTGGATGCTTGTGTCCTTGTGTTCTGCCCCAACTAGATTCCCTACCCTTGCTTTTTCTCCTCATCCTTTCTCACAGACAACCCCCGCTCTCATCTTTCCAGAAACTTTGCTTTTGAGGGGGAGGCTGCAGTTTAGAGGAGGGAGGTCCTACACAAATAGTTAGGTCTGAACGTCAGCACCTTCCTGAGTCCCAGGCTCCTCTGGTGGAAGGGCAGTCCCCCACTTTTCCCATGTTTAAGATGGTCAGCCCGGCGAGGGGAGGGGCCCAGGTTTCTTTCTTCTTATCAGGATGGGGCAATGGAGGCTGGATCCCCACCTCCCCGGCCCGGAAGGCCCCACTCCATTGTCCCAACAAGAATAGAGAGGACAGCTTTGGAAAGTGACACTGTGAATGGTGAGGGGGCTGCTGGGGCCGTGACCAAACTAATGGGATGAGCTCCGTCACGCTGGGCCCGGCTCAGCGCCTGGGACGGCGACTCCTCTAGGAGAGTGGGGCTCTGCGCCCCTCCCCGGGACCCCCAAATCAGACCCCAGGCTTCCCCATTCTGGCCCTGGATCTCCAGAGTTGGTCTTAGGGGAGCAGATGCCTCTCCCCACCCCCAGAACCTCATTCATCAGTGTTTGAGAGGGAGTGAGGGGTGGGTCTAAGGCTGGGAGAAGATTCTAGAGGCTGGGAAAGGGGCGGGCTCGACCCCCCAGCTTTGCCCTCCTCTCACCTGCCCGCAGCCCTCCTCTGTCACTGCCCCAGTTGTCTCAGTATCTGGGTCCTGGCCCTGAGAGGAGGGGGCAGTGGGGATGGGGCGGGGAGGGGCTCAGGCTGGAGGCAGAGAGGGGCTCGGCTCCGGGGGAGACGGAGCAGGGACAGCAGCCTCCGGCCCGGCCCCCTCAGACCCCAGGCTCCCCGCAGCAGGGCCAGATCCCCAACACTGTGCCCCTGAGTGTGTGGGGCGGGAATGCCCGCAGCCCGGGGCCCCCAGGCTGAAGGCAGAAGGCCCGAGCTGCCTGGGGAGCAGCCGGGACTGAGGGGCCGGGCCTGTGGAGACACGGGGCCAGGGCTGCTGCTGCTCCGAGACTGGGGTGCGGGTGCGGGGCCTGAGGGCAGTGGGGGGCAGTGGGCGTAGGCCAGATGGGAGAGGTGAACAGAAGGATAAGGGGGAAGAGGTGGGGGGGGAGGTGGGTGCGGGGCGCCGAGCTGATGAGAGCAGAGGCGCTGGAACCTTGTAGGCAAGCAGGGAGGACAGGTATGTATGTACCTGTGGGCAAGAGCTGTGTAGAGGCAGAGACTGGGGGAGCAGACTTTGGCTACAGTCCCTGGGCTTCGCCAGGAAGGAAAGCGGGGGCTGTGCAGTCAGGAGGGGCTATCGGGCAGAGGGTCTTGGAGAGGCAGGGGTCAAGAGGGCTCCCCGCAGGTGTCCCGAGAGTCCCGAGGCAGCCCGAGCCCTGGGCCTGTGGGCTCTGGCCCCTCCAAGGCTGCTGTCTGCCTCCGCCCTCCGCTGGGCAGGTCCCTGCTCAGCCTTGTAGGCTGAGTTACCGTATCCACGCGTGTGCGTGTAGTCGGCGTCTAAGCACGTGGGTTCACAGCTCTGCTCGTGCATTTCTGGGCCCGGGACATTGGTGTCTGTTGCGTATTTGCGACTTTGAGTGTGTAGGGACATCTCTGTGTGACCTGTGTCTGTATCCTCTGCGAGAGTGTCTGGGATGGAGACTGTCTGGGTTATGGGGTGGCCTGTGAGGTTGAGCTTTGCAGTCCAAGTGTGTGTCTGTGAGTATGTGAGTGTGCTCCTTCCCTCATTCAGCGGCTGGGGTCGCAGCGGTGGGAGGGGAGAGCCAGGAGTCCTGGGAAGCTGACCCTGTGGGCAGACACGCAGATGGGCCGGCGGGGGAGAGAGGGGACGACCTCATTGTCCCCCGGGGAGCACAATGCCCACGCCTGGGCCCCTGGCCTCGCCATTGTGCCCGCACCGCCCCCCTCCCCGTTGCCAGGGCCCTGCTGAAAGAGGCCATCGATCACGGCGGCCCTGCTCCTCAGACTGTGAGGCCCTCCTCCCCCTCCTCCCTTGCTGCCCCCAGGTCCCCCCAAACTAAAGTCCTGCCTCACCCCTCGCCCAGGCCGAGAGGGGCTCAAAACTGAGGGGAGGTGGTGGGCCCCAGGAGGCCGCCGCGTCCAGGCCTCGCTGGCTGTCCCCACGGGTCATGCTGCAGGCTCTGAGCTGGCCTTCTTGCGGGAGCCGGGGGATGTGGTGGCCACGCGGGAGCGCCCACTGGTGCTGCCGTGCCGGGTGGAGGGTGAGCCGCCCGTGTCCATTTCCTGGCAGCGGGATGGGCTGGCCCTGGCCAACGACAGCAGTGCCACCCTGTTGCCCGACGGCTCCCTGCATCTGGCCACCCCGCCCTCCCGCTGGAGCCTCCCCTCCCGCGCCCACGAGTACCACTGCGTGGCCCAGAACCGCTTTGGGCGCCTTGTGAGCCGGCGGGCCTGGGTGCAGCTGGCAAGTAAGTGACTGGGCTGCTCCTGTGTGGGCGGGGGGACGAGAATGTGCAGGGGCACCCGCGGGGCACAGAGTTGCCCAGGATGGGCCTGGGCAGTGCCTGCTTGGCTGTTAGACGCAGTGTGCACAGTGCCTAGGGCACCAGAAGAAAAAGTGAATATAATAATAATGTGTTGTTATTTTATAGTGCTGGATTATACCAGTGCAAATGTAAAACAGAATTTTAAATGTTGTAGAGGAAGGCAAAGTGCTTATGGCCCAAAGAAATCACAGACGTGAGACTGCAGGGGTGCAAGCGAGGCCGTCAGCAGGGAGTGGCAGCCGTGGGCACAGAAGGGGAGCTGGGGCTCTGGGACAGAGTTCCTGGCGGCAGAGCTGGGGGCCAGCTCTCTATGCTCAGGTGGTCCCTGTGCCCTAGGTCTGTCGCACTTCCATCAACATCCAGAGTTCGTCGAGGTTGAGCTGGGTGGAGTCGCTTCCAGTGCCTGATCCGGGAGAGTGCTGGAGCCTTCCGTTTCCTGGGAGCACAACGGCACGACCTTGAGTACTGCCAGCCACCGGTGAGCAGCAGCGAGAAGTGGTGGGGTGGCAGGCTATGGGCCACTGCACAGCCACGGACCCCCGACTCCTGCATCCTCAGGGTGACGCTGCTGCCTCGTGGCATCCTCCACATCACCAGCGTGAGCCGGGCTGACGTGGGCACCTACCGCTGCATGGCACACAGTGTGGCCAATACCCGCCACAGCCAGGATGCCTGGCTGATCCTGAAGGGTAAGCAAGGACCAGGGGAATCAGAGTGGGCACTGGGCAGAGAGGAGGGTGTGGGAGCTGGCACCACTGGGAGTGGGTGTGGCTGATGTTGTATGTGGCACAAATAGTTTTGAGCGCCGACTACGTATGAGGACTGTGCTGGGTGTGGGAACATAGCAGTAAGCAGGCGGAACGGGCTGGGTCCATCGCTGGCTTCCCAGAGCTGGCAACTCAGTAGAGAGGGAGGTGCTATGGGAACCCAGGGCAGGGGCCTCTAACCCAGCCTTCGGCTGTGGGCAAGGGCTGCTCAGGGCCTCAAGAGAAAGCTATACCAAGCTGGCTGTTGAAGGGTGAGCAGAGAGAGGCGGTCCAAGGTCAGGAAGGTGGAGAGGGTGGCATTCCTGGCATTGCTTTGTGCAAAAGCACAAGGGTGAGAATAGCACAGTTCATGCAGACAGTTCCATGCTGCTGGACCACAGAATGGGCAGAATTCAGGGTAACAAAAAATTGATGTAGGAAAGGTAGGCGAGGCCCATCATGAAAAGGAGTTTGGACTTGATCCAGAGAGCAGTGGGAGCCCTTTATGGGTTGAGTGTGGGCTCCTGTGTCTCGGCTGGGAGTGAATGCCTGCGTGCGCTTGTGTTTGTAAGTGGTGGGCTTAGATGTACATATGCGTGTGTGTGTGTGCACATTTGCATGTTTCCTCCTTGGGGTGAGGATGAAAATAGCTTTGTACCTGAGATGAAACACCAAGAACGACCCCAAATGCAGGCCATGTGGGGGTGGGAGAGCTTTGTGCCCAAAGTGAGGGTCACAGCAGAGCCCCTGAAGAGTTGGCACCTAACAGGAAACGGAGGTAAGACTGACGCCACAGCCTGAAGCTGAGATGCCACCGGGGATGTGAAGGAAAGGCGTGCCTGAATCATCCACTAGGGGGCCCCATAGTATAGATAACAAGTGAACCTTGGGCAAGCATCAAGGCAAAATTTCACCAAAGGGTGCTTAGTTTTTAAACTGAAGACTGAAAGGGGAAGAGGGGGATCTGTTGTGTCTCTGCTCTGGAGCTGACTTAGAAACTGAAAGGGTGGGGATCAGGGGCTCCTCCCTGAGAGCAGAGGGAAGCCCGGGTGAAGTTCCTCTGGCTTCCCACTTCCTGTTCCCATCAACCATCCGGGGCAGGAGGGCAGGGCGGGATGCCAGGCTTCCATGATGATCAGTACTCCTGGCCAAATGCCGGGCTACGGGCAGGCACGGGTTCCCCATCCTGCTGCATGCAGAGGCGGGGAAATGAACGTCCAAGAGAGCTTCAGGCAGCTGAGAAGAAGCAGGTGCCTGCTGGGCGCAGAGGATCAACCAGTAGCTGAGGGTTCGTGGGTTGCCTATATATTAAATATCAGGAAAGGAGCTGAGGTCAGTGTAGACTCTTCCCCAGGGACAGGAGCTGGGTACCGAAGCCCCAGCCATTCACTCCTAAAACACTTCCCTGGGGCAGGCCTTACCCTGGGCAGGCGCCAGGGACACAGAATTTCCCAGGTTTTCGAGGAGCTCACAGCGGCAAGAGGGGTATGCTGTCAGCTGTCCGGTGCTTCCAAGATCCAGGTTTGTGTTCCGCCTCTGCCAGTCCCTCTGATGTTGAACAAGCTACTTAACCTCTCTGACACTTGCTTTCCTCATCTGTAAACTTGGAGAAATCACTGCCTTCACAGGCTTGTAGTGAGGATTAAAGGGGACAATGCATTTGGGGCTCACAGTATAATGCCTGGCACACGGAGAGGTTCAGCCAGGGATGTGTGAAGTGTCATCACATGGACCAGCTCTACATCACTGAACGGTCTGACCAGGTGGAACATGGTCTCCTTGGCCAAGGCCAGGACATTCCAAGACAGTCCACAGCCTGAACTAGAGCTTGTGGAAGGCAAACTGAGGAGTGCCTGGTATCGGTATATGATGGTGGGATGAATGGATGAATGAACGGAGAATGGGCGATACTATTCTAGGCCTTGAGGCAGATTTGAAGATGTGGAAGACTTTATACCAGTCCTTGAGAAACTTTCCCTTTAGAGACAAAATTTTGTATGAGTTTTTTTTTTTTAATCGTGCGGCTTGGGGGATCCTAGTTCCCCAACCAGGGATCAAATCCAGGCCCCCTGCAGTGGAAGCGCAGAGTCCCAACCACTGGACCACCAGGGAATTCCTGAGGAGTTTTTTTTTCCTTTTTTAAAAAATATTTATTTATTTGGTTGCGCCAGGTCTCAGTTGCAGCAGGCGGGCTCATTTGCGGCTAGTGGGCTCCTTTAGTTGTGGCATGCGAACTCTTGGTTGCGGCATGCATGTGGGATCTAGTTCCCTGACCAGGGATCGAACCCGGGCCTCCGGCATTGGGAGTGCAGAGTCTTAACCACAGCGCCACCAGGGAAGTCCCCAGAGGAGTTCTTAATAAGGGACATTTATGAAAAGGTTAAAGATAGGTTGCAAAGTCTCATAAAATACAAAGTGGTAAAGCAAGAATCGGGGGTGTCTGGATAAAGGAAAACAAAGGCCTGTTTCCCCCGTTGTTCACAGCTATTTGTTCCCAGTGTGGGAATAGCGCCTGGCGAATGGCAGCCCCCCAGTGATGATTCGTTGAATAACCTAATAAAATTGGAGAGGGTGGCATAAAATGAAGACCCAAACAGCAGTGTATTTCAAAAAACATTTGCATCCCTTCTGAGCAGTTGAGACACGCTTTCTTCTCAGGGGGGCCTGGCTTTCTTTCTGAGGGAGGGGTCTCCTGCCAGTTTTGTGGGTGACTTAGGGAAGGGGACTAGGCCCCTGGGTATCCCCCCAGGGTACCCCCCTACCTGGCCAGTTCATGTTCTGACACTGCTGCAGGCCCTCCAGGGGCACCCTGTAGCGGGGCATGCTTATTACACCCTCTCCTCTTTCCGCCCCTCCAGTTTAACTTGGGGCCTGCTTAGCCCTGATACAGGCAGACCTCGGAAGTACTGCAGGTTCCGTGCCAGACCACAGCGAATATCACAATAAAGTGAGTCACATAAATGTTTTGGTTTCCCAGTTCATATAAAAATCATGTTTACACTATACCATATCCTATTAAATAGCACTATGTCTAGATAAACAATGTACATACCTCATTTAAAAAATAGTTGATTGCTGAAATTGCTAACCATCATCTGGTAACGCAGGATTGCCACAAACCTTCAATTTGTAAAACAAACCAAAAAGAACGCAGTATCTGCGAGGCGCAATCAAATGAGGTACACCTGTACTTACTGCCACAGGCCCTTGGGCAAGCAATTTTCTCTATCTGTAAACCAGGAGTAAAATAGCACCTGCTCTGGGGTCTGGTCACTGGAGGACTAGAAGGGTCCTCCGGGAGCACAAGTTTGTGCTGGGTGCAGGGGGAGAGTGCTGCTGCCTGATCCCTCGATTTGCTATTTCCACCTCACAGTGGGATCCCCACGGCTCCTGCAGGAGCCCGAGTTTCTGTCTGGACCTCAGAACCTGACACTCACGGTGCACCAAACGGCAGTGCTGGAATGCATCGCCACAGGCCACCCACGGCCACTGGTCTCCTGGAGCCACCTGGGTGTGAAGCCGCCCCGTCCCACCCCGCCTCCTGGAGCCCCCAGCACTTTGCGCTTTCGCAGCTCTGACCCCTCGTCTCCCTGTAGATGGCCAATCCATCGGCGTAGAGGGCATCCAAGTCCTGGGCACTGGGAACCTCATGATCTCCGATGTGTCGGTCCAGCACTCAGCCGTCTACGTCTGTGTGGCCAATCGGCCGGGAACCCGGGTCCGACGCACAGCACAGGGCGTCCTGCTCGTGCAGGGTGAGCCCCAAGGGCCGGCCAGGGAGGGTCCTGGGGCGCCCCATCCCCCCATGGGAACCTGAATGGGGAGAGGGGCAGGGGCAGGAGGAAGGTGAGAGGCCGGGCCTCATAGCGCCCTCCACCTGCCATTGCCTGCCCAGCTCCGCCCGAGTTTGTCCAGTGGCCACAATTCTTGTCCAGGCCTCCAGGCAGCAGCGCCATCTTCACCTGCATGGCCCAGGGCGTCCCCGAGCCCCAGCTGGCCTGGTTGAAGAATGGGAAGGGGCTGAGTCCTGGGGATAACATTTGGCTAACCCACAACAGGTACCTGAGGTACCCCCGTCCCGCCCCCTCCACCCTGCGTGACTGCCGATGTATCCTCACCTGCCCCAGGCGTCCAGCCCCACCTCCTCCTCACAACACTCTCTACCACCCACACAAACCCCCTGCATCCACCCCCACCCACGGGAGGCTCTGCCCTGCCTGCTCCATACAAGCAATGTCCACACAAGGTGGTGTGTCCTTTTGCTTCTGGGCAGGTCTGTGGGTCTCACCACCCAACCAGGGCAGGGGACTTGGCGGGAAGGAGCCCCCAGTGGCTACGTCTGTTTTTCCCTTAGCACACTGATGCTGGCGGGGATCTCAGCAGAGGACGAGGCCATCTACCAATGCGTGGCAGAGAACAGCGCGGGCTCCAACCAGGCCAGTACCCGCCTGGCTGTGACAGGGGACCCAGGGCCACCCCCTGCCCCCAGGGGTCTGCAGGCAATGGCTCTCTCCACCTTTGCCATTCGAGTGTTCTGGGAACCACCACCCTCCAATGGGGACATCACTGGCTATGTGCTGCACCTCCGGCCAGTTGGAGGTGGGTGTGGGTGGGTAGACGGGAATCCCTGACCCCAGCCCACTTCTCCCGACTGGGGGTGTCCCTGGGCAAGTTTCTCTCACTCTTAGTGACCCCCAGACCTGTCTGGACACTGGCCAGGCCTCTGGACCTGTGGTCCTCTGGTACTTCCTTCTGCTCTTCAGTCCCTTTCTCATCCTGGCTCCCGACTTCAGCCCCCTTCCCTGCTCTCCTTGGAGACCTAGCTGAAGCTTTGTGCCCACTTTGTGGGGGTGGGGGATGTTTGTAGTGAGGGAGAGGGATGCTGGCTGCCAAGCTGCTCTGCTTTTCAGAACCAGCTGGCCCGGAGCTCCAAGAGGCCGTGGGCAAAGGCACCTTTGAGCATGTCTTCTCCAGCCTGGAGCCTGACACGGTCTACTCTATCCACCTGCGGGCCTACTCAGCAGAGGGTGCCAGCCAGGACCCTGCCTCCATCCACGCTTCCACCATGGGCAGCAGCGAGGGACACCCTCTCCAGGCTTGTAGAGCCCCTGGCCTCAGGCAGACAGGGCTGCCAAGCAGCTCATCTCATTTCTCTGCAGCCCCTGCTGCCGTTGGCTTCTCCACCAAAGTGCTCAACGCCACCTCTGTTCAGGCCTCCTGGGAGCTGCCATCCCAGCTGGGGCCCATCCAGGGCTTCAAACTCTTTCACTGCAAGCTGCCCGCTGCCCATTTTGAGGGGGCCCTGCTCCTGGCTAGCACTGTCAGTTCCTTCCTCTAAACAGATCTGGGTGAGGCCCTGAACCTTCTTGTGGCCCCTCCTCAGTGTGGTCTTGCCCCAGGCACTGAGCTTCCTGGCCCAGCCAGGCCTGTTCCCTTCACAATCTCCTGCTTCTTGCAGAGCCAGCCACCCTCTATGAGATCAAGCTTCAGACATTCAGTGGCAACGGGGATGGTAACAGCAGTGCGCATGTTGTCTCTTTGCGTGAAGTGCCCCTAGCCACCCCTGGTGAGTGGGGTCCCGTAGGAGGGTAGCAGGCCCGGGGTCAGAGCAGGCTCTTCCCATAGGACCTGTCAGTCTTCAGGGAGGAGGAGGGGCCTGAGCTTTGCCTCCATCCTGGTCCTCTGACAGATGGCACTGTGTCCAGAGTCCAAGGCTGGGTGCTCTTGCAGCCAGGATGAGAAGAGCTCGCTGCCTGGGGTTGTGGTGGGCATCCACGTGGGCCTGGCTGCCCTCATCGTTTGCCTCCTCCTGGGCTGGAGACATAGGTAAGGGCCAGGATGGCTATATGTGGAAAACTGCTAGGAAGACAGTCTGCACTATGGTGGCACAGGCCCAAAGAGCAAGAAAGGGCTTTTATCCCTGACTAATCTGTCTTACAAATAAGGACACTGAGGCAGAGAGGGAGGGCCAGTTCTTCTCACAGCTGTGTGGCATCAGAGTGGGAGGAGGCCTGGTGGGCTGCAGGAAGTGGGGCAGAGAGCACTGGGGCTCCCGAGGCAGAGGGCAGGCAGGTGGCAGAAGTGGGCCAGAGCTAGATCCCTGCCATCCTTTGCACGAGGAAGGGGCCCAGCCTCTTCCCCTGTGGAGTATGGAACAGGATGAAAGGCTGGAACCGATGGATGCTGAGCCAGAGAGAAGCCCCAGACAGGTCAGGGTGCTGACCCTCCCTATCCGGGCAGCCTCTTCTGCAGACAGGGGTCCCAAGAGTGCTGGGCAGTGCCTCAGACTGCCTTGGACAGAGCTGGGGGCTGCAGAGGCCAGGCTCCGAGTGGAGGGAAGCCGGAGGAGAAGACTGAACTCATCACCCACGTGAGGGGGATTCAGGTGAGGGGGACTGGGAAGGAGAAAGTAGTGTGCTTTGAGGCTCTGGGGCCGAAGCCTGATCACCGCCTTCCCTCTCAGGTGACCGTGGAGCAGCCGCCCTTAGCCTAGGGCCCTCCAAGTTGGCTCCCTCCCAGGTGCCACTAACTCCAGCCCCACCAAAGAATCTACATCACCTTTCCCTGCCACCCCGGAGTCAAGAAAGAACCAAAGGTCCCTAAGCCCCCCTCCGGGGAGGGTCAGGTCTGACCATAGGGCGAGAGAAGAGGTTGTGATTTCTGTTTCTCCCTTCTCAAGAAATGGGGAAATCTGTGTCTTCCCCAACACACCAAATAACCTCAAACTAAACCATGTCAGGTGGGAGTACTCTCCAACCCATTAGTCCTCCCTCAAAACCCCATCGAATATATCTCTTGATTCAAATATGAACTACCCAGAGATATAGCTTTAAAGCACCGCCCCCCACCCCCACCAAGAAGGGGACTCAGGGCAAGGGGCTCTGTCAGCAACTCCATCTTCCAACCCGAACCCCCAGTCTGAAATCTGTTTGTCTCCTCATGCCTAAGCTGGAGTCTGACCAGGGACAGGCAACCTGCATTCCTGGTGGTCTAAACAGGCAGGTGGACAAAGGGGCTGTCAAGTTCCTTGCCCCCTTGTCCCAACATGAGAAGAGTTCTGAACATCTAAGCTCACACACGCTGCTTCTCTGAGCAACCAAATGCCCATCTCCCCCTTTCCAGAACCAAAGCATTGACCCCTTTTTCTATTTTTGAAAGGAGATGATATTAGTTTGCGTTGAGGTTCTGGTGGCCTTGAATCCCTTGTAGAATGAGCACAGATGCTGTGGAGCACCCCACACATCTATTCCCCTCAATTCTAGGTGTCCAAAGACCACCTCTTCCCCACTCCTCCCTCTGACCTATGGCCCTCCTGGCCTCCTTGTCCCTCCTCGTCCAGCTCTACCACAAACCTAAAACCAAACCCCAGGCTCTCCCTCAATCTGCCTCCCTCCAAGGCTGTCCAGTATTGTGCCAAAAAGGGGGTAGGGTCTTGGAGGAAGGAAAACCCAGGTCTTAGGGGGACCCCAAACACTGTCTCCTCTGTGCTCTTGTAGGATGGTGCTCATACCAGTGACAAGACCTCCAGCAAGGCTGGGCCCTGCCCCTCCCCAACTGCACAAGGGGCGTAAGCAGCTTTAACTAATAAATGTGGCTGGCAGGGGACCAAGAGGTTAAGAACAGCCCCAAACTTCAGGTCCCTGAGGAAGTAACATCCTCTCCTCTGGGTGGGCCTGGTCTAAGAGCTTTGTTGGAAATAAACCAAAATGGAAAAAATAAATTAGGATCTGGTTAATGTTCTGGATTGAAAGGAAAACCTGGGGAAGTGGGGGTGATGACATGGTAAGACAGAGCGGTTCCAGATCTTTCAGGGCATGTTGCACTGAAGCTGGGGAACTACATATTCTGCAGTTTGCTAAGGAAATAACAGTGTGAGCTGTTTTAAGGTCCCCACCTGGAGAAACCAGCATGCTACAAAGGATTGTTACTGGAGTCTAGAGCAGTGTGATGAGAAGGGCCAAGGACAGCTAGGGTACACCTCTCCTTAGGACAGGATGGAGATCCAGCCTCTGGGTTAAATGCAGCCTCCTTACGGATACCTTTAGACCTTACGTCATCAGGTAATTTAAGTGGGGTCAGTGGCTTCCAGAACACTGGATCTACATAAAGGTGAGGGGAAGAAGAATACAGAAGTAAGGGCTTTAAATAATCAACACAATTGAAGAAAAGGGCACAAACTAAAGGTACCCCATTGACTGGAGGGGGTATAAGTCATAGCTAATCTCCAGATCGCCCCTAAAATTCTCCCACCAAACTGCCCCCCCTGCCCCCCCAAAACTA
>NW_020173668.1:2745393-2769833 GCF_003031525.2 Neophocaena asiaeorientalis asiaeorientalis | reverse complement strand
CACAAGGCACAGAAAAGTTTAGAAACCATTCCTTTCTTTATTAAACATAGCTTGCAAGTGATAAATATTACAAAGTTTTTTTTCTTTTAATCCTTTCTCCAAAAATTAGCTTATTATTTGAATCTGTCACTGCTGAAATGCTCAGCAGCATCTGAAACAGATGGGAGTGTATTTGCCTTTTTGAAAACCAGTTTCTATTGGTCTTAGTTTTTTCATTTTAATTCCCAAACACAATGCAGAAAATTAGAGTTTTTTGTTTTTTGTTTTTTTTTAAAAAAAGGAAACTTAAAGAGTTTCATTCAGAGAAAACCATTCCCCATCCCACCTCCCTGCTCCCCACCCCACCACCAATCTATCCTTCCACCTTCACCAGGGCTTCACCCACCATCCTATACCCTCTCCAGGCTTTACCAGCCAAGACCTAGAGTGTGGGAGTACTCAGCCCAGGCTGTGGGGAAATTGGGCCCCTGCAGGAGACAGCTGTTCAGAAAGCTGCCTTTAGGGGATTCAGATGATGAGATCTGAGGGAAGGAGACAAGATGTAGACTATATTTGAACTCTCCTACCAAGAAGTGAGTAAAGTTCTGCATCCTGTAGCTCACAAAGGGCGTGAGTGACCACCAACCTGGGGTATTCAGTGGTCAACCACCCTTGAGGGCAGCTGCTTGTGAGGTGGGGCTTGGGGCCTGGTCCCTGCCCTTGGATCACTAGAGACATGAGGGCAAAGATGTCACAGGTTTAACTGATGTCCTAAACATCACTCTGCTGCCTTTCCTAAACCAAAAGGAACAGTAGGGGCCTGGCAGCTCTCCAAGGGTACTGGTCACACATTTACCCACTTCAACACTAGTCACTTTGGTTTCCTCCATGGGTTTTCAGCCCAACACTTTCCTCACCTCAAGTTGTTTTGTAGGTGGGGAAGGAAGCATTTTAAACTTGGTGGCCAGATGATCTCCCTCTGTCTGCCATCACTTCACAAATAAGAAAACTGAGACCCAGAAAATTAACTCTACCAAAGGTCACATAGCAAGTTAGTAGGAAAGCCTGGGACTAAACCCCAGGTCTCCAGACTGTGCCACCACCCACCTCCCTTTGTGTTGTGGTTCTCTTTACTCTCCACAGTCCGGACTAAGAGCCTTAGCTTTTGCAGTAACCCAACCTCACCCCAATTTACAAAGATGGATATGGCTCTCCCTAGGGGAGACTTTCTTAGGATGACTTGTTAAAATCATTTCTATCATCCCATGACAATCCACCCTCAAAGGCCCATGAAACTAGCTTCTTTTTTGGGGTTGGAGGAAATCCCTTGCATAAGAAAGCTTGACACTGAATTTTGTTATATAGGTATATTGTATATATGCTGATGCAATCAGAGAAAAAAAACAGTGCAAATACAATTACAATTCATAATAATACTTGGTTTCAATGCCCCCGGGAACTGCCCCATTCCTCGGCTACCTCCCAACCCCCAGCACTTCCCCACAGTATCAACCTAATGCTGGGGGGGTAGGGAGGGTGGGCAGGTTAGGGTAGGGAGTGGGCTCTGCCAAGGCAGTGCTGGTGACCCGGAGGGACTACTCCAGGGTGGGGAGGCAAGGCACAAATTAGGGGTGGGTGGTGGGGGAGGTGGCATCTCTAAGGAGGGATGGGGTTGGGGCAGCTGCCAGTCTCAGTGTGCTGGGCCCGGCCCACTCCCCTACCCACCCTCCACAGCCCTGCCTCCCTACCCCCACCCCTTCCCCAGAAACCCTTTTGCACGGATCATACACAAACGGGCACATTACAAAATGACATAACACAGTTTCACAATATCCATGGCTAGGGCTTTTTTTTCTCTTTTTCAGTTTTTTTTTTTTTCTACACAATGTACAATTCCTTTTAAATGGATCAAGAAATAGCTTATATACACGAATGAGTCCTTGTTATAACATCTCGGCAGCAAATATCGTAAGCTAATGAAGGTCTTGTTGGAGGGGAAGGGAGCCTAGGACTGGGGTGTGGGGTGTGGGGTGTGGAGAGAAGGTTATGCCTTCTGGAGAAGTGGGGAGAAAAGGGAGTGGTTGGGGAAAAGGAACAAAAGTAAAATATCAAGAAGCATCTTTACAAAGCAGTTCTATAGCTAATTCCTTTTAAAGGGGAAAGGAAAGGTAACCAAAGCAGGAAAACATTTATCTCTGTGTCTTAAAAAAAAATTGTCTACCATACATACATCCAAAAAATGTGGAAAAAGTACTTATTCCAGGGATGAAAGAAGTCCAGATGCTGTGGTCAAATGACAAAAAAAAGAAAAAGAAAAAAAAAAAGACAAATAAGGACCTCTGTCCCTCAGTTTTACCCAAGCCTTACTGCTTATCCACCCATATCAGGCTTCTAGAGAGTAAGCCACTGTCCATAAACTACTACTACTTTTAAAGCCTCTGGGGATGGAGGAAGCCAGGCAAAACTGGTGGGATCCTCACTCTAGTATCACCCTGAGCTTCAATGCTCCAGGGGTAAAATAACTCTGAACAGAGGGTCTTTCCTCCTATCTTTAGGGCATGAGGTTTAGTGTCTATGGGGCCCAAGGCCTGGGGATGGACAGCAACAATAGACTTGGAGGGACACAAGGCAATCAGTGGTGAAAAAGTAGAGAAATGAGGAAAACAGAAGGATGGGGGAGAGGAAGGAAAGGGAGGAGGTGGAAGGCTAATACTTTACCATGATTAGGGGAACCTCACCCCTGTCACTAATCCCTGGGAAGGGTATGAAAATGGGGAGAAGAGAGGGTAAGAAATCAAACCTCAGCGATTGAGCAAAGGGTCACGGAGCTATACTAGTCAACAAGCAGCCTCTGTGTAACTGACCCTGAGGGGATAAAAACAGGGAAGACTCCATCCTCTCCCCTATCGCCTCAGCACCTTGGCAGGCACTCGACTACAGGCTTTCCTTCCCCATCATCCCCCATTCTCGACACATATTACTTCCAAGCCCCATTCAAAGGTGGCCTGGCTCCCAGGGAAGGGACTCAGCTCAGGGCAGGGACACCCCCCAGCCAGACGGTATTGCACATTCTCTGTTCCTTATTTTTAATCTCAATTGACAAACTTGGGTACCTCGTACCTCTGAGCACCTCTGAGCTGGGGGAGGGGAGACATAACAGAAATGGCACTTCATCATGGGGGCTGGGGGGGGGAAGAAGCTAGACAGACATGCCACAAGGCAAGATGACTTGCAGGGAAAATATTTTTTTAAAAGCTTCCAATTTTGTGGAAGAGGGAAAAGCAAAACCAAACGATTTATCCAGTGCTTTCAAAGCACAGAGGGCAAAGGAGAGATGTAAGAATATATCTTTATATATATATATATAATTTTAAAATAATCCCAGACCCAGTTCCACTAACCCCCCTCCCTCTCCCACCACTTACAGTCAGGGGTTCCACATTCCCCAGAAAAATACTCGAAACGACCCCATCACTACCTGTTACTAGCGTCTAGCTTCCAGATCATTTCACCACTGGGGGAGCCCAGACACAGGCTGCATCTCTGCTCCTTTATTAAGTGCTCAATGAATTTGGGGGAAGGGAGGAAAGAAAAAAAGCCAGGAAGGCCCGTAGGGCCAGTATAATCACCCACAGTGGCTCTGGAGTATGGGGAGTAGAGGCCAGTGTGGGGGGAACTGAGCCTGATTCCAGCTCCTTCTCCCATCCCCTCCCCAAACTTTATGGGGAGGATGTGCAGTTTGTGTGTGTGTTAATTTTAAAAGTGCCTTCTTACTTTAAAAAATTATTTAATTTTAAAAATAAAAGTGGGGGACCTTCCCCAGGTTGCTTTCAAGGGTAAAATGTTAAACTCCTCTCTTCATACCTCTTTGCTGAGAGTATCCCTTCCTTGAACTCTGGCAGCTTCTACGGCTGGAGAGGCAGGTGGGCATACACTATGAGGAGAGCAGAAACCTCTACCTTTAAGGGGCTTCCCTTACCTCAAAAACAGCCTGGTCCCCTCCCCCTTCCCCCACAGTATGGGCAAATGGGATGCTAATCTCCCCAATCCCCAGAACAGCAACATTGCACAATTCAATTCATTCTCTACATTAGTAGCACTTAAGAAAAAAATAAAAACAAACAAAAAAGCAAAATTTATAGAATTCTGGGGAGAAAAAAGACCACATCTACTTGTGTAGCACAAGTCCAGGATTGGTTGTGACGTGAATTGTCTGGCTTTGAGCGGCTGGCTCTGCAGTTAGTGCAGCAGGGTCAGGGCAGCTCCAATCTGTTAGGTGCCCTCACCCTCATCTCCTGGCGCTCAGAAGGTAAAGAGACAAATGGGAAAGTCGCAACTGTTGGGAGGGAAACCCCTCTTTCTTTCTTCCTCTATTTCCTCCCTTTGACATTTCACTCACTCATGTCCATCCAATGTCCAGGACACCCAGCAAAGTCAGGCTAGGAATAGCCACTCCTCTATATTACAGATGGGGCTGTGGTTACCAAGGGCAGATTAGGATTTAAAAAAAGAAAAGAAAAGAGACAGGGATGGGGGAGAATTTTACAAAGAAAATAAGATGAAATAATTCGGGGCTAGTTGGCCTGGAATAGACTCCTGTATCTCCACTGGGGTCAGGAGACCAATCTCATTCCCCCAGCATCCAGAAGGCCAGGACCTGGTCTCAGTCCTCCTTGGTTCAATATTATGCTCATTGTCACGCCCCTTTCTCCCCCTTCTTTATGGGTCAATTCTAGGGTGGTTAAGTTTTAAAGCTTCTCCTTCCAGGCTCTTTCCCCTCATTCTTAGAGCCCAACTTCAATACTCAACACTGCCTCCAGAACTGTGCAGCTCAGAGACACCCCAGAGCGGGTGTGCTATTCCTCCTTGTTTGATGCCACCACCTCCCCCTGACCCTGGGGTTAAGTGCATTAAAAACTTCTGCCCCTAACACTCCCAGTCATGTCCTACTTGGCAGTTGGGGACCCTACTGCAATGCTCCTATCACTTAACTGAATATCTCAGTGAGAGGCCCGCGTACCGCTTAAAAAAAAAAAAAAAAAAAAAAAAAGACGAAAGAGAAAAAAAAAATATTGGGGGGGAAATAAAAAGGTTTAACCGTCCACTGAACAAAGGGACGACACACAACATCATTAAAAATGATAATAATAATTAAAGCATAAAAACAAACTTTAGAAACACACGTCAGAGGGCTTGGATTTCTCCCCAGGACCTCATTCTGACCTCTATCAGAGGCAAAGATCCACCTCACTGTTATAGAAAACTGAAGAGAGAAAGTGGCAGAAGAACAGATCGCAGCAGTGTGAAATAAAGAGGAGGTGGTGGGGCAGGGCGTGTGTTTTCTTGTTGATTTCTACTGTTTGTCTTCTGTTTTTCTGTTTTGTTTTCCGTGTATGGTAGGCACCAGTACAGGCACTGCATGCGACGGAAGTTGGGGGCAATGGGAGAGGAGAGGAGTAAAGGATACAAGGTTGGGGCAGTACAAGTGGAACAGGCGTTATTTCTGTCCACTGATGGACTGCGATATAGACCGGGGAGGGATCATGTCTAAAAGGTATTCCCGCTGTCGGTCTGCCAGACTGGGGGCTTTGTGTCCTCCAATACCAGTGTTCAAGTATGCAATGTTGACACCTAGACCCAGGAGACAAAAGTGGAGCACAGGTATTAAAAGAGGAAATGACACCTTCTTCCACACTACCCTGGGGCTGCAGTGGTGGAGATGCAGAGGAAACATTAGAAGTTGTCTACATCTTTGCAGACTCAGTTAAGCTTTATTTCAGTAGCAACTACCCACCCTGCTCCCAAGCTTTAGGAAAGGTCTTCCCAAAACTTCAATCCTACCGGGAATAATAAACAGTCCTCATGGTACAGAAGAGTCAAAGAAAACAGTGGTGAAAGGAAAATAATCAAGACAAAGAGGGAATTACTGAATCTGCTTTGGTTTTGGGCCTGCTGACTGTAAAGAAGCATCCCTGGGTCATTCAAACTGGATCAGGACAGTTAACCCTGCTATTCTGGCCAAAAGAGATCAATAACCGCATGCACGCTAAGAGGGCACACTAGACAGGACTGTGTCATTTTCACCACTAAAACCCTAGTGTACTGTGCCTAGCATGTAATATGGATTTAGCAAACCTTTGCCAAATAAGAAGAGTGAAGGGAGTAGGGCCTAAAGAGCGAGCAGAAAACAAAAGAAAGAACAATTCACCTAAAGGGGCTGCTAAAGAATTGCATACTAATTAGTATGTTAGAAAAGTTCTCAGATCAACCCTTCTTACCTGGCATACCAAGGAGGCCACCTGGCACAGACAGCTGGGGTGCCTGTGCAAAGTTGGAAAGCATCGAACGGGCAGACGTGGGTATACCACGCTGGAGACTGCTTTGGGGCTGTGGAGCCTGCAATGAGGAGGAGACAAGCGATCATAACTTTACCATGATGGAAGGTGTAAGGGGGAGGTAAGGATATGGGAGTACAGAAGAGCAGTATGATTTTCGGCAGAAGAAAGGACAAATTGAGATAAATGGCTGACAAAACCTCAAGAGAAATCCTCACCTGTCGAAGCGTATGATGTCTCATTATGGTCTCTTGTTTACTGACACTGGACACAGCTGGAGCCGTAGTGGGGGAGAGTGCTGCCTGCTGCTGTAATCGCTGTTCAATTTCCTGTTGGGAGTCATCAGGTCAAGTTGGGCAGGACAGCACCCAATTTCCTAACCAGAAAACCTAGAGGTCTTCTTATCTCTAATGTTGCCAGCTAGTTGGAGGGATATGGAAAAGGCAAAAGAGTTTGGTGGGGTAGGTGAACTAAGATCTCTGGGTACAAGTAACCTACACACTTCAATGATTAGGAATCCCTCTCTCCAAGAAAGCTGGCTCTCAGAAGTTGGCTGGAGAGATCTGGGTGTTGGCGATGAGCTGACTAATGTAATTAATTAAGGCTGATGAGTTACTAAGTTTTATTTTTTGACTCTTGTCTACCCATTTTCCAGGAGACCCATGATGCTACCCAGAGGGGTCTGATGGGTGGTGGGGTGGAAAAGAATCTGAGCTTCCCAACACATCTTCCCCACTCCAAGATATTCTCATTCTATTAATACTATATGAGAGTTCACACACTCTAGCAACTACTAATCTTCATTGGGCTACTTTATAATCTACCCTTTCCTTTGTCATTTCTTTGTCAAATATGGACTGCAGATAATTACTTCTCTCAAAGAGATTTCTAGTACAAATATAAATCCCTCTCACCAAAATCCATTTGTTTAAGGAAATGAAATCAAGAATAGAGGAATTATTTAGTACTACCAGGGAAAGCCAAGAGTCTCAAGCCTTTGTCCCTTTCCCTTAAGCTCAGCCATATGTCATTATGCTCTTACCCAATCAGAAACAGCCAAATGGAAATGGGAAAGGCAGAATGGTAAGAATAAAAAAAGGGAACCCAGACCTCTAGGTTCTAGGAACTTAGATTCAGAAACCTAGATCACCTGGACTGTGGGGATCAGAGAGACAACTCCTCTAAACTAGAAAGAACTGACTTTTGGGAAAACCAAACCTGGGCAGGTGGCTGGTGAGAAGTAGTCAGAATTCTTACCTGTTCCTGCTGTAGGGCTTTAACAAAAGCATTTTTCAGTCGGTTGGTGTGTTCTGCCTTTAGAGCCTTCTTCTGGTTCGAGGTCATACATTGCTCACATAGAATCTTACCATTCTTTTCTTGCTTCCAGTGAGGGGTGAAATCTGTGCGGCACTGGGCACAAACAAAGGGTTCAACCCGCAGAAGTGAGGCACAGCTTTTCCCTAGATGCCAACAAAAAGAATAATCAGTGGTTTCACATTTCCTCTGTATCTCCTCTGTTTCTTTTCATCAGATGATCTTTTTCCAGGAGTTTACTCTGCTGAATTAAGAAAGAGCCTCTATAATTTATAAAATACTTTTATTTCATTTGATTGCAACAAACCATCACTTTAGGGAATTAGACAGTACCATCCCCATTTACAAATGAGGAAACTAAGTCTAAGAAACATAGCTCCAAAAGACAAAACTGGGACAGGAACCCAAGTTTTCTGATTTCCTGTTACACCACACTGAGAAGAAAACGTGTGTCAATTCAGTCAAAGGGCTCCACCTAATTCCGCCAGTACTTTTGCTTCTTAGCATCTCTTTACCTCAGTCTACACTTATCTCTATCATATACATTCATAATTTTTACCTATCAGTGTCTGAATTATTCACTTTGTGATCTATTTATAGCCAATACTGAGCCCTTTAGGCACTTTCCTCAGGTGTTCCCCTAAGTCCTTATGTTTAGAAATTCAGGCTTAATAACTTTTGTCAGAAGAGACTGTGTGATGTTATTAATACTTTATAGTTCAGTGTTGGCTTACAGCTTTTATGTGGTCCTAGTTATCTTTATCAGTCTATTTTCTCAACTAAAAGCACTCAAACAGCAGGGACTGAATATAATAATGCAAACACAATGCCACATAAACACTAACATTAAAAATAAGTGTTCTAGTCTTCAAATTATGCATGCATCACGCTAGGCACATTTAAAAGAGCTAACGATATACTGCAAAAAACAGACAAGATATACAAAATACACAGCAAAAATATTAAGTCTAAGATACACAGACACACAAAAAGCTTTTTGATACGCTGCTCCTAAACAGTCTCCGAATCAGAGACAGGAGGTGGTTTGGCAATAGTAAAGAGAGATTATTTAATATTACACAGTACCATGCGATACTCTGCCCATATCAATCAGGTCTGACAACTTCTTGTTTAGATAAAAAGACTGACCAACAAATAGCCTTACCTTGGCTGTCGATGACACTCTGTACGACTTCTTCCAAGCCTACCATGTAGATGAACTCACTATTGGCTGCACTAGGCAGGAAATGAAGCAAGGGAGCAGGTGGTTTAGGGGGTGGAATCTCCAGGAGTGTCTTTTCCAGCTGTTTGCGAAGAGCCAATTTGGCTGCAGCCTGTGAGTTGGCAGCATCGGTCATGGCGCTGGGGCTAGGAAGTGGTGAGGACACCCTGTTCACGGTCCCTGGCTGAATATGGGAGGCAAGGTTCATATAGATGGCAGAGGATGTTGTACGCTGACAGGGAACAGAAGAACTTGACTGCTGAAATAGATTGAGTATAGGGGTCAGTGATGGTATGTGGGAGAAAGAACCAATTCTTACTTTCGTGGCAGAGAACACTATCTGATCCTAGTCTGAACTACTTAGCTTCCCCCAAGCTCAGAAAAAGACAGGAGGTGTCCAACTTCTCCACTGCTAAAGGACTCTGGCATGTAAGAAAGGAGAATGATAGTGGCTACTAAAACTGCTGAGAGAGAGACTTCTCTGGTTGCACAGTGGTTAAGACTCCGTGCTCCCAATGCAGGGGGCCCCGGTTCGATCCCTGGTCAGGGAACTAGATCCCACATGCATGCAGCAACTAAGGAGCCCGCCTGCTGCAACTAAGACCCAGTACAACCAAATAAATAAATAAAAATAAAACTGCTAAGAGAAAAATAAAGATTTGGGATGCTTTGTCATACATCCTTTATGCTTCTTATTCCTTAGGTCCCTCTATCTCTTTCTTCTAGGCAGATTTTAGCTTACTGCTGCTCTGCTGCATATAACATTTCTTCTCTACTACTAAGTAATTCCTCAGTGTTTCCACTTTGGGGACCACTGTCAACCCACCAAAATTACCTTTGTTGTCCTAGAGTTTCTCAGTGTCCCAAAACTTAAAATCTATGGTCGTTTCAACAGGGAAAGCAAATAAAAGATTTCTCTGTTTCCCCATGAGGGCTCCCTCTTACCGGTTGGTAATTGATGGCGGGATTCATATTGGGTGTTGTGGTGCGTACAAGGCCAGGCTTAGGTGGGCCCCGCTGACCCTGTAGCTGGGCTGGGTTTGGCGCAATCACACGTTGAGACATTAACATGTGTGGGAGGGTGGTATTGGTCGCTGAACGGATAACACTGTGACCCTGAAGGGCAAGAAGAGGAAAAGAGATAGTCATAGCGGTAAAACGCTTCTCAAAATGCCAAAGAGAAAACACTGCCTATAATACATAGCTAAGTGGAAACACAGAAACATAGTCAGACTTGGTAATTTTGTCTAAGGATCTATGGGGATAAATCTACCATCACTATAAAACCTGATTAGTGGTTAGGAATTCCCTAGCTTCTTTGGTATAAACTATTTAACCCTCTATGGAAAAGGGCTAAGCCGGAAACCTCTGGAGAAGAAAGACTACAGTGGGAAGATTAGTTATTCATCCTTCTCCTGCAGACTAAATCATGCCATTAAGGACCAACAGAATTATCTATGGTAATAACACCTCTATCAAGGCCAGGTTCTTCTATGATCTTACAAAAGCCCCAATACAGAGATAGGATAACAGGGCCCCCTGAAACTAAGATCACACTATGGGTCACATACCTGCAATGTCCTCAAATTCTGTTCAACCCCTTGGGCCCCAGGCCGGGATGGAAGCTTGGAGAGGCCTTGCTGTCCCACATGGGCAGGAGATGGCTGAACAATAGATGCTGCATTCTGTACAACTGGAGTCTGTGAGAGAGAAGAGAAAATGAGACAGTGGAAAAGGCTAATAATCGGAGGCAGAAATTTGGTACACTTCTAGACTTTCAAAACTCCTTGTCAGTCTGAAGCTCCTGTTGACCAGGAGGGAAAATAAGAAAAACAGAATCACTGTTTTCTTGATTAAGGCCCAAGATTAAAAAAAAAAATCACTATTCCTAGAGACTAAAAACCATGGAACCAGAGAAGAATGAGCCACCCAGCTGAATCTACCTGGGGCAGCCCATTCTCAAACCAGTTTTTCTTTGCTTTCTGCTAGTCCCTTATTTCTCGGACAGAGTACCTTCTGGACGACATTCTCTTTCTGTAGCTGACTCTGTCTCAGTTTCTTTAACAGCACCAGTCGGGCTTCTTCCAATCGCAGCTCATCTCTCAGCTGCTTGATGAGCTGCTGCCGTTCCTCAATGCCTTTCCCCTGAGGAAACATGGAGACTATCAGCTATGGTAGCAGTTACTCAGAGTCCTTTCCTGCAAGATGATCTCTTCTTTTAGGTCCCAAACCTCCACCTTCCACATGAAGCACAAGGGGCAATGGAATTGTTATCTTTGTGTCCCTAGCACACAGTCTGGCACAGTGCCTGGTATTCAGTAGGTACTCAAAAACTGCTTACAGAATGAAAGAAGAGACTACATATAAATGCTAATTAACCAGATTCCTGGCAAAATAGAAGAACAGCCAAAGGGAGATATTGCTTTCCTTTAAAATAATGTTTCTCAATCTTTTAAAGCCATGTTTCCTCTAGAAATACATGAAAACTTAGGAATTCCTCCATATTCCGAAACCCAGGATAGAGTATAGAATGTATCCTTCTAGCTAAGAGTTTACTTTACATGACTTGAATTATGAAGTTTTCATTTTCCAAAGAAATTATATTGAATATGCATTTTCAAACTCTCTTCTCCACTTGATTCTAATAGTTCCCTCTAAAAGGGCACACCCTTGAGGTTGAGAATCACATATGAAGAGTTTCATCAATGGGCAGTTTTTAGATCCAAAAAGTAAACACTAAAAAACCAGACATGGGACTCTCAGGGAATTAAAGAGAATAGTAGAAGCAAGAAATGAAGAAAGGAATCTTTCTTTTCTTTACCTTAAACATCTCTAGGTTGGCTGCTTTGAGTCTTTCTTCCATTCGGGAGCTGGAACGGGGACTGGAAGCCTCATTATCAGACAAAACAATGATGTCTGGGGAGGGAGTAAGCCTTCCTCGGTCTGGCTCACTAGACAAGAGAAGAAAAATTAAGGTACTTCCAACAGTGAAAGGTCATAGAAAAGTTCAGAAAACTTTTCTACACTGACCAAAGAAATCCAAGGAAACTTAAGTCTGTCCTGATTCACTCAGGGAAAGACAGAGACATCCAAATCAAAGGATAAAACAGACACCAAGATGTAAGTGATGACAAAACCTCAGCAAAAGTATTTTTCCCATCTAAATTCCTTACAGAAGATGCAGACAGAAAGACACTAACTGGCTTTAGGAATGGGAAAAAGAGATGAGTGTTTTTATCACACTGATTTTAATCAAAATTCCAAATGTTTTCCTTATATCTCAGTCTCCTTTTGGGTTGTCTTGTTAGTTACAGAGAAGGTCAAGAAAGAAATGGTTAGCTTCACAGGGGAAGAAAGACAAAGGCAGTAGAGCCTACTTGTCCACCCCAGATACAGATGACACACTGCTAAGGAGGCAACCCATGATACTGATAACATGGTCCTGCCTATCTGATGATTTACAAAAAAGGAGGTTACATGACAACTCCTTTGACAGTCTATCCTGTCAAGAGTTAAGGCCAAAAGAAGGTACTGTTGTCAATGGTTTGAGAGAATGGACAGTGCTAAGTATAAATGTCTACAGCCTTCTGGAGGACTGAAACTCCAGAATTAAATACATGGGACTTGCACCTACCTGCAAGTTCTACTTAGCATCTTCCCTCAGAAAGAAACTGTCTAGAAATAACTTTGAAATCTAAATCTTCCACACTGGCTATGCCTTATGGCCAATCCTATTTATTAGACAACTCTGGTTTTGGTCTTCCTGGAGCAAGCCTTAAGAGCATCTTGTCCCTCTAAAATCATGAGAAATGGCACTCACTGCGTAAGACCTGGATAACAAGAATCCTGCAAATTCTAATTGCCGTAGGTTCCCAAGTCAGCGGCCATAACCTCTAACTCTCCTCTGATTTCTTAACTCAGAGTTATCTTTGCTGACCCTACTTCTTTGAGATTTATAGTGTATAGTCAGGAGTATGTAGGTCTAAAACAATGTGTTCTTAGATCTTATTTAAACAGGTAACTCAAACCCTTTATAACCACAGATATTTATAGTCCTAAGAGCCTCTGACCATTTCTCAGGGCCTCTTGTCTCAGGTACTGTTGGGACTAGGATGCCTTTTGCACAAGGCACCCTGGATGGTTGGGACAGGCATTCAATTCCTCAACAGGGTAAAACTGAGTTACTAAAACAACCAAATTTAGCTGAGGAAATAAAGTAGGGAGACAGTCATAATAATGACCATCTTGGGAACTACTAAGTTTGTCTGGATTGCTCTATAACCACTGCTCACAGACACAGCAAGCTGAGAATGTAGGCTTACAGAAAAAGAAGTCACTGGAGGGAGAAAAGAACCTTCCACTCTCTAACCCCAAGTTCCTGGAGTAATGGTCAGGCCTAAATGAAGAGTTTGAATTTTTACTTATCATTTCTATATTCCCTCATGCCCCCCCTTCCCCATCCCTAACAAGAACATGGATGAACAACTTTGAGATCTGGTAGATTTCTACTTCTTCTACATGATTCCCCAAGGCTTACACATCGACAGTCAGAACTCTTTCCATCCTGGTCCTGGCTGGATACACACCTCACAGATTATTTCTAACCTAAGGAATTCTTCCTTGCTCAAATGAGTGCCACCTACTGCTTAAGGACTGTCCAGCAACAGGACAATCAGAGACATTCCTACAAGGAGATTTTGGAACTGAGCGACATTTATGAGGAAGTAGTATCTGAGAAAACCCTAAATGATATTTTATTCCCAGATATAATGAGACTCACATTAGATAGATAGCACAGGTAAGGCAAAGCCCAAGTCAAGTTTCATTCTTCAATTTTTTTTTTTTTTTAACTTTTGACCTGGAATTCTGGCCTCCTTTATTAAGCTTTTCCGGGGACAGAAATTATTTTGCTACTTTCCCAAACACATATACGATTTACAATATTTGGTGTTCTTAAGTATGAAACCCTACCAATTAGATAATATTAAAAGCCAGACTTGCTGCTGACATCATTTTGTGACTCAGACTGGCAAATTCCCAGAAATTATAAAACTCCTAATCCTTATCCAGGTAGTAAAAACAAAACCAGAAAGAAAACTGCCATGTCTCGACAGCATTCCAAAACATAAGCAGTGTTGGTTTCATGCATATCTTATTTCACAGATATCATAACTTGCCCAACTGATGGCAAAAAAAAAAAAGATATTTAGGCAATTATGGCTATCATGTCAAGAGCCCTTCCTTCTTTCTGCTTTTAAATTCCAATTCCCTCCTCCTTTTTTATCCACATCAAATAAACCATTGTTCTCCATGCTGAGCAATCTATCAGTCTAGTTCATTCTTACAATAAGCTTGAGGCTAAGTGGAAATAGCTGTCAGTATATCTGGTCTGGTGAAAGGGAAGAAGAACGACAGGGTAGATAGGGCCCATTTTTTCACGCAGAATGGGGATCTAGATGGTTTACATCAAGCCTCTTTTCCTGGAGACCATTAAATACAGTTCCCAGTTTCCAAAGAATCAAGTTTCAAAAGTTCATTCCTCTAATAAAATTAAACACACTGGTAGAGTTTTCAGGGTACTCTTTTCAATACAGAATTTATCTGTGATACACTGTAATTCCAACAGAACTGAGATCTTATCAAAATGTGTAACAATGTTTCTATGAAAAACACATTTTCAGTTCCAATGTGCATGTAAGGAATCCACCTAACATTTCTCCTCTTCATTGTCCCCAGTGAAGTAGGATTAGTCATTTGCCCCAGAAGGTTAAGGGTGATTATGGGGCAAGTGGGTTACTCAGGTGCATTATCTCATTCACCCACTTTTCTTTTTTTCTAAAAGGATCTAAGGATTAATCTACTTTCATAATACTCTGCCGATACTATGTATAGCTCCCAAGAATTTTTCTCTTCTTCCACAACCACTAGAGAACTTACCTGAAGTTTCCTAAGGGTTTTAATGCTATTACCAAGAACAATGTTCCCCTATTGGGTGTGGTTTAAAAAAATAATTCTGGGACAATACTAATAAGTAAACATTATAAGGTAGAGAAAGAAACCCAAGTAAGATTGTAAACCATTCCTTCCTTTTTTCTTCTTTCTGCATCAGTCCAGCTTAAGGATCCTGCTTTAGACCAGTCCTAGGACAAAGTCAGCAAGGTCAACTGGAGGGCAACTGAACAGTGAAGAGTAATTCTCATGTCTATCAGGTGTTTCTGAAACATGAATAAACTGAATGTTCTTAAAACTAGGGTTGTCTATACTATGATTCACTGTTCAGGTAGACTCTAACCTCAGGCAGTTCTAGGTACCTCTTTATATTGTGTTCTCCACAGTTCCAAGTACTCAACCTTGATCAAGACCTGTGAAAACATGTGCTTGTGTGCTGTGTGTATGAAAGAGCACAAGCATGAGGGTACTCATATAAGTGAATGTGTATGCACATATGGGGCTTGGGGAATGTGGCACAAATGAAGTAAGAATGTAGAGGATTAGCACATAAAGTTCCTTGTCAACACAAGAAAAGACAGGCACATGCTCTTTGATGTAATAAAAGCTGGGTCTCCATAATAAACACATCCCTAAAACTCTTGGGATGATCTGAAGAAAAGACTGTTCTTCCCTCCTAAAATGGCCATAAGATTAGAGTGAAAGTGTATATTAACTCGCTTCTAACTGGGGTATCAACTCGTAGTGCCTCCTTTATCCACTTTATCTTCAGGGTAATAATTTTTGGAGGCACCTAGTTTCATCTAGAAACAAGAGGAATTCACGGTCAAGCCAGATAGCACAGCTACGTCTTCATTCAAGAAGCTTTAAGTTGAAAAACACCCTCCTCTCATTGGAAGTCATTCGTTTTTCATAGGCTTAGTTTATGATGAGACCCTATCTATGGAGGCAGCTGAACCAAGCCATACCTCCGTCTAGCACTCATATCCACAGGCTCATCATTGATGTTTTCTTTGCCCGGCCTTCCAGCAGTCCTGTTGTCTCCATGAGGCCTGAGATTCCCATTTAGCTTCTCTTCATAGCCCTTGACACCACTGCCATCCTGTTTGGTGGGTAACTCATGTGGCACTTCAAGATTTGCCAAATCCTTCCGTTTGAGCAGTGCCAACATTTTCAGACGTTCCATGGCCTCATGCCCCTCCATTTTGAGTCGCTTAGCCAGGACATCATCTCGCTCATCAGCTGGGTCCAAGCTCCGCTTCAACAGATTCAGGCGAAGAGCATCCTCTGTCATTCTATCCATCCTATGGGAAGAAATATACAAGTGCTTTATCAGAATAAAGGCCCTTAAATAGTCCATAAGGAAAGAAGAATCACAGGTATATACATGAAAGGTCAACATTAAATGAGCTAACATTCTACCCTATAACTTCCTAGATGATCTATATTAAAGGAGATTTCATCTTTCAACCTCAGCAGTGAAAGTAAACTTCAAATGCTTTCCAGTCACTGAGGTTCTTACTGTATAGATGCCTGAAACCAAATACCATACTCACCTGGATAGTCCATTAAGAGCCTACATCTCTCAAAAAAGTAAACATTCTTTTGTGACTGGCTTTCTGTACATGCATGCTCAAAAGTCAGATGCTTTGGTTTTAATTCTCATACCAAATTCTTCTCCTGCAGAAGACTCTTTTATGAATGGGAAGTTCCTCAGGTTACTCATGCATATCTTTAATTGGCCTATATTACTGATGGAGACCAAGGGCATCTAACAGGAAGCCTCAGTTGTCTGGATACAGCGAGGGTCAGAGGGGCCCATTTATCTGCCCTCAATTCTATAAATTCAGTATCTTGGCTTTGGTTAATGAAGAACTCAGGCTGATAAAAGGTAATATTTTCTTTACTCATACAGCAAAATTATTACAGACAAGCTAATAATCATTGTCCTTCTCATTTTGATTTCTTACACTAACAAAATCTAGACACACAATTTCACCAGCACTTTTTAAATCCAGGATTATCTTCCTAGTAAGAAAAAGCAATGTGACACTGGAAAGAAACATTTTTGAGTCATCAAAACATAGGTTCAAACTGCTACTTTTACAAGGTCAAATATTTAATAAGTTACTTTACCGCCCCAAGCCTCAATTCCATCTGTAGAAGTGGGCACTTGGAAGAGGGCTCAACAAAATTTAATTCCTATACCCTCAGGATATGACTACTACACCTAAGATACAAGATCAGGCTTGATAATTCATAGATTCAAGTAGTAGGACAGAGAAGATTACCAATGTTAATTGGTGCTCTTGCAAAGAAAAATATGTATACACTTGAGACATCTTCCTTCCTGTAGTGCAGAGTAAAATAAGAGCTACCTGATTTTCTTCTAGTTATAATGAGGAAAAACAGTAACCAACAAAAGAATTTCCAGCAAGAGGAAACAGACCTTTTGGAGACCAGAGAAAAGGCAGAACTCAGATCTCTGAATTTTCAGGTAATGTTTCTTAATTCTCTTTCTGTTTTTTTTTTTTCTTGGGGGCGGGTATGCGGGCCTCTCACTGCTGTGGCCTCTCCCGTTGCAGAGGACATGCTCCGGATGCGCAGGCTCAGCGGCCATGGCTCACGGGCCCAGCCGCTCCGCGGCATGTGGGATCTTCCCGGACCGGGGCATGAACCCACGTCCCCTGCATTGGCAGGCGGGCTCTCAACCACTGCGCCACCAGGGAAGCCCTCCTTCTCTTTTTTAAAGAACAGTTTTGTTGAGATATAATTCACATATCATACAGTTCACCTATTTAAAGTGTATGATTAAGTGGTTTTCAGTATATCCACAGAGTTGTGCAACCATCACCACATCAGTATTAGAATATTTTCATTATCTCCTCCTTAAAAAAACCCATACCCATTAGCAGTCACTCTCTTCCCCCTTCACCTCTATTCCCCACTAATTTACTTTCTGTCTCTAAATTTGCCTATTTTGGACTTTTTTTTTTAAGAGCTCTTTATTAGAGTATAATTGCTTCACAATGCCGTGTTAGGTTCTGTTGTACAACAAAGCGAATCAGCCATATGCATACGTATGTCCCCATATCCCCTCCCTCTTGAGCCTCCCTCCCATCCTCCCTATCCCACCCCTCTAGGTCACTGCAAAGCACCAAGCTGATCTCCCTGTGCTATGCTGCTGCCTCCCACCAGCCAACTATTTTACATTCAGTAGTATATATACGTCGATGATACTCTCACTTCACCCCAGCTTCGCCCTCCCACCCCATGTCATCAAGTCCATTCTCTATGTCTAATTCTTTATTCCTGCCCTGCAACTTGGTTCATCAGTAACTTTTTTTTTTTAAGATTCCATATATATGTGTTAGCATACAGTATTTGTTTTTCTCTTTCTGACTTACTTCACTCTGTATGACAGACTCTAGGTCCATCCACCTCACTACAAATAACTCAATTTGGTTTCTTTTTATGGCTGAGAAATATTCCACTGTATATATGTGCCACATCTTCTTTATCCATTCATCTGTCGACGGACACTTAGGTTGCTTCCATGTCATGGCTATTGTAAATAGAGCTGCAATGAACACTGTGGTACGTGACTCTTTTTGAATTATCATTTTCTCAGGGTATATGCCCAGTGGGATTGCTGGGTCGTATGGTAGCTCTATTTTTAGTTTTTTAAGGAACCTCCATACTGTTTTCCATAGTGGTTGTATCAATTTACATTCCCACCAACAGTGTAGGAAGGTTCCCTTTTCACCACACCCTTTCCAGCATTTATTGTTTCTAGTATTTTTGATAATGGCCATTCTGACCGGCGTGAGGTGATACCTCATTGTAGTTTTGACTTGCATTTCTCTAATAATTAGTGATGTTGAGTATCTCTTCATATGCCTCTTGGCCATCTGTGTATGGCTTCTCGGTGAAATATCTATTTAGGTCTTCTGCCCATTTTTTGGACTTTTTTTTTTTTTTTGCGGTAGGCAGGCCTTTCACTGTTGTGGCCTCTCCCGTTGAGGAGCACAGTCTCCGGACACGCAGGCTCAGCGGTCATGGCTCACGGGCCCAGCCGCTCTGCGGCATGTGGGATCTTCCCGGACCAGGGCACGAACCTGTGTCCCCTGCATCGGCAAGCAGACTCTCAACCACTGTGCCACCAGGGAAGCCTGGACTTTTTATATAAATGAAATCATACATTATGTGGTCTTTTGTGACTGACTTCTTTCACTTAGCATTATGGGTTTTTTTGTTTGTTTGTTTTTTTGGTATGCGGGCCTCTAATTGTTGTGGCCTCTCCCGCTGCAGAGCACAGGCTCCAGACGTGCAGGCTCAGCAGCCACGGATCACGGGCCCAGCCGCTCTGCGGTACATGGGATCTTCCCGGACCGAGGCACGAACCCATGTCCCCTGCATCGGCAGGCGGACTCCCAACCACTGTGCCACCAGGGAAGCCCATGTTTTTTTTTTTTTTTTAACATTTTTATTGGAATATAATTGCTTTACAATGGTATGTTAGTTTCTGCTTTATAACAAAGTGAATCAGCTATACATATACCTATATCCCCATATCTCCTCCCTCTTGCATCTCCCTTTCACCCTCCCTATCCCACTAGCATTATGTTTTTAAGGTTCATTCATGTTGTAGCATATATCATTACTTCATATTTTTTATGGCCTAATGATATTCCATTGTATGAATATATAATATTTTGTTTATTCATTTATCAATTTATAGACATTTGGTTTCCCTTTTTTTTTTTTTGGCCGCACCATGTGGCAGGTGGGATCCTAGTTCCCCAACCAGGGATCAAACTCATGCCCCCTGCAGTGGAAGCACAGTTTTAATCACTGGGCCAGCCAGGGAAGTCCCCCACTTTTTACTATTATGAATAATGCTATGAACTTTATAGCATTTATACAAGTTTTTGTATGAACACATGTTTTCAATTCTCTTGGATATATAACTATGAGTAGAACAGCGGGGTCCTAAGGTAACTCTCTTTAACATCTTGAAGAACTGTTAGGCTGTTTTCCAAAATGGCTGCAATGAGGGTTCCAATTTCTCCATATCCTCTTAATTCTCTTTTAACAGCTATAGATATGAAACATATTATAGCATATATAAACATTCTTTAGCTGCAGGATCCCCAAAGATTTCTTATTTTGACATATGTTACTTCTGAAGTGGTTTACCTCTGAAAAATACCCGCAGATGGAGTGACTGGAAAGTTGAATGCTACAGAACATCAAAAGTTAAGCCCTAATTCCACAAAAACAATGTCTTGGGTAATTTGATCAACATCTCATATTGAGAGTATGATTGAGAATACCATGAGGAGTTGCAGATGGTAAAAAGTCTGTCACTCAACTAATTATATACCTAGATGAAAAAAGTACTTTAGAAAAGTACACAGCAAAATATATGAGTGTATATTAACACAGTACAGTGTTCTAAGTTTTGAGATAAATTATATTTATGAGCATTGAAAGTATATGACAAAATGACAAAATTCAACAACCTGGAGCTGAATGGAATTTGGGATGCCATCATTAGCTTGGCTTCTTCAACTGATAGTTATATGAATAGCTGAAATCAGTTCAAAAATTTTCCCTTTTATTATAATGACATAAATGGGTACACTGGAAGTTGGGAGAAACCAGAACCAGATATTTGAATGTCTGAGGTAAGTAATCTTTCTCAATAGATGGCTTGAGAACTCTGACCAAAATTTCGTTGCACACACTTGACTTTACTGGCCCAACTTTATGTACTCATAGCCATGCCTGCTTCAAAATCCAATGAAATATGGATGAATCTTGAAAACAATCATACTAAGTAAAGTCAGCCAGACACTGACTTTACTTAGAAGGACAAGTATTTTATGGTTCCACTTATATAAGGTACCTAAAATAGGCATATTCATAGAGAAAAAGCAGAATAGAGTCCATCAGTGGCTGGGGGTGGAGAGAAGGTAGTAAGAAGTTATTATTTAATGGGAACATCGCATGTCTCTGCGATGAAGAAAAAGTTCTTAAATGGATAGTAGTGATGGCTGCACATTGTGAAAGTACTCAAAGCTGAACTGTACACTTTAAAATGTTTAAAATAGTAAATTTTATTTTATGTATATTTTGCCACAATAAAAAAAATCCAATGTAATAGAGACTGATTAAAAATGGGCAAAAGTGATCTTTTGGGGATGATCTAAAACTTGATTGTAGTGACAGCTGCACAACTCTATCTATCTATCTATTGTCTGCACCACGAGTCATGTGGGATCTTAGTTCCCTGACCAGGGACTGAACCCACACCCCCTGCATTGGAAGCGTGGAGTCTTAACCACTGGACCACCAGGGAAGTCCCTGCACATTTACTTTCAAAAAAAAAATCACTGAATCATACACTTAAATTATACTCCAATGAAATTGTAAAAATAATATTCAATGTAAGTTTGTCACACACAAATTCCTCTCCAAAAAGTAAAACAAAAATTCTGTAAAATGAATGTTGTACGTTGCCTTTTAATGCCTAATCCAACTTTTCTGTTTCTTCTGGGCTGCAAATAATAACAATTAATATTTCTTAAGTACCTACTTAAAAGTCAAACTAGCTACTAGGCACTTTATTATTTCTACTTTAGAGGTGGGAAAAAGTGTCAAATCAAGTACCCCAAGACTGCAAAGCTTTGGATAGTGAATCTCGAATTCCAACGCAGGTCTAGCTCACTTCAAAAATCTATTATACATTTTACAGCTATTTCAAAAAAAAAAAAATCTATTACACAGTACATCTCGCTACTCAGAGAAAGAGAATCTTAAGAAGCAGTGTTGTGTATTCATGTATTTGCACATGCATCTAACACATCCATTCCCCCCCAGACATTACATATATACTATGTGACAAGTTCAGGGTTAGGTACTAGGAGTAAAGGTGAAAAAAGACCAGGTCACTGTCTTTAACAATTTCATTCTGATAGGAGACAGACGTGCATATAACTAAAGTACTTAGATGTTACAAGAACTCATTTCCTCTGCCTTCCCTATATCCTGCTTTTCTTCCTCATAATGAAGAGAATTCAATTCATCCAGAGGCAAAAGCTAGAAGCCTGGAAATCATCTTTGACTTTTCCAGACTCTTAAATCTAAGTCACCAAGTCCTATCAATTCTATTATCTTCCTCTGAATGAGAAAATATGTAACACTGGTGTGTTGCTATTGGCAGCCACCTTGTGACCATGAGGGAAGGCAGCTTGCAGATAAAGCAGACACTGTGCACAGTAGAATACTGAGAGGAGAGCTAATTACACAGCTGTGCCACCAGATCAAACTACTTTGAAGCTAGTCCTGTTACACAGACCAATAAATTCCTTTAATGTTTAAGCCAGTATGAACTCGGTTTTCCGCTACCTAAACTGAAAATATCCTAAAGAATAGATAACTCTGTCAGAAGTGCTGAAATGAAATCAAAGTGGAGATATCCAATAAGCAGGTGGATACAAGGCACACAAAGAGAGCCAGAGTTCAGGCCAGAGCTGGAGATAAATATTTGAACAGGTAAAGGAGGTAATTGAAGTAATGTACAGGGATGAGTGAAACTGTCCAGAAAAAGAAATGAATATATACTCAGAAGGAAAAGAGCCAAGGATAGAACCTTGGGCAGTACCTACATTTAAGGATTGGCTGGTCAGAGGAAACTAAGAGAGCTAGTGGAAAACTAGGAAAGCATGACATGTCAACAAATTAAAGGAGAGTAGTTAATTGTGTCCAACAATTTACAGGAGAAAAATGTCCAGCTTTAAATTTACTGTTGACTGTTGTAAAAAACAAGAATGGCCAGATGGTGACAAAGCTTTAGATTCATGCTAGTCAAGTTTTTGACTCATTGTTAGCCCCAAATCAAAATACAGGTCTGCAGTGAAAACTTTTAGAAGATCCTGAGAGGGAAGAGGAGGGATAGAGGTGAGTAAAATGAATTAATATCTACTGAGCTGCCTTTTATTTACTAGGCAATGTACAAGGCCCTTTATATTTATTCCCTCATTTAATCACATTAGAGAAATATTAATTTATTTTTAGTGAATTAAACTTTACAGTTACAGTTGAAGCACTCTGTGTCACTTCCCCACCAAACCATTCTCTACCCTCCCTTCTTCCCTTCCCAGAGAAAGGCATTATGATGGATTTGCTATCATTCTATTACATATATATGTATCCATAAATAGTACATAGTATAGTATTTATTTATTCGTTTGTTTGTTTAGGCCGCACCACACCTAAACAATTCCCTAGTTCGTGTATTTTTAAAAGTAGCTCTTGGGATCTCCCTGGCCGTCCAGTGGCTAGGGCTCCGCGCTCCCAGTGCAGGGGACCTGGGTTTGATCCCTGGTCAGGGAACTAGATCCCACATGCTGCAGCTAAAAGATTCCCGCATATTGAACTAAGACCCGGCAAAGCCAAAAAAAAAAAAAAAAAAAGTAGCTCTTGTATGTATCCTTTTTCATTTTGCTTTTCAATGTTTAATTTTTTAATATTTAAAATTTATCCAAGTAAATACACGAAGCACTAGTTCATTTGTTTTAACTGCTGTGTAGAACTCCACAGCAAAAATATTTGATTTAGTAATCATTCTCCAATTCAACATTTAGGCACCAATATGTTGATGTTTAAACCAATGCTGTGATTTCCACTTCTGGCCAAGATTCTGTAACACAGGACAGATTTGCCCTCTCACCTGAAATAACAAAAAACCTCCAGACAAAATACATGAAACAAGGTTTTCAAGACACTGGACATCAGGCAACAAAGGATAGTGATCCCAGAGGGACAGGAAACAAATGAGGTGAGCTCTACAACTGCACTCGTTTTTGCCATAGGAGAGTTACTTTCTTTTTTTTTTTTTTAAAAACCCTTTTATTTATTTATTTTTTGGCCTCATGGCACGTGGGATCATAGTTCCCTGACCAGGAATGGAACTCACACCCCCCGCAGTGGAAGCGCAGAGCCTTAACCACTGGACTGCCAGGGAACTCTGCCATAGGAGAGTTTCTAGGACATGATGTGGGGAGGGGGAAATGAGGCAGAGCCAGGCAGACTCCTGAGTTCAAGAGAGGGAGATGGGGCTTCCCTGGTGGCGCAGTGGTTGAGAGTCTGCCTGCCGATGCAGGGGACACGGGTTCGTGCCCCGGTCCGGGAAGATCCCACATGCTGCGGAGTGGCCAACATATTGCAAAACAAACAAACAAACAAACAAAAAACAAAGAGAGGGAGATGAGGGTGTAAGCGTATAGTGAGACAAAGGCAGCTAGATTTCAAAAAGGACAGAGTACCATAGAAGTAAGAACTGCAGAAAGATGGCTGCCGATGCTCCGCAACGGGAGAGGCCACAACAGTGAGAAGCCTGCGTACCACAAAAAAAAAAAAAAAAGAGTAGCTCCTGCTCGCCACAACTACAGAAAGCCCGTGCGCAGCAACTAAGACCCAACACAGCCAAAAGAAGAATAAAGAGAAGAAAAGAAATAACAGTCAAAATGAATAAATGATGAAAACTATAAACCTACAAATCCAAGAACTTCAACAAACCTGAAGCACAAGAAACATGATAAAAACTACACCAAGGAAAAAAAAAAAAAAAAAAA